>NC_090648.1:390054164-390374664 GCF_040937935.1 Hyperolius riggenbachi
CACTTCATCCTCAAAAATTGTCCCTTAGGAACTGCTTTTATCCAGGCAGGGTGGTGGCAGCTTTTTGTTGAAATATAGCCATTTCTATCAGTTTCTTTAAAAAAAACTCTTAGTTCCCATCATATTTCCATCCCGCATTATTTCCAAATCCAAGAACTGAATAGACTCCTTACTGTACTCCATTGTGAGGGAGATACCCAAATTGTTATTATTAAGTTGCTCAACAAAAATGACCAAATCATCTTGCCCCCCCCCCCCCCCCCCAAATAAAAAGCAAATCATCGATGAATCTCCGCCATAATCTCACTTGACCCCCCCTCTCCAATATAGACTGTTCCCATTTCCCCATGAACAAATTTGCAAGGCTAGGTGCATAGCTTGCCCCCATGGCACATCCCTTTGTCTGGCCATAGAAGCACCCCCCATGCCAAAAATAATTTCGTTCTAATGCAAATTTGAGCAACCTTAATAGGTATACCCTTTGGTCGTCTTTAATCTTCCCTTGTTTTTTGAGGAAAAAATCCACCGCCTCCAGCCCTAATTCATGCTTGATATTAGTGTATAAGGAGGCCACATCCATTGTTACCATTATTTCTTCCCCTTTCAGTTCCTCCCCCTGCAGAATCTGCAATACATGTTTTGTATCTTTAAGAATATTTGGTAGATCTTCTACAAGGGGTTTAAGGTACTCATCTAAATACTGCCCCAATCTATGGGTGACCGACCCTATCCCACTAACTATGGGCCGTCCCGGAGGCTCAGTTTTATTTTTATGCATTTTTGGTACCTGATAAATAACAGGTACCCTTGGCACATCGGGCACTATGTATCTGAACTCCTCATCTGTAATGAACCCCCTATCCATTCCCTCCCCAAGAATCTCCCTCAACCCTGCCATATACTTACCCGTTGTGTCTCCCCTGAGGGGCGTATAAGCCTCCCTATCCCCTACCAGTCTATCCAGTTCAGTTTTATATTGAGCTTTGTTAAGAACCACCACCCCTCCACCCTTGTCAGCTGGTCTTATTACCAGCCCTTTTTCCTCCAACATTTCCTTAGCTATTTTCTTCATTTGCCCATTTCTTTGTTCTGGAATTTTGTTCATATCCTTAATAACTATATTTTTAAATACCTCAATCGCATTATAACTGGTGTCCTGGGGGTTAAAGGTAGATTTTGGTCGCATTTGGGTGTGTACATATTTATCTGAAGTGCTGACCACAGGGGCTCGGTTAGGCCGACCTGCAAAATACTTTTTGAGGTGAAGTTTTCGTGCAAATTTATTAATATCAATATAGGTAGTGAATTTATCCATACCTTGCCTTGGTGCATGTTTCAATCCTTTATTTAATATCGCTAATTCTTTAGTGCTCAAGCTAGTGCCACTAATATTAAATACCCCTTCCCCTATCACTGTCTCATCCTTTTGGCCCCCCTTCCCCCCCCCCCCCCCCCCTTGTACCTCGTCTTGCTCTCTTTTTCCGTAATAACCTTGATGTGTGTTGTACCCCATCCCTTTCTGTCTCCATTCCCTCTCCATCTCTAAAAAAGGCTCCATTTGTTGTTGTTGTCTGATGGGGTCATACCGGTTAAAGGTAGGGACATTGTATTGGTTATTTTGTGCATTTCGGTATCCCCTCCCCTGCCCCCTATCCGATAATCTATAGGGGCTTCTAATTACACCCCTATTGCCTCCCCATCCTCTATTCCCACCCCATCCTCCCCTCATCCCCTCCCCATTGTAGCCATACTCCATCCCTTGCTCCCCACGTGTGACATGGTTAGGTTTGGGTCCTGATCTATACTCACCCTGCTGGTCATCCGCCCTCCCTTTCTGGTTTCCCAATATAGTCTCCTCGGCTTTAGCCACTATCTCTGCTGCCTTTTTCTCTTCCTTTTTCTTAATCTGCCATCTGTATGTTTCCTTTTTTCTTGTGGCATCTGCATCCCTCTGAAATTTTCTCTGTCTTTCTGCTCTGATTTCCTTCTCAGTTGTTTCTAATAGCTCACCTAACTTTTTAGATCTATTTTTATATTCCTCAGAATTATTTACAGGAATCATCTTAGTCTTTATTCCCTCTATCTCACCTCCCAGCCTTTCCAACCTTTTATTTTTTCTCTTAATCAATAATTTGACTAGGCCCTGTCTGCACTTATCAAAGTATTCCTCCCATTCTTTATCATTTTCTTCATTATCTTCCCCATCATTTGCTGCCATATCCCACCTAAGCCTTTTGGGTATAATACCTTCCTTATCATACTTTGTAAGTGCGGCTAGGTCCCACCACGTAGTTTGTTCCTTTGTCATTACATTTTGGAGTTTCCTAAACTCTTGCTCCATTGTCCCACCCATATCCCCACTGTCAACAAATATCTCATCTAGATCAATGACTCTCCATGCCCTCTGTTCAAATGCATCCATTTTCAACCTTAAAATAACTAAACAGACTGGTTCGCTCCTCTCTAAGTTAAATACAATTCAATTCTAAGAGGTAGCGCTCTCAGTGGAAATCTCAGAATATTAAACACTTTTGGCTCCACACATCACCTGTTCGCCTCCTCTTAATTTAAAATATATATTTCAAAGAGGCAGGCGCTCACGGTGCGAATAGAGCCCCAGAAATAATAATAATAATAATAAATATTAACAGATCACAGTCTTTGTTGACATAAGTGGGTAAGAAATACATATAAAGTCCACATTAGTGTTATCCACAGATTCAAGGTTTGACAGATAAAATGCATCAAAGTTCAACTTCCATATAACAGGCAGATTTCCTCAGAATATGCAGAGATGGCCACCACCAGCGGAAACAGTAAATTCGGGCGCCTGAGGCTAGTGGACAAATCGGGCGCCGCCATTCACTCCTATAATAAATATCGTTTAATGGGCGCCCGATAGGAAAAAAGGGCGCCGGTGAAAAATAACGTTTTAAAAGCGGCGCCCGGAGACTTAATGTTTTATTACTGCTTCTCATGATTACACATTATTTAATGATTTATACATTTTTAAATATTATTTTTAAACGAAAAACAGTACAATATTTTTTTTTTTTTTACATTATTTTTAAACGAAAAAACCAACAGGGGGGTCTTAGGTTTAGGCACCAACAGGGGGGTCTTAGGTTTAGGTACCAACAGGGGGGGTCTTAGGTTTAGGCACCAACAGGGGGTCTTAGGTTTAGGCACCAAAAGGGGGGTCTTAGGTTTAGGCACCAACAGGGGGGTCTTAGGTTTAGGTACCAACAGGGGGGTCTTAGGTTTAGGCACCAACAGGGTGGTCTTAGGTTTAGGCACCAACAGGGGGGTCTTAGGTTTAGGCACCAACAGGGGGGTCTTAGGTTTAGGCACTAACAGGGGGGTCTAGGGGTTAGGGGTAGGTACAGGGAGGGTTACTTAGTAATTTTTTTTTTTAACGTTATTATACGTTTCAGTATTTAAACGAAAGATTAACGTTTTTACAATTGCCGATTTAATGCACATTATTTAATGATTTATAACTTTAAAAAACATTACTTTTAAACGAAATACAGTACAATACATTTTTAAACGTTATCCATGCTTATCGTTAAAAACCCGGCGCCCTTTTTTCCCAGCGCCCCTTTTTAACGTACGCACCACCAGCACCCTTTGTGTGCCACTCACCGCATCCACTGACCAGACCGGTCAGTATAAGCCTTGGGACAGTTCCCGGGTCATCCCCCACCTCTCAGAGCAAACCCAGCAAGCCTTTTCTCAAGCAGAGTCTTCAGCATAAAACCACCTCAGAGGAAAAACTCCACATAGCATAATACCGTCTTAAAACTTGTTTATTAAAATATCCAATACACTCACTTGTTCCAGTAGGTCAAAAACACTCAGAGTTTTAACAACGGGCTCTCCCCCGTATTGTAGGCCTAAGCTGGCAGGCTTCCATCCTATTGGGCTCAGTCCCAGTTACCGCCGCGCGCTCGGTGTAATGGGGGTCCCTTCCTAGGTCCGTCTCGCCTCCACGCCGCCTCATAGCGTGCTTGTCTAGTTCCGCATCAGGCTCCGCCCTATCGATTTCGTCACAAGTGACTCATCAGTGACATACAAATGTCCGCAATACGCATCAGGCTCCGTGCCCCTGATGAGTCACTTGTGACGAAATCGATAGGGCGGAGCCTGATGCGGAACTAGACAAGCCTGTTATATGGAAGTTACATAGCTACATAGTTACATAGTTATTTTGGTTGAAAAAAGACATACGTCCATCGAGTTCAACCAGTAAGTTGAACTTACCTGTCAGCACTGAAACCTTGAATCTGTGGATAACACTAATGTAGACTTTATATGTATTTCTTACCCACTTATGTCAACAAGTGATCTGTTAATATTTATTATTATTATTATTTCTGGGGCTCTATTCGCACCGTGAGCGCCTGCCTCTTTGAAATAGAGACCTGACAATGCTCAGTGTAATAAACCGTTTCTTAGGACTTAGGACTTAGGGAGTCAAACCTTCCAAAACACAAGCATAATCCCTGATCCAGTTCCACTCCGATGTTACTGCCTGTTACGCGGCTGTATTCTGTCGCAAGAGACTTACAATTCCGCTGAGGCACACAGTAGCTTAGGAATTAGATCACAGATGGTTGCATGTACAAACCAGAACACCACATCAAAAACGTATACTCTAATTTTGCTGCGCAGCCCTGTGTATGAGAAGTTACAGAAATAAAAGGTAGTACTTACAATTAAGAAGCTTTCAGGACACCCGAGAACTTTGTTTTAGAATTCTAAGCAGGCGATTTCACCGACCTTGGCTGAAGAAGTCTCACGGTTCTAAATAAACCGTATGTCACAAGGACATGAGACCTAGTTGCGTTTGGCCACCTTTTGGAAGGGAACGTTTACCCCGGTGGACTTTCACCAGCCTGCTATTAGATTGATCGCCAGTCACAAACGCGCTCCTAGGCCTCAATTATTTTGTGACGATAGGTTCCCGTTTCGGTGGACCAGATGTTAAAGGAAAATAACTTACAACATGAGACATCTCCATTAAGTGCCAAAAACGTAGAAATCTTTATTTACTCGACCAAGGACTTTCTCACAGCCAGCATATAGAGACTGCAGCTAACACAGCTCTGCACAGCAGTAGAAAGTAAATTTCTCCTGGTGTGCGGAGACTTTTAAATCCTAATTAATATGATAAAATATTCCTCCTTTTGGGCAGTTCTTTCTGGCAAGAATCCAACCAGCATATTCAGTTCTCCTTTGTGGGCGGGGTTGCTTGACTTCTCTATGTCCTCCATGAGAATGAAAGTCAGCTTTTGGAGGAAGTCTTCTGAGGCAAAGTTTCTACTTTCGTTTTCCTCAAAGTCAGGCCCACCTTCGGAGAACTGGCTAAAACTGCCCTTCCAAATTGTTCCTTTTCCTCTGGAAAGCTGGAATTCAACTGCAAAGGACATGACAGAAAACTGTGCAAGTAAATAGCTCAGGATCATGTATTCATTCAGTAATATTGGGATAACTCTTAGGGTAATAATAATGATCCTATTATTTAAAGTGTCACTCTAACACACTGGTCTGATTATGTGTATGTGGTCCTTATAGCCACGTGAGAATATAAAGGATATACATAAGGATTAATAGATTAATTATAAATCTTCATAATTCTTTCCACACAACCCTGATAAAAAACAATCTAAAAGGGCAAATGTATCCCACCTGGCCGATACTGACCATCTCCTAAATTCAGCAGCATAATCTTCAACCGAACTCTTGCCTTGACGTAACAGTTTGAGCTTCCGCTCAGAAGTCGAGACAATGTCTGGGTCATCGTAAATTATAGCCATAGCTTTAAAAAAATTCCTCTACAGAGGTTAGGGCCTGGTGACCGAGGGGAAGACTGTATGCCCAGGTCTGAGAATCGCCTGATAACTAGGTCTTAATGAATGTAAACCTTTGGGTCATGGTTCCTGAAGAATTAGGCCTTAACTCAAAGTATGATAACACTTTACTTCTAAAATTTCGGAAGTCAGATCTGTGACCAGAAAATTTTTCAGGTACAGGCATACATATGTCTGTGCTAGGAGATCGCACTTCATCCACAGCCGTCTGTAGGGTTTGTAGGGACCCAGACAGGGTATTAATCTGGGTCTGATGGTTACCCAGCACTTGGTTGATATTTTCCACCGTAGTGGTAAGTGTGCCCAGGCGGCTGATGAGTGCATCCATTTGTATTTGGTCTGCCGTTCTGTAACGATCGGTGTAACACAGAGAGGGTCTGATTGTTCGTGATCTGCAGTATCACCAAGAATACAGATATATACCCGATTATTGATGATCTGCAGTATCACCGATAATCAGATATATCGCTAACCTCTGGACACCGGAGAGATATGAGTGTTTTGGTGCAACAGTAAATACTTTGAGAGCAATACCTGGAGAACAGGTATCAGAGCAGTAGGCTATACTGCCAAAGAGAACAAGTGCCTTCCAGTAACCTGAGAATCTCCCGAAGGGAGGAGCCAGGCCAGGAGATGGAAGGACCAGAGCGTTAGTGACACCAATAGGAGAGTATCACTAATGATCTGTGAACTATCTCTAAGGTAGGGAGATAGCTCTCGAGGTCGGGCAAGCCAGGTCGGCAACACACGGACAGATAAGTACAAAGACAGGAGACAGATTCAGTAATCCTAAGACATGCAGAGTTTGGCAACAGAATATCAGATATAGCGAAGTACCAAATCAGTAATCAGAAGAGTGGTCAGGAAAGCAAAAGGTCATAACAGATAATAAACAATGCCTAGTCTTGGTGTGAGCTCCGTGATCATCAACACCCTGGAACTAGTCTGAAGTATAACAGAATGATAATACAATTCCCTAGTCTGGGTGTGAGGTCCGTGATCATCAACACCCTGGAACTAGTCTGAAGTATAACAGATTGGTAACACAAGTCCCTAATCTGGGTGTGAGGTCCTTGATCATCAACACCCTGGAACTAGTCTGAAGTATAACAGAATGGTGATACAAGTCCCTAATCTGGGTGTAAGGTCCTTGATCATCAACACCCTGGAACTAGTCTGAAGTATAACAGAATGGTAATACAAGTCCCTAATCTGGGTGTGAGGTCCTTGATCATCAACACCCTGGAACTAGTCTGGATATAACAACTGGTAACACAGAATCTAACTAAAGGTCTGAGTGCTTCCACGTAGTGATCGCAACGGCAGACAACCAATGAATGACCAGCACCCAGTATATATAGCACAGTGCTCTACAGCGCCTCCCCAAAGTGCTGGACCAATGGGAACTGGTTGAATCATCAGCTGACCGGCTTGGTCAGCTGACTCCCTTCTGGCTGTCATAAAAGTTCTGCCTCTCAGCGCGCGCGCGCGTCCTTCTGAACCTGTGTGGACTATCAGTCCCAGCCACATCAGCCATGTGTTGTGTACCACCCGCCGCGGTGGACGGGGAACCAGCCGCACCGCTATCAGGGCATGCAGCGGTTTCTCCGCGTTCCGCCATAATGGTAGATGTAGGCCTACCTGTGTAAACCGCCACATTGGACGCGGAATCAGCCGCCTTGTTCTGAACATACGTGGCGGCTTTTCCGCGTTTTCTCACACTAGCTATCAGACATCGGACAAGGGGGTGACTTGGAGAAATTGTTTTTTTATGCTCAAACATGTCCCACACAGAAACTTGACTGTGGGCAGATGAGCAGGAACTGGTCAAGGTAGAATTCAGAGTGGAGGGTGGTTGAGAAGGGACAAGGAGAAGAGAGGTAGATCTTGATAAAGAAGCTGGACCAGGAGGAGGGTGGCTTTGAGTTTGTGTGCTGCATATCTTCAGGTGTTCCACCTATTATGCTCTTTAATGGAAATTCATGTGCCATCGCAAAGCAGTTGTACCTTGGTGGGTGTTGTCCTTCCCACGACTCTGCTGCCAACAGCATTGCTATTTGCAACTAGAGATGTCGCGAACGGTTCGCCGGCGAACTTCGGTGGTTCGCATTCGCCTACTAAAGGAGAACTTTCCCGGAAGTTTGATTCACCCCATAATGCTCTATTGGGCAAAACTTTGACCCTCTACATCACAGTCAGCAGACACATTGTTGCCAAACACACTGCTCTCAATGCTGGAAGCCCTCCCTCCCTCCAAGCAAGGTCCTTATACCATTTGACTCACTTGTCTGCCTACACTAATTATTTAAGGGACAGCTGCTACACACTCTGCTAGGGAGATTTTAATTAGCCTCTTGTGGGACCCTCCTCCCTCCACCCTCCTACCGGAGGAAGGAGGGTCTCATCTGCCAGGGAATTCCAATATTTCAAAAACCAGCTTACATACCGTGACAGGGATTTGAACCCAGGTCTCAGTGTATGGTAGGTAACTAACATATCCATTATACCACCAACACAAGTAGCTGAAAGTAGCTGAAAGTAGCTGAAAGTAGCTGAAAGTAGCTGAAAGTAGCTGAAAGTAGCTGAAAGTAGCCTAGCATGTACCATTTATGCTCAATGCAAGAGAAAAATTAGACAAGACAAATAACATTTATATCACACTTTTCTCCTGGCAGACTCAAAGCACCAGAGCTGCAGCCACTAGGGCACACTCTATAGGCAGTAGCAGTGTTAGGAAGACTTGCCTAAGGTCTCCTACTGAATAGGTGCTGGTTTACTGAACAGACAGAGCTGAGATTTGAACTCTGGTCTCGTGTGTTAGAGGCAGAGCCCTTAACCATTACACCATGCAGCCTCTGCTTACAGATATGTAGCCAGATATGGCCTTGTCTTTTGTGTTCAACAGTTGTCAAGAGAAAAATTAGACAAGATAGCAGTATTAGGAAGACTTGCCTAAGGTCTCCTACTGAATAGGTGCTGGCTTACTGAACAGACAGAGCTGAGATTTGAACTCTGGTCTCCTGTGTCAGAGGCAGAGCCCTTAACCATTACACCATGCAGCCACTGTGTACGGATATCACCCAAATAAATCACGAGGCGGCACACCACTGGCTGCAAAGATGCGTGTATTAAGAAACAGAAGCACTACATGTTACGGAAAATCCTTCATCAGGTGCATAACAATGTTTCACACCACCAGCAAGCAGATAAAGACTAGGGCAGGCGTGCCACATCCGAGCCTACTTCTAGCTCCACCCATATCATTAGCCCACAGTGATACCTTGCAAATACAATACACAATAACATACAAAAATGTGCAACTTATTTAAATAGTCCAATGTTCAGTTCAAGGGCACTCCAACTGGCTACCCATAAAAGTACAAAAGTCACTGACCGAGATTCTGGGCACTCCTTTTACAGTCTACCCTCTTATAAGAACCACCTGTTGAAATAAAAATAGGTAATAATGCAAATGCACAACCTAAACATTAAAATCGTGTTTCACACCATTGCACTAAACTATCAGGATTTGCATGTTTCACACTATTGCACTAAAACTAATGATCATTGTCTTTCGCTGTTGCTTATTTGAATGAGGGCTGAACGCTTGCAATTATCATGTTTCACGCTACTGCACTGTTGCCCTCGGCCCAACGTTCACAAAAAACATTTCAATGGCAGCCTCTCATTCATGCCTCTTGGATAAACAACATCTAGGTCATGGATCCACTTAGATTCTTTCCTTTTTAGCCTTTTCTCCAAGTCACCTCCATCCTCTGTCATTTGCATAGCCTCCAACACACACCATTTTAATTGCGCTGCATTGTGTCCCTTTTCTTTAAAGTGTCTTGACACTGATGTTTCATGTACACTTTCCCCTTTGGCAAACCTAGTTATGTCCCTTTTGTGTTCTTGTATCCACTTTTTTACCATTCAGGTCGTTTTGCCCTACAAACATCAGGCCGCACGGACATTTAAGGCCATATATCACCCAAGAAGTTGTGCAATAATGTCTGCCTTTGATTTTAATCTTCTGGCCAGTGTGTGGATGGCAAATAGCATCTCCTTTAATGATAGCATTACATATATTACAATTTAAACATGGATGAGTTCCCATTTTACCAGTAATCACTTGTTGCACTTTAGGTGCTGTGTCCACCTTTCTCACATAATCTTGTATAGTTTTCCCCCGTCTCAAGGAGAAAATCGATTCATTCTGAAACAATGTTCCAATCTCTCTATCTGTGCTTAACCCCCTTGGCGGTATGAAAAATCCCGCCAGGGGGCAGCGCAGCAATGTTTTTTTTTTTTTTTTTTTTTAAATCATGTAGCGAGCCCTGGGCTCGCTACATGATAGCCGCTGCTGAGCGGCATCCCCCCGCCCGCTTCGATCGCGATCTCCGATCAGGAAATCCCGTTCATAGAACGGGATTTCCTGGAGGGCTTCCCCCGTCGCCATGGCGACGGAGCGGGATGACGTCACCGACGTCACTGACGTCGGGACGTCATTGGGAGTCCCGGGCCACCCCTCGGCGCTGCCTGGCACTGATTGGCCAGGCAGCGCTGGGGTCTGGGGGGGGGGCCGCGCGCCGCAGCAGATAGCGGCGATCGGGCGGGGGCCGGCGGCGATCAGAGTGCTGGCGCAGCTAGCAAAGTGCTAGCTGCGTCCAGCAAAAAAAAAATTATGAAAATCGGCCCAGCAGGGCCTGAGCGGCACCCTCCGGCGGCTTACCCCGTGTCCAGCACGGGGTTACCGCTAAGGAGGTTAATACCGGCCAGAATTTGCGTACAACATTTTTTATCCTTGCAGTATTTTTGCCCAAACCCATCACAAAAGGAACCCCCTTGCGTTCAGTGGGTCGGTTATTTCTCCCCAATAGCCTTGCTCTGTCCATAGCGCTAACCTGTTTTCTTACTTCTTTGATTTTGTGCCGTTTATAGCCTTTCTGTTCAAACTTGTTCATAAGCTCTAGGCTAGTTTTTGCATAATCTACTTCTTTTGTGCAGATTCGTCTGGTCCTGTGGAACTGACCCCTGGGAATGGCTTTGACTACATGGCCGTGGTGGTAGCTATCAAATCGTAACAAATTGTTCCGGTCTGTAGGCTTCCGGAACAACTTGGTGGTGAGGCGTCCCTCTTCTCGTTTAACCGTTACGTCGAGAAAGTTAACCTCTTCTCTAGACGTCTCTAGGGAGAACTTAATGGTGGGATGTGCGTGATTTGCCGCATCAACCATTTCCATTAACAGCTCCTCAGAACCATTCCACAGCACTAGTATATCATCGACAAAACGATAATATCCAAACACATTGGACTTGTATTTGGGGTTGTTTAAAAACAAAGATCTCTCTTGGGATTCTACAAAAATATTAGCTATGGAGGGGGCTGCTGGGGATCCCAAACTGGCTCCTTGTCGCTGAAAGTAAATGTCAGTATGAAACCTAAAATAATTGGATTTCAAAATTAATTCCAAACTGTCCAATAGGAAGTAAACTAGACCATTGGGCAGGTTGGTCTCCAATAACCTATCCTCAATGATTGTGATGGCCTCTTCCTGTGGAATAGATGCCCGGAAGAAGCCGCTCTTTGCGGCGAATCGCAACAGGCCCTTGTCACGCACTCCCTCCTGTCCAGCACCACCGGTAAGCTTCTCCCTCTTCTGGCTCCCACACCACTCGGATTTCCGTGAGATTGGGCTTCTAGCCCTTGACACCCTCTCTTCTGCACCCAGGCAGCCTGGCTCTGCCGCTGCACACACGTTTCTCACTGTCTCCTGGCTAGTGTCCTCATCACCTGTTTACACACGCTGCCTGGGATTGTTACTCTGCGGGCACTCTTCTCACTGTCTTTACCACTGACAGGGGATCAAGATTGTCATCCCCTCCTCATTTCAATCTTTTCACCCTGTTCCTTACAGGGTGTCTAACTGCTTTTTTCCAGCCTCTCTTCACCTCTTCACTTGCAGCCATCCGGTGTGTCCTGTTGTACAGTCACGCATATGTATGTGTGTTATTGATCCATATATTGTTCATTGAGGGTAGTTCATTCTTAATGTGTTCTTGTTTTTATGGTTTTATTTACTGTATGGTACAAATAAAGGCTTTTTTGTATTTTTCTACTATATTATGTGTGGTGCGGTTCTTGTAGGGCCAGTCCTTTCTCTCTTCAGTGTTGTATTTGCAAGGTATCACTGTGGATTAATGATATGGGTGGAGTTAGCAGTAGGCTCAGGTGTGGTACGCCTGCCCTAGTCTTTATCTGCTTGCTGGTGGTGTGAAACATTGTTATGCACCTGATGAAGGATTTTCCGTAACATGTAGTGCTTCTGTTTCTTAATACACACATCTTTGCAGCCAGTGGTGTGCCGCCTCGTGATTTATTTGGGTGTTAGCAGGAGACCGTGTGAGCAATCCGGTTCGAGGCTTGGCACCGGCAAACTCCAGGACTATCAATACCTGGCACTGCTACCGTGGAACTCCATTATTGGTTTGGACTGCGTACAGATATGTAGCCAGACATGGCCTTGTCTTTTGTGTTCAACAGTTGTCAAGAGAAAAATTAGACAAGATAGCAGTGTTAGGAAGACTTGCCTAAGGTCTCCTACTGAATAGGTACTGGCTTATTAAGCAGACAGAGCTGATATTTGAACTCTGGTCTCCTGTGTCAGAGGCAGAGCCCTTAACCATTACACTCCGCATCTACTGCTTACGGATGTGTAGCCAGACATCAGACATGGCCTTGTCTTTTGTGTTCAACAGTTGTCCAAAGAGAACCCCAGATAGCCAGGTAGATTCATCTCTCTCTCTCTCTCTCACCAACACTACATGCTGAAGCCAGCCTAGCATGTACCATTTATGCTCAATCCATTTATGCTCAAAAATACAATTCCGCGGAAAGCGGTGACCATCCCTACTAGAGAGAGAGAGAGAGAGAGAGAGAGAGAGAGAGATGAATCTACTTGGCTATCTGGGGTTCTCTTTGGACAACTGTTGAACACAAAAGGCAAGGCCATGCCTGGCTACATATCCATATGCAGTGGCTGCATGGTGTAATGGTTAAGGGCTCTGCCTCTGACACAGGAGACCAGAGTTCAAATCTCGTTTCTGTCTGTTCTGTAAGCCAGCACCTATTCAGGAGGAGACCTTAGGCAAGTCTTCCTAACACTGCTGTCTTGTCTAATTTTTCTCTTGACAACTGTTGAACACAAAAGACAAGGCCATGTCTGGCTACATATATGTAAGCAGTGGCTGCATAGTGTAATGCTTAAGGGCTCTGCCTCTGTCACAGGAGACCAGAGTTCAAATCTCAGCTCTGTATGTTCAGTAAGCCAGCACCTATTCAGGAGGAGACCTTAGGCAAGTCTTTCTAACACTGCTATCTTGTCTAATTTTTCTCTTGACAACTGTTGAACACAAAAGACAAGGCCATGTCTGGCTACATATCTGTAAGCAGTGGCTGCATGGTGTAATGGTTAAGGGCTCTGCCTCTGACACAGGAGACCAGAGTTCAAATCTCAGCTCTGTCTGTTCAGTAAGCCAGCACCTATTCAGTAGGAGACCTTAGGCAAGTCTTCTTAACACTGCTACTGCCTATAGAGTGCGCCCTAGTGGCTGCAGCTCTGGTGCTTTGCGTCTGCCAGGAGAAAAGTGTGATATAAATGTTATTTGTCTTGTCTAATTGTTCTCTTGCATTGAGCATAAATGGTACATGCTAGGCTACTTTCAGCTACTTTTAGCTACTTTTAGCTACTTTTAGCTAGTAGTGTTGGTGGTATAATGGATATGTTAGTTACCTACCATACACTGAGACCTGGGTTCAAATCCCAGTCACGGTATGTAAACTGGTTTTTGAAATACTGGAATTCCCTGGCAGATTAGACCCTCCTAGGAGGGAGAGTGGAGGGCAGAGGGTGGCCTAAAATAGGGGTTTGTGTGAAAACTAGATTCTTGCCTGGGACTTTTGATGTGTATTTCACTCAATCATGTCTGTCTCCAGGTATAAGAGCCCTCGAAACATGTTTTCTATCATTTTTCCAGCCGTCAGAATTTTTTCTATTTTTCAAAGTTCGCCACCCCATTGAAGTCTATTGCGGTTCGCGAACTTTTTCGCGAACCGAACCTTTCACGGAGGTTCGCGAACAGGGTTCGCGAACCGAAAATCGGAGGTTTGCGACATCTCTATTTGCAACCTGTGCCATGGCACAGGTTGCACATAGCAAATCGGTTGTCAGAGGCAGGTACACAAAAAAGCAACAATGCTGAGCCTTGTGATGATGGCATTCTTTTGTTAACAGTACAAGCTGGCAGGGAGTGTTGGCTGGCTTGCCCCAGGTGCCGATACATGCGGTTTGCCTCAAGATCCTTGCAAGCTCTCCCTGCTTCATACTCATATTCTCCTCCCCCCCTCCCCCCCCCCCCCCCGACTCTCTGTCTCCCCATCTGAACTGTCCTCTCCTTGCTCTCTTCTTGTGGGCACCGATGCCATATCCATTGACACATCATCAGCATCAGCTGCTTCACTTCCATCTGACAACTTACAAAAGGCAGCAGCAGGGACATCAACACACCTTATGTCGATCTGTGTAATGTCGCCTCACTGATAAATATCAAGTCTACCATCCTTATCTCTTTAATCTTCTGGCAATAATGCTTACCCATCACTAATTTCCACAAACTGATGTGTAAATAACTCCTCTGACACATCAGGTGAAGGGGCAGTAGTGGTAGTAGCGGTAGTGGAGGAAGTGGTACGCCATGAGATGTCCATATCAGAGCAAGATGAGAATGGTGGGGCAAGGTTCCTAGAAGAAATGGTAGAAGATGGGGCTTTGCTGTGTAAGCCAGTCAACAACGTCTTCAGCATTTTGTGAATTCCAGGTACATGCCCTCTGAACACCGGGCAATATGCTAAGGCCACAGGAAATCACAGCAGCATGACCCATATGACCCCGGTGGTGTGCCCTGGCTCTGCCTGTCTTTATTTTATTACACTATATTAATAAAGCACAAACAGGCCCTGCCAGAGAGGAAATGAATGTCACTTCACTCAGGGGACAAATAGGTTTACAGTGCAACAATCACAGAACAACAGAATATAGGCCTGAATGTAACGGAATGTCACTTCACTCAGGTGAGGTGACAGAAAGGTTTATGCTATGTGCAACAATCACCACAAAATATATGCCCTGCCAGTGAGGCCTTATACAGGACAGTAGTGGATAGATGGCAGTAGTGTTTCTGGACTGGACACTCGTGTTTTTTTTTTATTGAATGTCAATTCACTCAGGTGACAGATAGGTTTATGATGTGCTCGGATACCGCCGATCACAGATTCAAGTTAATCCGGCCACGACGGTATCAAAATCCGGATAAGACGTAATTGTAATCCGGATTTGAAACAGACTTCCGAATTTGATTTGCTGTGATTGCCTGTAAAATCCATGATCATGGCCGTGATCACGGATTAGACTTTAACGTTAATAGCAAAGCCCCCATACATGCTACAATCCCCAAAATTGCATTAATTATAAGGGTGAGAAGGGGCTACAACTTAAAAAAAAATCAAATAGATCTTTTAGTTTTTGAGAAAATCGATGTTAAAGAAATTATCACTTTAAATGTGGCTATTAATAATACTAATAAGTGTTTTTAAACATGGAAATACACTTTAAGCAATCACAGAGTCCCTAGCAAACTACAACCATGCAGGCAGGTGATGATGAGTCTCAATGGCACCTGGTGGTGGTGGTACCACTGGAGGAGGATGTGTGGACAATACCACAAAAACACCCAGAGAGGTTTTTGTGCATTTTTTTCTTGCAGCGATAGCAATGACATGGCAGCAGAGTTGTCAGTGGACCCTGGCGGTGCAAACACAGACTTTAGTAGTGAAACTCAGCGGTAGCAGAAGGAGGACTAAGCAGTCAGTGCAGCAGCACAGAACAACCATGGCACCTCACTGGTGGTACCACAACAGGATAATGCTGCCCAAAAATGATATGCATCCGTGTACCCTGGCGGTGGGGACACAGACTTTAGTAGTGAAATTCAATGCAAGCAGGAAGAGGACTAAGCAGCCAGTGCGGCAGCGCAAAAGACTATGGCACCTCACTGATGGTACCACAGCATGGGAATGCTGCCCAAAAATTATATTCTTCCGTGGACCCTGGCAGTAGGGAAATGCCGCAGCAGGAGGAGCAGCATGTGTCAGCAGCAGCAGCATATGAGGCCATGGGACATTACAGGAACCAGGCCAATTAAGAGTAGGTTCTAACTTGTGTTGGAAAGGCAGGCATTATTAAAATTCCTAGGCAGCCACTTCATCCCCCCCTGTCGCCAACAGCAGGGGCCAGGAACTCACCTTCCACCCAAGCCTGGTCAATTTTGAGGAAGGTGAGTTTGTTCACAGAGTTGTTGGACAGGTGAGAGTGCTTCTCAGTGACCACGCCACCGGCCTCACTGAAGCATCTCTCAGAGAGGACACTGGAAGGGGGGCAGGACAGGACTTCCAGGGCATACTGGGCAAGCTCCCTCCATATCTCCAGTCTCTTGACCCAGTACTCCATGGGGTCCATGGGGCTGTCAGTGTCAAGCCCGTTGAATGACCCAATGTAGTCATACACCATGCTGGTCAGTCGCTACTGGTGCTGGTTGGAGGAGGTTGCTGTGGCTGGCACCTGTGCTCTGGGCAGCTGCACTGCATACAGGCTCTTCGTTAAGCTCAGCAGGTCTCCAGGGCGCCGGATGCTGCTGCTGGTGGTGGCTGCAGGCACCTGTTGCTGGGTTGGCAGAACAGCAACAGTGGGTGTGGAAGGCTGGGGGAATGCTTCAAAAAATCTGTGCACAAGGGCCCCCTGCAACTCTCTTGTGCGGCACTCGGTGGTGGATGGCGACATGAACTGTCCCAGCTTCCCCTTTAGACGTGGGTCCAGGATCAAGGTGATCCAGATATCCTCCCTTTCACACATCTGGATTACCCGGGGGTCCCTGAGAAGGCCGAACAACTTGTGCGCACCCAAGGGGAAGAGGCCATCATTGGCAGACTGTGACACACCTTCGCCTTCGTTCCCAGAGAGGACATGCATGTCCTCATCTTCATGCAATGGAATTTTTTCCCTTTTTGGGGCTAATTGGACCATGCCTTGTAAGGGTTTTTTGCCTTCCTCTGGATCAACAGGGATATGTGAGGGAGCAGGCTGGTGTTGTACTTTGTTTTCTGGTTGAACTCAATGGGCGTATGTCTTTTTTCAACCCAAATAACTATGTAACTATGTAATGTGTCCTCCTAAAACTGCCACCCCTGCACAACAGCAGGGGCTTCTCCCCCTCAGCATCTAGGTTAGGGACCTCCAACTCCTCCACCACTGCTTGACAGTCATCGTCGTCCTCCTCCTCCTGTGATGTGGACTGTGCTGCTTGCTCCTGATCCAGCTGGCTCAGGGCTGCCTCCTCCTCTTCCATCAGATCACACATCACCCTGTCCAGCAGGCAAACCAGGGGCACCCATTCACAGATGGATAGCCACTCCCGGCTCACCATGTTAGTTCCCTGCAGGGAATGGAGTCAAGACCAGGCACATTTGCTGTATGTCTGACTGTCAGGAATATAGCAGCTAGTTATGAGGCTGATGATGTAAGGAATACAGGAGTATATTTCTATCAATTTTCTAATCTGCTGTGTATTATGTCAAAGGTGTAGATATGCCAGGCTAGATTCATGGACTGTTCATGTGATTGTGTGTGTGGGTCAATAGACCTACATTTGCATTGAATTCCTCTGGAAGCAGGGGGCTGGGACATTAGCATACAGTTCCTCTGGACAGCCAGAAAACAGGTAATTAGGAAACACTTAATCAGACAGTTGCTTTGAAGCCTATACAGGTGGTCCGACCCTGTTGTCTGAATACTGTCCCAGAGGTGTATGGTGCTTGGAAGCAATTGTCACCTGGACTGGCTGCATTATGCTTTGAAGCAGATCACACCAGCCTGAGCCAGGACTTTACACATGACATCCTGCTGCAATGTGAAAGCCTTAATCAATTGTCACCTTTAACCTGGGGAAATCGGATGTTAAGTAAGTCTTTTGTTGTGTGTGTGCTATAATACACTTTTCGCATGTGGATGTTAGATCTCTGGGAATCAAATTATGTCTGAGGATGTAATTAAAAACTAGTTCCCCCCTTCCAAACAGGGAACCCTTTAAAGTTTGCATATCACAGGAAGACTAGGACAAGCGTTCGGTGATGTCACAAACGGGGAAATTGCATTAGTTCCTGGGGGCTGGACATTAAATGCCCCAGGGGACACTTGGGACTATTTAAGTTGGTCCAGGACAGTCACCGGTTCCTGACATAATTGGCTGGCAGTGGTGGGAATGTTTAGTACATTAGTACGCAGTTTAGCTCTCTATTCTGTGTACTAAAGGCTGGAAGCTGTTAGAAGCAACTAATCTACAGAAGTCTGCTCAGTGCAGAATTTATATACTTTTTTTGTTCAAAGATACACACAGGTATTTTGCTTCCCCTCCCCTTTTTCTTTTTTCAACACGATGGCTCAGAAAGCATCCAGCTATGCAAGGTAAAGCAAAGAGATACTACTTAACCTGTGTGAGCACAAAGGCATCGAGACGGCGAGTGGCCAGACTAAGGAGCAGTTAGTTCATGCCCTCGAGGAGTATGATGCGGCAGAGCAAGCCTGTTCTCCAACACCAGCGGATGCAGCTCACGACATGCCAGAGGAGGAATCGCTCACGCCGCAGAATGCGAGTGGAGACGATGTCCTGGATGATCCGCCGAACACGGAGATGACATCTCTGGAAGCCGACCTACAGCTACTAGGTTCGACTGAGCCCGAACTGCGCCTAAAGCTGATTCTGGAACATTGGCAAGCAGAGAGGGAAATACGACAAGCCCAGAGGGAACAAGCTGCACAGCGACTCCAGGCCGAGAGGGAAAGTGCTGAACGGCAACTCCAGCTGGAGCTGGCTAAACTTCAGCAGCAGAACCGGTCTGCTGGACCCGCAGAACGCGAAGGTGAGCGAGTCCACAGAATCCCCCTGGATAAGTTCCCCGCTGTGGACAAGGACTCTGACATAGACACTTTCTTACAGGGGTTTGAAAGGACTTGTCGGCAGTATGGGGTGCCCCGTGAGCAGTGGGCAAGATACCTCACACCAGGGCTGAGAGGCAAGGCCCTGGAGGCGTTTGTGAGTCTCCCCCAGGAGGAAGAAACAGACTTTGAGGCAATTAAGAAAGCCATCATTACGCGATACCACCTCACGCCAGAGGTGTATCGCAAACGTTTCAGGACAGTGCAGCGAGGTCCTAATGACAGCTACCTGGATCATGCTTGCAACCTGCGCACTGCCTTCCAGCAGTGGTTAAAAGAAATGTCAGTCAAAACCTTGGACGCCCTGCAGGAGCTGATGATAAAAGGCCAGTTCCTACACACCTGTCCTGTGGAGGTCCGGCTGTTTGTGCTGGATTGAAAACCAAAGACAGTGGATGAAGCTGCGGAAATGGCCGATTCCTACACCGCCCATAGAGCACCCGAGTCCCGGAGGACTACTACGCCCAGCTGGAGGGGAGAACAGATTGCTAAACCTGTGTCACCCAGCACCCAGAGGAGGCAAGCACCGCTGTCTCCTGGATTCAGGCAACCAACCACTGACACTCGGAAATGCTTTGTATGTGACAGGGTGGGTCATATCAGCACGACTTGCCCAGAGAGGAAGAGGGAGGCCCCAAAATCCAGTGAGGCCTCAAACCCCAGTGAAGTCCCAACGGCTTTGTGTGCTACCAGGTCTGCCACTGGCTATGCAGAGAATCTGCAGCTTGTCACGGTTGGGGGTACAGTTGCCACTGGGCTGAGAGACACTGGAGCAGAAGTGACTCTCATACATCCCCAGCTTGTGAACCCCGAGCAGTACATACCTGGGAAAATGATTGCTGTCAGAGGAGTTGGGGGTGTCGCCCCAGCCATACCCACTGCCTTGGTCCACCTGGATTGGGGGGCCGGCAGCGGAATGAAGGAAGTTGGGGTAACTGATAAAATCACCACCAACGTTTTGCTGGGTACTGACCTGGGACAGTTAGTGGCCCGGTATGAGCCTACTCCAAACCCCGTGGAGCCTGCATCCCCAGCAGAAGTTCAGGACTCTTGCAAGGTACTGTTTGATAATGCTGGGCAAGTGGGGAGTGCTGGTGAGGCCCCAGGGGCTACGGACTGTGTACTAGGAGCCAGCCCTAGTGATTCTCCAGTGCCTAGGCCTAGAGTGGGAAATGTTGATACAGAGAATGCAGAAACTGATTATGTCATTTATGACGCACGGACTATCGATGCGATCGATGCAGGAACTGTTGATGCTACTGGTGAAGTGCTGAGTAGCACTGTGGGTAATGATACAGATAATGTTGATGTTTTATGTGATGTCCCAAATGACAATATATGTAGGGCTGATAATGCTGATGTCATATGTGTTGTGCTACATAATGCTGTGTGTCATGTGGACACTCCATCAGCTGCCAGAGTAACCAGCAGTGTTCGCTGGGCTGCAGCAGATGAACTGCCCACTGAAGGGGCAGACGGCACCAGGCCAGATCTTCCCCCTTCAGATGTTTTCAAGACCAAAGGTGATGTGGTTTATGATATGTGTAATGTGGGCGCTCCCTTAGCTGGCATGGTAACCCGCAGCGCAAGCGAGTCTACAGCAGAGGGACTGTCCACTGAAGTGGCAAATGTTGCTGGGTCAGCAACATCCACTTCGGAACCTGGCCCTGAGGGCCCAGGAGCCTCTCCGTCTGCAGCCTTCCTGGAATGTGTGACAGGCAGCACTGAGCTCTCTGGGGCTGTTCGATTTGACAGCAGCCTGGAAGAGCTCAGGGGGCTAGCCAGCAGGTCACCAGCTGGGAGGTGCGGGCTGAGAGGGTTCTGGGAAATTATTCCCTCGGAGCTGTCCAAAGTGGAGGAGGCAGACCGGCAGGTAATCATTCCCCAAAGGGACCGAGAAATAGCTCCTGCCACTATAGAGAAAGTGCGGGTAGTGACGGTCGGAACCCGTCCCCAGCTGCAGCACTGTCTCTATGGTCGCGAATTTACGGTCGTCACTGACCCGCATTCCTCTGGTTGGTTACGTCAGGTTGCCAAGGGCAATGACACATTGCAGCAACCTGACCTAGCTTTCCAGTCGTGTAGCTTGGAGTTAACTGACAGGTGGGGAACCCTCCTGAGGATGCTAAAGGATTACCCCACCCAGCCAGGCCGTCAATGTAGGCTTTGGCAGGATGATTCGTTAGAATCATCTGCCAGCGCCATCTGGAAGAGGGGGTGTGTCAGGAATATAGCAGCTAGTTATGAGGCTGATGATGCAAGGAATACAGGAGTATATTTTTATCATTGTTCTAATCTGCTGTGTATTATGTCAAAGGTGTAGATATGCCAGGCTAGATTCATGGACTGTTCATGTGATTGTGTGTGTGGGTCAATAGACCTACATTTGCATTGAATTCCTCTGGAAGCAGGGGGCTGGGACATTAGAATACAGTTCCTCTGGACAGCCAGAAAACAGGTATTTAGGAAACACTTAATCAGACAGTTGCTTTGAAGCCTATACAGGTGGTCCGACCCTGTTGTCTGAATACTGTCCCAGAGGTGTATGGTGCTTGG
Source organism: Hyperolius riggenbachi (assembly GCF_040937935.1). Taxonomy (NCBI): domain Eukaryota; kingdom Metazoa; phylum Chordata; class Amphibia; order Anura; family Hyperoliidae; genus Hyperolius; species Hyperolius riggenbachi. Next base: position 390,075,700 of record NC_090648.1, read on the forward strand.
AAGCAATTGTCACCTGGACTGGCTGCATTATGCTTTGAAGCAGATCACACCAGCCTGAGCCAGGACTTTACACATGACATCCTGCTGCAATGTGAAAGCCTTAATCAATTGTCACCTTTAACCTGGGGAAATCGGATGTTAAGGAAGTCTTTTCTTGTGTGTGTGCTATAATACACTTTTCGCATGTGGATGTTAGATCTCTGGGAATCAAATTATGTCTGAGGATGTAATTAAAAACTAGTTCCCCCCGTCCAAACAGGAACCCTTTGAAGTTCGCATATCACAGGAAGACTAGGACAAGCGTTCGGTGATGTCACAAACGGGGAAATTGCATTAGTTCCTGGGGGCTGGACATTAAATGCCCCAGGGGACACTTGGGACTATTTAAATTGGTCCAGGACAGTCACAGGTATCTTCTCCTGGAGGTAGCGCATACCTAGGGATGATCACGACTCCTGATCGAACAAACGGCGTCCTCCCGTCAAACAACGTTCTAACCTAAGCTGGTAACGTTCTCTTTTCCCCCCGTTTATTTTTACGCAAATATCCTTGTGTGTATCTTTGTAACTTTTATCTTTGTAAACTCTTAATTTTGTAACTTTTTACTTTGTTTTTGTACATCTTTTGTATATATTAAGTTCTGCATTGTTCCATGTTTTTCTGGAATATTAAATTGTTATTTAAATAAGTTTGACTTCTGCTGTACTAAACTAACACTCATAGCCTAGAAGAGACTGAAGTGCAACTGTGTATAAATCCATGCCTAATTTTACGTTTGAGCAACCCTACCGTATGAGATTGTAATTGCATTGTGTGTGGGGGCGTTTGTCATACATTGGCCTAAAGCGCGCAGCTGACCCAACGTACGAAAACACCAGTGCGAGTAGCTCGACAGCAGAGTGGCTAACAGTATCGTTCGGAACAACTGTTAGTAGTTTTGCTTCACTACAATGTAAGATTTCAACTGTGCGTGTGTGTGCGTGGCATTCCCGTATTTGGCCTAAAGCACAAAGCTGACCCGAATACGAAAACGCGGATTGCGTGCTGAGCACTCGACAGCCGAGTGGACGTGTCTAGCAAACTGCTAGTGGTGGCAGTGAGGAGCTTTTGAGGGGTCCCAGCCTTGTCTGTAGCTTGACTAAGGCTGCTCCCCGCTTGATCTGGTCAAACCTGCAGTCGGGAACCGTATACGCAGGCGTGCCGCAGGCCGGTTCCTGACACTGACCACTGAGCTGCGGTGATCATCACTTGCAGGTTGGTGGAGCTGTTACTATAGACATTTTCCTCACAAATGTACCTGCAGTGAGCCATCCTGTGCTGCCACAGCCATTCCAACATCGCCAGAGTTGAGTTCCAGCGAGTTTGGACATTAATGATCAGGCGGTGTGATGGCAGGCCCTCGAGCTGCTGCAGGTGGGCCAGGGTTGAAGAGGCAGTGGCGGAGCAGCAGAAATGGCGCACCAGCTTCCATGCATCTTGCAGCAGCTGGTCCATCCCCGGGTAGGTGTGCAGGAAGCGCTGCACCACCAAATTGAGGACATGGGCCAAGCAGGGGATGTGTTGGAGTTTTCCCATTATCGGACGCCACATAACCAACTTTGAAGCCTCTGGGGGTCAGCCACCTCTGCTCCTGAGGGCATTCACGATGTAGGTGGCCAAAAGCTTATCCTTCCCCCAGGCTGACCAATTTCAGCAGCGCTTGGCAGTGGTGAGGCTTTGCGCTGCTGCTGAGGCAGGCTTGCTTGCGGGGTGTGGAGGGAATGGGATCAGAGGAGCCTGCTGCATCCCCCCTGATCCCGCGTGGTGGCACCACCAACTGGCCTGCTGCCATGCCAGCTGCAGCTGCTGCATTCTTCTCATCCCCTTCCACCAATGTCACACAGTGCTCGGTAAAGGACAGGTAGTGGCCTGTCCCGTATCGGCTGCTCCAGGAGTCCATTGTGATATGGACCCAATCCCCCACGGCGTGGTCGAGCGAACGGGCCATGTTTGCCACCACAAAATCATGCAGTGCTTGGATTGTGGTCCTTGAAGAGTAGTGGAGGCTGGGGATTCGCCACTCTGAAGCAAACTAGAGCAGCGTGTGCATATCAAGGGGGCTTTTAGGACCATTGTAGTCCTTTACACACTCCAATGAGTTCTGGGTCACCATGAGCTTGCTGGTTAGTCTGTACCTCCTGTACCAGGGAGTACGGAAGGAGCTGGGAACACATGGCTCGGGACAGCAAGCCATTCAGCTTCCAGTAGGCAGAGGCTTGGTCAAACCCTGAAAGCTGTCACTCAGCAGGGTCTGGCGATCTCCTGCAGGTGAAGTTGAGGACTGACTGGCCTCACCAGCCTCAATGTCTGTTGCATGAGCTGCTGAGGGTGCACTGGAGGGAGAAGTGCATTTTCTTGCTGTGACGGGGGTTTGACAACCATGAGGGAGGGATGATGCTGCTGCTGATCCTGAATGCCGCGCAGTGGGTCTCCTGCTCTGACCACCCCCTTCCTGGTCCTTCAGCTTATTAAACTCTGCGAAATCACTACAGTGAGGCCTCTTCAGGTGGGCCTGGAGGGATGAGGTACCCATCTTGGATGCATTGAACCCACGTCTCAAGGATTTTTTGCAGGAGTTACACACTGCATAGCTTACATCCAGGGTGGACACATGGAAAAAATTCAATATTGGCGAAGAAGGTGTGGCGGCTCTCCCTCTAGTTGGGGGTTGCATGGTGGTGGTGCTGCTGGTGCTGATGCCAGCTGAAGCAGTGGCTTGTGGCTCCTGCCTTTCATGCCCACTGCTGAACCTGCCCCTGCCCCTGCCTGACAAGTGGCAATACAATTGCCTATGCTCCTGTTCCTGATCCTTCTCCTTCGGAGACCTCAGGCAGGGGCGTCTCTAGCCATTTTGTCACTCCAGACGAGAAATCCTGTGGCACCCCCCCCACCCCGTGATTGCCCCCAGTCCCATACCCCGCACCCCTCATGGTGAACACCACTCCTGTGGTGAACCCCACCCCCAAGACCCCCGAAAATCATAATGCAGCAGCGTTTCACCAGAAAATGTACTTATTGCGGCATGGGTTCACCAGAAAATAGTTGTTATGCAGCAGAGCGTTTCACCATAAAATATACTTATTGCGGCATGCACTCACACACACCACACACAGTACACACACACACACTATACACACACACAGTGTACACACACACACACACACACACACAGTACACACACTGCACACAACATACACACTATACACAGTACACACACACACACACACACTAGACATGCACAGCACAGTACACACACTATACACACACACACACACACACACACACACACACACACACACACACACACACAGTACACACACACACACACACACACAGTACACACACTGCACACAACATACACACACACACACACACACACAGTACACACACTGCACACAACACACACACACACACACACACAGAGCACACTATACACAGCACACAGTAGACATACACTATACACATACAGAGATAGGAGGAGTGGAGTGAGACTGAGAATAACCTGAGATGGAGCAGTTTATCTGTATTGCAGTCCCACATTACACAGAGACTAGTTGCTGGTAATAGGACTGCTGTCCCTGCCAATCTCTTACACAAGTCAGCAAGCAGCCCTCCTGGAGTCTAGGGACTGTCAAAACTTTTCAACCTGTTTAAGACCTTATCTGCACATGCAGTCATTATAACAATGGAGAGAGACCAGACAGATTTTTTCCCACTGACCCTCCAGACGAGTTCTACATCATGCTGTGTATATTTACCAGCTAGCCTGCCCTCTAATTGCACTTTTATCAGCTAGCCTAGTATTTTACATTGCCTTACAACATGCCTGAATACAGCAGGCACAGGACCAACCCTAAATCATTGAATGAAAGGCGGCCTGGGGGGAAGTCAATGCCTGGCTGCTACACAGTCTCTACATCTACGCAGTTAGCAGTAGCAGAGAGAGAGGGACTGAATTCTCAGGAGTTGGACTCAGGAGCTGATGATGCTGTACTCCTCGGATCCCTGACTAGGATGAGTGCCTTCTCTCACTGACTCATTCATTACTGTGGTTCTTTGAATCATTGAGCTGAAGTCCAGTCAGCCCCGCTGCTGCTGTGTAAACTGACACCTGAGTCAGCTGAGAGGCATTTCTTCTCTCACTACTCAGTGCAGAAGCGCCCTTGCCTCTTCCTGTCGCCTTAGGCGAAAATTTATAGCTGCCTAATGGCTCGGACGCCTCTGACCTCAGGCACATAAGGATGGTCCTCCTGCCAATCATCCTCATTGTCAGACTGAAACACCTTCTCTCCTGTTGCCCCCACCACCTCTTCTGCCCCAACATCACCAGACACAGACCCCTCCTCATCCTCAAAATATGCTTGTGCTGGCCTGTGCCCAACCTCCTCCACATCAGGCCCCATGACCTCATCATAGGTAGCCATCAAGACGCTCCCAGATGCCGGACTGAGGGACAGAATGCTCTAATCCAGGAAGGGCTGACCAGTGGCTGCTGGGGTGGATGTCACAGCAAGTGGGGGTGTTGACTGCTGCTGCTGGGAGTGCTGGTCACCGCGGAGGTCTGGGAACAAGTAATGAGCTGCTCCTCTGTGACTCTCCAGAATGGCCACACGGTGACCCAAAGTGCTGAAAATGGGTGCCGCTGGCACTGCTAACGGCCTCGGCTGTGCTGCTAATGGACACCTCTCTGCTGCATCCGCTACAGCTGAGTGCCCTCTCCCTGGCCGTGTACCATTCCGAGAAGTGGCGGAGGCGATAGCTCTCTCTCTCTCCCACCCCCGAAGCATTAGGTTCCCATCACCATGTTTGACAGTGGGGATGATGTTCTTTGGGTTGAAGGCTTCTTCTTTTTTATGCCACATGAAGGAAACATCATTGTGACCAAACTATTCAATGTCTTGTTTCATCTGACCATAACACAGAGGACCAGACGTCTTCTTCTTTGTCCAGATGAGCATTTGCAAAGGGCAAGCAAGCTTTTGTGTATTTTATCTGGAGAAGTGGCATCCTCCTTGGTCTGCGTGGAGCCCAGGATTGTCTGCCTTGAGACATTGCCACCAGCAGAGCCAAGATTCACTAGGATCGCCTTGGTGGTGATCCTTGGATTCTTTTTTACCTCTCTCACTATCCTCCTGGCTAGCACAGGTGTCACTTTTGGCTTCTGACCACGTCCTCTCCGATTTTCCACAGTACGGTATACAACATCTTGTTTTTTTTTAATAATACTTTGCACTGTAGCCACAGGAACTTGAAAAAATGTAGAAATGGACTTGTATCCCTTTCCTGACTTCTGAGCAGCCACAATGCGCAGCCGTAGGTCCTCACTTAGCTCCTTTGTCTTAGCCATGACTTTCCACAAACCAACTACAGAGAGCTGCTGTTTTTCACCTGTTGCGTTGATTAAAACAGCTGTTTCCAATTAATCAGGGTAATTAGGATGCTGTAGAAAACAGCTTGGACTATTTGGAAACTATAGAACTTTAGATTTTCCCACAGACTGTGACAGTTTGTGAAGGGTATGAATAATTTTGGACTTAACACTCTTTGCTCAAATGTAAATAAAAGCTGTGAAATGTTTCTTTTTTTGTTTTTTTTCTCACAATAATGCCTCTTGTATATAGTCTTATTACCGTTTGGGAGACACCTATGTCATTTACCATAAAAATATTACTTGCTGGTTGAGTAAAAATAACTTTCAGTCAAAATTTGCCAGGGGTATGAATAATTATGGGCAGCACTGTATATATTCAAAATTACTGATCAAATAGTGTGAGAAATCGCGGGGAAGCAGACGCTTCTTCTCAGCGTGAGGTGGCTGCTTCCGTGAAGGGCATGGCGGAGCACGGAGAAACCGCCACGTCTGACGCGGCGGTTAGCGCGCATAGCCCTGTTGCGGATACACCGCAGAACCGTGTCGGTGTGGCTGGGACTCATAGTCCCTCTAGGTTCAGAATGACGCGCATGCGCGCGGAGAGGCAGAACTTATATGGCAGCCAGAAAAAGGTCAGCTGACCTGGTTGGTCAGCTGACGACTCTGCTCCTTCCCATTGGTCCAGCTGGAGAAGGTCTGTGTATTTATACTGCCAGCTGTTCAGTTGCTGGTTGTCTGGCGTTGCGAACACTTCATGGTAGCACTCAGACCTGTCTGTATCTGTGTTCTAGCATAGTTTCCAAAGGTGTTGACAGCCACGGATCTCACACCTTAGCGTTAGGAAATTATACTGTATTATTTGTTATGACCTTCTGCTTGCCTGACTATTCTTCTGTATTCTGATCCTGTACCTCGATATTTCTGATACTCTGTTGCCGAACCTCGGCTCGCCCTAGACTCTGCATCTGCCTCCTGATTCTGTATCTTGATATTTCTGATACCCTGTTGCCGTACCCTGCTTGTTTATTAGACCCTGCATCTGCCTTCTGAATCTGTACTGTATCTGTCTGTGTGGTTACGACCTGGTTTGTCCGACCTCGAGAACCGACCTTCCTGTCAGAGGCGGTTCCCAGTCCTGATAGTGACACTCCCTCCTGAGTGTCACTCTAGGTTGTCCTTCCTACTCTCAGCCTGACTCCTCCCTCCGGGAGAGTTCAGGTCTCCGGAAGGAATTTGTGCAGTACTCCTTACTGCCCTGAGGCCTAGTCCTCTAGGTATTACTGTTGCACCAAACACTACTACTCTACTCAGGTGTCCAGAGGTTAGCTTATATATCTGATTATCGGTGATACTGCAGATCATCAATAATCTGGTATATATCTGTATTCCCAGTGATACTGCAGATCACCGGTAATCAGATCCTCTCTGTGTTACACCGATCGTTACAGAACGCCAGACTAAAAGACAATATGGACGCACGCACTGACCGTCTGGGTGCACTTGCCACTTTGGTGGATAACATCAATCAAGTGCTGGATAGTCATCAAGCTTTAATTGATGCCCTATCAGGGTCTGTACAAGCCCTCCAGACGTCAGTGGATGAGGTGCGATCCCCTCCTAGCGTTGATATACGTATGCCCGTACCTGAACGATTTTCTGGTCACAGATCTGACTTTCGTAATTTTAGGAGTAGAGTGTTATCCTATTTTGAATTGAGACCCCGATCTTCAGGAACTGAGGCCCAAAAGGTCACATTTATAAAAACCTTGTTATCAGGCGACTCTCAGACATGGTCATACAGTTTGCCCACCGGAGACCTAGCCCTTACCTCTGTAGAAGAATTTTTCAAGGCTATGGCGGTAATTTACGACGACCCGGATCTTGCCTCGACTTCTGAGCGGAAGCTCAAGCTGTTGCGTCAAGGCAAAGGTCCGGTCGAGGATTACACAGCTAAATTTAGGAGATGGTCAGTTACAGCCAGGTGGGACACTTATACCCTGTTAGATTCTTTCTTGTCAGGGCTGTCTGGTGAGGTCTCTGATCTGATGCTTGGTCAGCCCGAGCCCAGAGCAGTCGATGAGGCTATCTCGGCGGCCATCCGTATCGACCGCAGGCTGCACTACCAAAAACAGACCAGAGGTAGTTCCCGGGTCAGAGTGGTGTCTTACGCCACAGCCCCAGTAACCCCACCTCCTACTGTCTCATCTCCTCCGGTTTTGCCTCCAACCGAACCGATGCAGATTGGTCGGTCAAAGTTAACCCAGGTGGAGCGGAGACGGAGAATGACCGAACAGCTATGTTTGTATTGTGCTGAAGGGGGGCATAGAGTACGAAACTGTCCTAATAAGCCGGGAAACGCTACCGCCTAGGAGTTGTAGGGGGTATTCCCCTAGGCGCCCAACTCATACCCCTAGAAGAAAAACGGTTGCTTTTTCCCTGTACTGTTACATGGGAGGATAAAACCGAGGCCATGGAAGCCTTTATTGATTCAGGCTCCGCGGCTAATTTTATGAACATTGAGTTTGCTAAGAGATTGGGAATTCCGCTCACAGTGGTGGAACCACCCATTCAGGTTACGGCAGTGGATGATTCTCCGCTGCAGAGGAATCATCCGCTGTCCCAGACACCAGAGGTAGGAATCACTGTGGGGGTTTTGCATTGGGAAAAATTACAGTTTTTTGTGTTACATATGTCTACGTCCACCATTATACTTGGTATGCCATGGCTACGCCTTCATTCTCCGCACATTGATTGGGCCACCGGCCAATTAATTTCCTGGTCAGATCATTGTTTTCAACAATGTTTAGGGAAGGTGACGTTGGGCCAAACCAGGATTTAGGTGGAGGGGGTTCCAGAGCAGTATTTAGAGTATTCTGACGTATTTTGTCCCAAGGCAGCAGACAAGTTACCCCCACATCGCCCTTTCGACTGTCCCATTGATCTCCGTTCAGGTTGTATGCCCCCCGGGGCCATTTGTACAATTTGTCTGGGCCCGAAAAAGTGGCCATGCAGGAATACATCCGTGAAAATTTGGCCAAGGGTTTCATTCGCCCGTCCCGGTCGCCTGCTGGGGCAGGTTTCTTTTTTGTTAAGGAAAAAGACGGAGGCCTGCGGCCCTGCATTGATTACCGGGGTCTGAATAAAATTACGGTGAAGAATCGCTATCCGCTGCCCCTGATAGACGACTTATTCACACAGGTCACCAATGCTAAAGTCTTTTCGAAATTAGACTTACGGGGTGCGTACAACCTGTTACGTATACGAAAGGGCGATGAGTGGAAAACGGCCTTTAATACACCCGACGGGCTTTACGAATACCTGGTGATGCCCTTCGGGTTATGTAATGCCCCAGCCGTTTTCCAAGAACTCATCAATGAGGTCTTCAGGGAGGTGTTGGGGAGATTCGTTCTTGTATATCAAGATGATATACTTATTTTCTCCAACAACCTCTCTGAGCATAGGTCGCATGTAAAATTTGTATTGGATAAACTGAGGCAGAACTCACTGTACGCCAAACTGGAGAAATGTATCTTCGAAGTAACCTCTGTCACCTTTCTGGGATACATTATCTCCACCTCAGGCCTGTCCATGGACCCTGCCAAGGTTTACGCGGTTCTGGAATGGCCTCAGCCGGTTGGATTGAAGTCGCTTCAGCGGTTTTTAAGCTTCGCAAATTACTACAGAAGGTTCATTAAAGGGTACTCCACTGTCATTGTACCCCTCTCAAGTCTTACCAAAAAAGGGGCAGATACCACTCATTGGTCTCCTGAAGCTTTTCAGGCATTCTCCACCCTGAAGGATCTCTTTTGTTCTGCACCAATCCTTAGACACGTGGACACCTCATTCCCTTAAATTGTTGATGTAGACGCCTCGGAGGTCGGGGTGGGGGCTGTGCTGTCTCAGCGGTCAGGCTTGCAGGGACGTATGCGCCCATGTGCCTACTTCTCTCGTAGGTTCTCCCCAGCAGAGAGAAACTACGATATAGGCAACAGGGAGCTCCTGGCCATTAAATTGGCTTTTGAAGAATGGCGACATTGGTTAGAGGGAGCAGAACATATGATCACCGTTTACACTGATCACAAGAACCTGGAATACATCGAGGGGGCCAAGAGGTTGAGCCCCCGTCAGGCTCGATGGTCTTTGTTTTTCTCTCGATTCAGGTTTATTATTACGTATACTACAGGGAGCAAGAATGTTAAGGCAGATGCTTTGTCCAGGTGCTTTGAGCCAGAGACAGCACAGCCCTCCGTCCCTGAGAATATTGTTCCGCGGAAATTAGTGCTGGCTGCAACTGATACTTGGGAAGACTGGAAGGAGATTTTAAGTCCCTTTCAGCAGGACATCCCGGAAGGGAAGCCTGAAGGGGTTATGTTCATTCCTCTTCCCTTCCATCTCCAGATCTTAGAGATGTTCCATGCGCACAAGAATGCTGGACATCCCGGAGCAGCCAGAACACAAGATCTTGTGGCCAGGTGTGCCTGGTGGCCTTCCCTGTCAGCAGATTGCAAGGAGTTTGTTAGGGAGTGTGCAATATGTGCTAAAAGTAAACCCTCCCGGCTGGCACCTGTCGGTACCTTACAGCCTTTGCCCACCCCGAGTGAACCGTGGACCCACTTGTCCATGGATTTTGTGGGTGAGCTCCCCAGGTCTGAAGGCTTGTCGGTCATTTGGGTGGTAGTCAACCGCTTCAGCAAGATGGCCCATTTCGTGCCCTTGAAAGGACTCCCCTCGGCCCAGGAATTGGCCGACTTATTCATCATCCACATTTTCCGGCTGCATGGCATTCCGGAAAACATAGTGTCAGATCGGGGAGTCCAATTCGTCTCTAGATTCTGGAGGGCATTTTGCCACCAAATGGGCATGAAGCTGTCTTTCTCGTCAGGCTACCACCCACAGACCAATGGGCAGACTGAATGGATCAATCAATCCTTGGAACAGTTTTTAAGATGTTACGTTGTGGAGGCACAGAATGACTGGGTAAAATGTCTGCCTTTCACAGAATTCGCACAAAACAATTTGAAGAGTTCTTCTTCTGGGTTTTCTCCGTTCCAGATAGTGACAGGGAGATCGCCCAAGTTCTCCCCATTGCCAGTGGTCTCCACTCCGTTTCCAGCTCTGGAGGCCTGGCAGAGGTCATTTAAAGACACTTGGTGGACGGTGAAAAATAATTTGGAAAAGGCATTTCAGAGTCAAAAGGGTTAAGCTGACAAGAGACGTTCATTTGGAGTGGAGGTTCCAGCCAGGAGACTTGGTTTGGGTGTCCACACGTCACTTGACCCTGAGACAACCCTCAGACAAGCTTGGTCCCAGGTTTGTGGGTCCATTCCCGGTAGCGAAAAAGATCAACAACGTTACTTATACCGTTGATCTTCCCGCCAGCATGCGTAGGGTAAGGTCCTTTCATGTATCCCTGCTCAAACCAGCAGTCCATGTGGGTCCTACTCCTCCTCCTCCTGTCATGGTGGATAGTCAACCTGAGTTTGAAGTAGAGAAAATTTTAGACTCACGCATAGTGCAGAACTCGGTACAATATCTAGTGCACTGGACGGGATATGGTATTGAGGAAAGAATGTGGGTACCTGAGGGCCGCATGCATGCTGATGATTTGAAGAGGGAGTTTCACACGTTACATCCAGAAAAGCCTAGAAGGAGCTGTCCGAAGTCCACTCCTCGGGGGGGGGGGGGGGAGGGATACTGTGAGAAATCGCGGGGAAGCAGCCGCCTCTTCTCAGCGTGAGGCAGCTGCTTCCGTGAAGGGCATGGCGGAGCGCGGAGAAACCGCCGCGTCTGACGCGGCGGTTAGCGTGCATAGCCCTGTTGCGGACACACCGCAGAACGGTGTCGGTGTGGCCGGGACTCATAGTCCCTCTAGGTTCAGAATGACGCGCGTGCGCGCGGAGAGGCAGAACTTATATGGCAGCCAGAAAAAGGTCAGCTGACCTGGTTGGTCAGCTGACGACTCTGCTCCTTCCCATTGGTCCAGCACTTAGGGAGGTGCTGGAGAAGGTCTGTGTATTTATACTGCCGGCTGTTCAGTTGCTGGTTGTCTGGCGTTGCGAACACTTCGTGGTAGCACTCAGACCTGTCTGTATCTGTGTTCTAGCATAGTTTCCAAAGGTGTTGACGGCCACGGATCTCACACCTTAGCGTTAGGAAATTGTACTGTATTATTTGTTATGACCTTCTGCTTGCCTGACTATTCTTCTGTATTCTGATCCTGTACCTTAATATTTCTGATACTCTGTTGCCGAACCCCGGCTCGCCCTAGACTCTGCATCTGCCTCCTGATTCTGTATCTCGATATTTCTGATACCCTGTTGCCGTACTCTGCTTGTTTATTAGACCCTGCACCTGCCTTCTGAATCTGTACTGTATCTGTCTGTGTGGTTACGACCTGATTTGTCTGACCTCGAGAACCGACCTTCCTGTCAGAGGCGGTTTCCAGTCCTGATAGTGACACTCCCTCCTGAGTGTCACTCTAGGTTGTCCTTCCTACTCTCAGCCTGACTCCTCCCTCCGGGAGAGTTCAGGTCTCCGGAAGGAATTTGTGCAGTACTCCTTACTGCCCTGAGGTCTAGTCCTCTAGGTATTACTGTTGCACCAAACACTACTACTCTACTCAGGTGTCCAGAGGTTAGCTTATGTATCTGATTATCGGTGATACTGCAGATCATCAATAATCTGGTATATATCTGTATTCCCAGTGATACTGCAGATCACCGGTAATCAGATCCTCTCTGTGTTACACCGATCATTACAAATAGCAGTTTCAATTCGAATCCTAATACAAGTCGGAATTCTATGTTGTAACCGGGCGAACCGCCATAGACTTCAATGGGCAGACAGATTTTAAAACATACAGGGACTTTTTCTGGCCACACCTGGAGGGGGGCATGCCGGAGTGGGATACATGCCAAAAGTCCCTCGGAAAATTATATGTATTTGACGCAGAGTAGGGTTATAATCCCTAAAGGGAATAAATCACATTACATTCCTAAATTGGAGGCATAAAGTGCATTAAAACATCTTGCGTGTATACATCGATCAGGAACTCTAAGTAGTGTACTGCAGTGCTTCACAATGACAGACTAAACTCACTGTTTAATGCACTGCAAACAGCTGTTTGTGGTAATGGCTGTGCCAGTGCGCACATTGGCGAGAGTGCAGACGATGGCGGTTTTTCCGCCCATATGGTTGGGCTGAGGTAGCTCAATGACAGAACAACAGTGACTGTCCAGCTTATTGAATTTGGTCTGTCCAAAGTGAAGAAACGCCCTTATTAACTTGGTGGGCCCCTAATAACCCCATCTAGGTCATTGTTTAATTGTAAAATGCAAGCCCCTTCACCGTGGCAAGGTAACAAAGGAAAATTGACACATGTACATGCCTTTTGTTTTGTTGTTGTTGCAGCCACAAAAATTAGACGTGTACACACACCAGAAAAATTATTATTTTTGGTAGCGGCTGTAAACATTCAGGAACCCACCTGAAGTCCTGGACCTTGTCGGTGGTGGTGGAGAAGGCAGTCAAGCGGCCTGCAGGCAGAGATGCTGTGTGGGGACTGACTTAGTTTTCAGGCAGGCAGTAGCCCTCTGGGGTAAATTCCTCATTCATTTTAATATAGGTGAGGTGCTAAACACTTTTTTGACCTGGGCGACTTCTCTTGTCAGTGACAATGCCTCCGGCTGCGCTGAAGGTCCTTGCTGACAGGATGCTTGAGTCGGATCAAGCCAAAAGTTGGATTGCAAATTGTGACAGTTCTGGCCACAGGTCAAGCCTGCGCACCCAGTAGTCCAGGGGTTCATTGCTGCTCAGAGTGTCTATATCCGCACTTAAGGCCAGGTAGTTGGCTACCTGCCGGTTGAGGCATTGTTGGAGGGTGGATCCCAAAGGGCTGAGGCGAGGCATTGGACTTAAGAAAGTCTGCATGTCCGACATCACCATCAGATCGCTAGAGCACTCTGTCCTTGCCTGCGTGGACTTGGGAGTAGGAGGAGGATTACTAGCACCTCTTTCCCATTGTGCTGTGACATCACCCTTAAACACAGTGTAAAGCATACTCGCCAACTTGTTGTGCAAGTGCTGCATCCTTTCTGTTGGAGAAATTCAACAGAACTGCAGCTTAGTCTAAATAAGAACTGACTGCAATTTATATTCTGGACACTAGATGTCGCTGCTGCTGATGCCTCTACAGTGATGTCTCTATGTTTCTTTTAGGTGTGTCCAGTGCTTCCTGTGTGTGTACACTGAGTGTGTTTTAGCCTGTCACCATGTTAGGTGATCTTGCTGTATGTTGCTGAATCCAAGTTTAAGTAAAAAAAGTTCCTGTTACTTCTTCTTGTCTGGACTGCAGTGCTTCATTAGATCCAGTAATCAAGTGCAACTCTAACAGGTTATGGGCCCAGAGCATCAATCAGAAAAATCCCAGGACAGCAGCAACCAGGAGCTGAGATCAGCGCAAGAAAGCTTTCCAGAGACATCTCCTGCAAACAAGTAAGACTGTTATATATAAGGGGAGAAAAACAATGGCCGGAAACTCTGATATTAAACTCTCAGTGGCCAAGCTGAACAATCACAATTATCAACTATGGAAGTTTAAAGTGGAAATGCTTTTATCCAGAGACAATTTATGGGAGGTTACCACCACAGATAGACCACAGGATAACAATCAGGTCTGGGATAAGAAAAACAGACAGGCACGGGCTACAATGAGTTTGCTAGTAGAGGATGACCAGCTTATCCACATACGCCACGAAGATACAGCAAAAGGCATGTGGAGTGTGCTAAAAGGACTGCTTGAGCGATCCAGTTTAAACAGCAAGTTGTTTTTGTTAAGGAAACTGTATAAAATGCGACTTAGCGAAGAGCAGAACATGCAGGAACACATAAATGCAATGCTGGAAATAATCACACAACTCAAATCAATCGGGGAGAATATTACAGACAGTCATGCTGCAGCCATGTTGTTGTGCTGTTTACCTGACACATACACTGCACTAATCAATGCAATGGAGACACGGCCTGAAGCAGACATTACACTAGCGTTTGTGAAAACTAGACTTATAGATGAGTATGAAAGAAGAAAGGAATTATTTCATGACTCCGTACAGAGAGACCCCGGAACCGCTCTTAAAGCTACAGACACACAGTTACACAGGAAGGAGACCAGAATCTGTTTTCGTTGTAACAAAAAGAGACACTTAAAGAAAGACTGTACAATATGGAAAGCAGAGCAAATCAGACAACGTCCCTATTATACTAAACAAAAAGTCAAAACCACAGTCTCTAATTCAAAGGAGGGAAATTGGAACGCTACATTTAAAGCGACAGATAACTATAAATGTGAAGGCTGGTGCATCGACTCAGGGGCAACCACCCACATGACGAGTGATAGAAGTTTCTTTACCGAACTTGATATGAATAACAAAGGAATTATTTCTCTCGCAGATGGAAGCAAAATACATGCAGAAGGATATGGTCATGGGACCCTCGTATGTGATGATGATGAAGGACACAATTTACCCATACCTGTGAAAGATGTGCTTTATGTACCTAATCTAGAAGGAGGACTCTTATCTGTGAAGTGTTTAACAGCCAGAGGACTCACTGTTAAGTTCCAAGATGACAAATGTTTTATCCTGAACGGCAAGCAGACAATAGCATATGCCAAGCTGGACGACCATCTGTATCACCTCAACACAGTGAAGCAACAGGTGAGACTATGTACACACAAGCACAATGACTGTATACACATATGGCACAGGCGACTAGGTCACAGACACCCAGAAAGCATACAAGAACTACAAAAGAGGAATCTGACAAAGGACTTAACAGTATCCCCATGCTCAGTTACCGTTAAGTGTGAATGTTGCATAAAATCCAAACCTACAAGAGCAACACTTCCCCAAGCTAGTCAGAACAGATCTTCAAGACCACTTGATCTAGTACACAGTGATGTATGTGGTCCCCTTAACCCACCTACATCTGGAGGCAACAGATACATAGTGACCTTTATAGATGACTATTTAAGATACACAGTCACTTACCTAATGCAACACAAAAGTGAAGTTTTTGAAAAATTACAAGACTACATAACAAAGGCCAGTAACAAGTTTCAAAGAAAGCCCTTCATACTTCGGACTGATAATGGAGGTGAATTTACAGGACAAAAAATACAAGAGTATTTGAAGCTGAATGGAATAGAGCATCAAAAGACAGTCCCATACACTCCAGAGCAAAATGGAGTAGCTAAAAGAAAGAACAGAACTCTAACTGAAATGATCAGATGTATGCTGACAGACTCTGGACTACCACAAAAATACTGGGGTGAGGCAGCAATGACAGCCACATATTTACAGAACAGACTTTTTTCCAAAACAGTGGAGAAAACTCCATATGAGATGTGGCACAATGCGAAACCATGCGTAAACCACTTAAAAGTTTTTGGATGCAAAGCATTCATCTACATTCCTGAAGAGAAATGCACCAAGCTACAAAACAGAGCATTTTAAGGTGTTTTTGTTGGATATAGTGACAACGTCAAGGGCTACAGAATCCTAAATCCCAAAACAGACAAGATTACCATTAGCAACAGTGTAACGTTTCTTGAAGACGCAAGAGATGATGTAATGACAATAGAGAATGCAAGAGCAGAAGAGAAGATTGACACTGACCATCCCATCACCATGAGTACTGAACAAACAGTTGAAGTGAATGCAAACTACAACAATACTGAACAGCAGTTATCAGCAGATTCAGACACAGGAGTGAGGCGATCAACAAGAGAAAACAAAGGTAAGGCACCCGTACGTCTGTCTTACAAGGCAAGCACTGCCACAGTCAGTGAACCTGCAACCTGGGAAGAAATATCTCAACTTCCAGAAAGGGAAGCCAGTAAATGGATGAAAGCTGCTGAGGAAGAGATAAGATCCATGAATGACACTAAAACATGGACACTTACAGAACTTCCACCTGAAAGGAAAGTCATTGGTTGTAAATGGACTTTTAAATTGAAGTACAATGCAGATGGAACGATTGAACGATACAAAGCGAGACTGGTAGCCAAGGGATACTCTCAAAAACACGGAGATGACTATGATATGACATTTGCTCCAGTAGTCAAATATGCCACAATAAGAACTTTGCTAGCAGTAGCGGCGAAAAAGAAAATGGAAGTGCGACATTTTGATGTGAAGACCGCCTTTCTACACGGTGAGTTAGCAGAAGATATATATATGGAACAACCACCAGGTTTCAAAGACGAACAAAGACCGGACCTAGTGTGCAAACTTCATAGAAGCATATATGGCCTGAAACAAGCAGCCAGAGCATGGAACATAAGAATAAACGAAGTGCTTACACATCAGGACTTTCAAAGGAGCAAAGCAGACCCCTGCCTATACACAAAGAAATTGGCAAACAGATGGATCTACCTGCTAATTTATGTTGATGATATCCTGATTTGTTTTGAGCAAGAAGGGGATAAAGCAGAGGTACTGAAGAATCTGAATAGGCACTTTGAGACCAAAGATCTTGGTGACATAAACAATTACCTCGGCATTCAGATTGAGAGAGAGGAAGATGGGAGCTTCCTTCTGAACCAAAAACACAAAATACAAGACATAATTCAAACATGTGGAATGGAAGATGCCAAACCAGTAAAGTCTCCTATGGAAACCAACTACCTAAAGAAGATGAACAGCCAAGATATCCTTTTACAAACTAACACTCAATACAGGCAAACAATAGGGAAATTGTTGTACCTTACCACTGCTACAAGGCCTGACATCGCAGCAACTGTTGGAATCTTATGTAGAAAGGTTTCAAAGCCAAGCCAGATGGACTGGAATGCTGTGAAGCGAATCATTCGCTATCTTAAAGGAACTCTATGTTACACCTTAACTGGATTTGTGGACGCCGACTGGGCAGGAGACACCAAAGACAGAAAGTCTACCAGTGGTTACTTATTTTTTTTGTCGGGAGGTGTCATCAGCTGGACTAGTAGAAAACAGCTTTCTGTTACTCTGTCCTCCACTGAAGCAGAGTATGTTGCAGCAGCCCAGGCAAGTCAAGATGTTATATGGCTGAGACAATTACTAACAGACTTGGGTCAACCTCAACTGGGACCAACACAAATCTATGAAGACAACCAAGGAGGCATTGCACTTGCACAAATGGAAAGAGTTAACTCAAGAACCAAACACATCGATGTGAAGTTCCACTTTCTCAGGGATCTTCAGGAACAGGGATTCCTTGAGTTACTTTATTGCCCAACCGAGGATATGATAGCGGATATCCTTACAAAGCCTCTGACAGCTGAAAGACACTCAAGGCTTACAAAGAAGATGCATTTAACAGACTAAGCCTTAGCTGTTGAGAAGGGGTGTTGGAGAAATTCAACAGAACTGCAGCTTAGTCTAAATAAGAACTGACTGCAATTTATATTCTGGACACTAGATGTCACTGCTGATGATGCCTCTACAGTGATGTCTATGGTTATCTCTCTATGTTTCTTTTAGGTGTGTCCAGTGCTTCCTGTGTGTGTACACTGAGTGTGTTTTAGCCTGTCACCATGTTAGGTGATCTTGCTGTATGTTGCTGAATCCAAGTTTAAGTAAAAAAAGTTCCTGTTACTTCTTCTTGTCTAGACTGCAGTGCTTCATTAGATCCAGTAATCAAGCGCAACTCTAACACTTTCAACCTTCTGGTAATTTGGTAACATCTTCGCTACTTTGTGCTTATACCGAGGGTCTAGTAGCATTGCCACCCAGTACAGGTCTTTCTCCTTAAGTTTTTTTTTTTATACAGGGGTCCCTGAACAGGCATGAAAGGCCCCATCTGAACAAGGTTGAATGCCGACCTCATCGTCATCTCCTATGTCTCTTCCTCACTGATGTCAGGGAAGTTCTCCTCCTCCCCCCAGCCACGAACAATACCACGGGTAACCGATAGGTGAGCAGCACAAGCCCCCTGCAATGCCTGCTGCAGATGTTCTTCCATCTCCTTAAAGCCACCTTCCTCCTCTGACTCCTCTTCCCCAGACTCCTCCTCCTCCTTCTTTCCTGTGCTGCCGCAGGTGTTGACGACAAATCTGGTTCTGGTTCCCACAACTCTTCCTCTTCCTGTTCACACTCCTCTACAGCTTGATCCCCCACTCTACGCACGGCATGCTCCAGGAAGAAAGTGTATGAGATCAGGTCACTGATGGCAACTTCACTTTGTGAATCACCAGGTTTGTCACCTTCTCAAACAGATGAATGAGCCTGCAGGCATTATGCATGAGTGTCTAGTACCTCAGCAGGAAAATCCTCAGCTCCCCAGAGCCTGCCCTAGCATTGTAGCTGTACAGATCCTCATTGACGGCTTTCTCCTGTTGTAGCAGGTGGTCAAACATGAGGAGTATTGAATTCCAGCGAGTTGGGCTATCGCAAATCAAGCGCCTCACTGGCAAGTTCTTATCAACTTGCCCAATCTCAAAGCCGACAACAGATTGCTTCTGTTGTCACACACCACGTTGCCGATCATCAATTGGTGCAGGGTCAGCCACTGATCCACCTGTTTGTTCAAAGGGGCAAGGTGTGCTGGTCCGGTGTGACTCTCAGCTTTGAGGCAAGACATGTCCAAGATGGCATGACACCATTGTACCTGGCATGCGGAATAGGCCCTGGGGAGCTGGGGGTGTGCAGTTTGAGAGGAGAGCGTGGCAGTAGAGTAGAATTCAGCCAAGGAGGAGGATGACAGTGAAGAGGATGTAGAAGGAGGAGTAGGAGGAGAAGAGGAGGTGGCAGCAGGCCTGTCTGCAAACGGTGGGGTTTTACCAAGTCCGCTGCACAGCCACGTATTCCATGTTTGCCAGCAGTAATATACCTGCCCTGACTGTGCTTTGTAGACCAGGCATTTGTGGTAAGGTGGACCCTTGACCCAACGCTGTGTGCCAGAGATGACACCACTTGCCCTTCAACATCATGGTACAGTTTGGGTATCACCTTTTTGGAAAAATAATTGTGGCCTGGTATCTTCCACTGGGGTGCCTCAGAGTCCACCAGCTTGTATGGTAACAGCTGGCGGGCTAACAGTTCCGACAAGCCAGCTGTCAGACCTCGGGCAAGGGGGTGGCTGGCAGACATTGGCTTCTTTCTCTCAAATATTTCCTGAACGGAAACCTGGCTGTGGGCAGAGGAGCAGGAACTTCTCAAGGTGAGAGGCGGAGTGGAGGAGGGTGGCTGTGAAGGTGCAAGGGCAGCAGAGGATAAAGCGACTGAAGATGCTGGACGAGGATGAGGAAAAGGAGGCGGAGGGTGGGTTTGCATACTGCTTTTCTTCATTTGCTCATCCCATTGGTGTTTGTGCTTTGTCATCATGTGCCTTCGTAAGTCAGTTGTCCCTAGGTGTGTGTTGCTCTTTCCACGACTTTCCACCAGTTTTTGTTGGCAGATATTACAGATGGCATTGCTGTAATCTGAGGCAGAGACAAAAAAAAATGCCACACTGCTGAGGTCTGAGATAACGGCATTCTGGTGGTGGCAGCAGCAGGCATTGAAGGGCGTGTTGGCTGGCTGACCCTAGGTGGCAAAACATGCCATCGGACACTGCCACAAGCTGTTTGCGATGAGCTCCCCCTGCTGCTTACAGCAACTTGTCTCCTCCTCGTCTCTGTCTACCCCTCTGAACTGTCCCCCTGTTCATCTTGTCTTCCGGGCTCCCAAGTGGCATCCATGCCCACATCATCCATAGCTTTGCTTGTCTCAGTCACTTCCAAAACTGCACTAACAGGTTATCATCATCATCCTCACACCTTACGTCCATGTGTGTAGTGATGCCTAAATCAAACATATGAGATGGTGTTGGTGCAACATCCTTAGCACCTTCATCTTGTACCAATAATGGTTGTACATCAGTAAATTTTTCCGAGTAATGCATGAATAACTCCTCCGACATCTCAAGTGGAGCGGCTGTGGTGCTAGTAGTAGTGGTGGTGGCTGTCGCCTGAGTGGTAAGTAGTTGTGGGGTGCCTGAATCAGAGCAGGAGGAGGAAGCTATGTCACGGTTCCATGCGGAAGCTGAGAAAGATGAGGTGTGCTGCTGTGTTAACCAGTCAACTATCTCCTCAGAATTTTGCGGGTTGAGGGTATGTGCCCTCTGATCACTGTGCATTGGTTGAGGGCCACACAAAATCACACCAGCACAACCTCGAAAAGACCTGTGGGGTGACCTGTCTCTGCCTGTCATTTTTTACATATTGGGGGTATGCAGTACTACTAACAATATTCAATAGTGGTAGAAAGTGTGTGTAATCACAAAGAGGCACACAATCAGTGTCAAATACACAGCAGCTGTGTGTGTGTATCACAGTGCTGTGTAGTTTAACACACACAAAAAGATATCCTATAGTATGTTCAATCACAAATACAGTTGCAAGCTAAGCACTGCTTATGATAAACAGTGTGCTGGCTTGTAATAGATATAAGAGGATAGTAGAAGCGCAAGGACCAGCAATGACTGTGGCCTGGCCTGTATGCAGTGTGTAACCCAGACAGACAGATATCCTATAGTATGTTCAATCACAAATACAGTTGCAAGCTAAGCACGGCTTATGATCGACAGTGTGTTGGCTTACACACGCACGCACGCACGCACACACTATGAGCCCTCAAAAGGGCTTTTGATTGTGGGTGCTTTGAGCAATTAGCAATAAACAGAAACTCCTGGCTAACTGTCCCTTTCTCTGCAGCAATGTCTCTTCCATCCACTCACTACAGCAGAAGCAACCGACTGAGAACATAGCTGATGATCATCGGGAACTGTTCGCCGGCGAACCGTTCGGGCTATCTCTATTCAAATTTAAGAATAGCCCACTCTTGAGCTAACCATAGTATACCTGGAGAGTCCGACCACCATTGCCTTGCCATTTCTAGATTGATAGCTGTAATGCTCGGGGGTCATACTTTCTGACCACCCAGCAGAGCTGGATAATGGAAGAGGTTACACATGCTGCCCAGAGCAACTGCAGCTCTGGGCTTCTGATATTGCTACAAATAAAACACAATGCGATGTTGCGCTGCCTTAGTTCGCACTGTTCTATCTTAGCAATAGCAAGTATTCAGACAGGTACAAGACAGGACTATAGATTGGAGCGTAACTAGTAGCAACCGCAGCTCACAGTCAAGTCCACAGAAGCAGAGCAAGCTGGCTAACAACAGTCACCAGCAAGCATCCACCCAGGCAAGACTACAGGATAGAACGTAACTAATAGCAACTGCAGCCTGTAGTTATGTTCCCAGAAACTAGAGTAGCAGGAATACTACCAGTCACCAATAGCGATGGCCCGAACCTCCGATTTTAGGTTCGCAAACCTACTGCGAAAGTTCGGTTCGCGCAAACTTTCACGAACCGCAATAGACTTCAATGGATAGGCGAACTTAGAATATTAGAAAAAATTATGCTGGCCATAAAAGTGATGGAAAAGATGTTTCAAGGGGTCTAATACCTGGAGGGAGGCATGGTTGAGTGGAATAGACATCAAAAGTCCCAGAAACAAATCTGGATTTGACACAAAGCAGTGTTTTAAGGTCAGAAATCTCATTGAATGTTCAATTGCAGGCCTACACTGCTTTACAACATCAGGAAGTGTAATCCTCCCCTCCCTCCCTTCCTCTCTCCCTCCTCCCTCCTCCCTTCCTCCCTTCCTCCCTTTGTAGCGTGTTGTGTTGGTGGTATAATGCTTAGGATAGCAGCCTACCATGTGCTAGGCCTGGGTTCGATTCCTGACCAATGTATGTGAGTTGGCTTTAGACATCCTACAAATCCCTAAGCAAGGTCATTTTTCTCTTGGATATATCATAATGGTACATGCTAGGCTGGCTTCAGCATGAAGCATTGTAGGGTGTTGTATTGGTGGTATAATGGTTAGGATAGCAGCCCACCACGTGGTAGGCCTGGGTTTGATTCCTGGCCAGTGTATGTGAGTTGGCTTTTGACATCTTACAAATCCCTAAGCAAGGTCATTTTTCTCTTGGATATATCATAATGGTACATGCTAGGCTGGCTTCAGCATGTAGCATTGTGGTGTGTTGTGTTGGTGGTATAATTGTTAGGATAGCAGCCTACCACGCGGTAGGCCTGGGTTCGATTCCTGGCCAATGTATGTGAGTTGGCTTTTGACATCCTACAAATCGCTAAGTAAGGTAATTTTTCTCTTGGATATATCATAATGGTACATGCTAGGCTGGCTTCAGCATGTAGCATTGTAGTGTGTTGTGTTGGTGGTATAATGGTTAGTATAGCAGCCTACCACGCGGTAGGCCTGGGTTTGATTCCTGGCCAGTGTATGCGAGTTGGCTTTTGACATCCTACAAATCCCTAAGCAAGGTCATGTTTCTTTTGGATATATCATAATGGTACATGCTAGGCTGGCTTCAGCATGTAGCATTATGGGGGCGAATCAAACTTCTGCAAAAGTTCGCCTTCGCTGGCGAACGCGAACCACCCAAAGTTCGCCTTGGACCATTCGCGGGCAAACCGTTCGGGCCATCTCTAGTCACCAACGTGGTGATGGCAGAATCCAAGCTATCTGGATGATGGACTTCACTGATCCACCGCGGATGCAGCGAACGTCCATCAAGCATGGAACTAGGCAATACACAATGATAAGAAAAATAACAAACGTCTCAACTAATGGATAAATATATATTAGCAAGTCTGCATATATATTTATCAAGAACTAGCTAAAGCACAAGTAATAAGGTCGCATAGAACTACAATAACAGAACTATACAGAGTAACAAGGTGCCCAGTAGATCAGTGTACTGACCACTATGACGGGCGGGGTACAAAAAGGGAGGCAGACTTTTATGCCGGCATTAGCCAATGGATGCAGGTATGCAAATCTCCACACAGCTGAATGGTAATCACTCAATCCTGAACTGGCTTGATTACCATTTGCTAGCTGGCTGTGAATGCAAAGGACCCTCATAAGAAATACATGCAGAATTATGTAACAACATGCATGCAGGAAATCCAGGGCTATCTGGCCGCAGCTCAGCTGCAACAAGCAATTGGTGAAATGATGACAGCATCCTGAGCTGCCCAGAACTGCAGAGCGATTGCAAATGAAAATGAGACCCATTGCAAATGCACAACCGAATGCAAGCAGATAAGCCAGAACTGTCCGTTAGAGATGTAGTGAACGGTACGCCGGCGAACGGTTGCAGGCGAACTTAGGGGGTTCGCATTCGCCTGCACCAGGCGAACTTTTACGGAAGTTCGATTCGCCCCATAATGCACTGTGAGGGTCAACTTTGAACCTCTGCATCACAGTCAGCAGGCACATTGTAGCCATTCAGGCTACACTAAGCCCTGGAGCCCCCCCCCCCCTTATATAAGGCAGGGTTCAGCGGCCATTACACTCACTCGTGTGCCTGCTAGAGAGAGGAAAGGGACAGCTGCTGCAGACTTTTTCTCCTAGGGACAGATTAGTTAGGTTCTAGGCTGCTTTGCTTGCTCCTGACTGATTATTATTGCTTTTAAAGCACCCATCAACAGCAACAGCTCTTTTCAGAGCTCATCCTGTACATATTTTTTTTTCTGTGTGTCAAACTGACACTTTTGTTGCATGCACAGCCTTGCTAATTGATAGTGTGTGTGCCACTGCCAGCAGCCCAGCACATTCAGTGACTACCTGTGTGTATGTGTGACAGGGAGCTGCACATTGTACTACCCAGTACTGCATATACCCCAGTACCTGTTGTGTTTACTTAACCCACCTCATCACTGCATATACCTAGCTTTGTGTTGAGTGAACCCAGCTCACTGCATCTAACTACCTGTTGTGTTGAGTGAACCCACCTGGCCACCTCACTGCATCTAACTACCTGTTGTGTTGAGTGAGAACCCACCTCACTGCATCTTAAGTACCTTCACTGTTCAGTGAACCCAGCTCACTGCATCTTACTACCTGTTGTGTTGAGTGAAAACCCACCTCACTGCATCTTAAGTACCTTTACTGTTCAGTGAACCCAGCTCACTGCATCTGACAACCTGTTGTGTTAAGTTGAACCCACCTGGCCACCTCACTGCATCTAACTACCTGTTGTGTTGAGTGAGAACCCACCTCACTGCATCTTAAGTACCTTCACTGTTCAGTGAACCCAGCTCACTGCATCTTACTACCTGTTGTGTTGAGTGAGAACCCACCTCACTGCATCTTAAGTACCTTTACTGTTCAGTGAACCCAGCTCACTGCATCTAACTACCTGTTGTGTTGAGTGAGAACCCACCTCACTGCATCTTAAGTACCTTTACTGTTCAGTGAACCCACCACACTGCATCTTAAGTACCTTTACTGTTCAGTGAACCCAGCTCACTGCATCTTACTACCTGTTGTGTTGAGTGAACCCACCTGGCCACCTCACTGCATCTAACTACCTGTTGTGTTGAGTGAGAACCCACCTCACTGCATCTTAAGTACCTTCACTGTTCAGTGAACCCAGCTCACTGCATCTTACTACCTGTTGTGTTAAGTGAGAACCCACCTCACTGCATCTTAAAGAGTAACTGTCAGGCTGCAGAAGCTAATTTAAACCTCTATTCTCCTGTGTTAAACAGTTTAGAAGGAAGCTCAAAAGCCATTAGTGAAGATAAACATTTCAGTTACCTTTGATGTGTGCTTATCTTAACCTCTGTTATAGACCCATAAAGCCGCAAGCCGCAGCTAAACTGCAAAGCATTCTGGGGCCCTCCCCTCGGCTGCTAATGAGACGGTACAGGAGCTTGTAATCAGTCCAGCGCGCGAAGCACTGATAAATCTCGGGCAGACTACTCTGCAGGAGTCAGCTATTGTTCCTAGCCACATGGCTCATTAATATTCACTGCACACTGTGTTATTCTGTACTAGCTCCTCTGTGATCAGAAGCAGGCAGGACATGACGACACATTTGGCTTCACAAACATGGAGCCTGCCATGAGCTGTCAGGAGCATCTATCTCTGCATATACTATATACAAATTCTGTGAAATCCAAACGTGGACAGTGAAATGCATATGTAATGTAAGTACAGCCAATCTTTAGCTACTGATATATGTGTTTATTTTCTCTGAGACCCTATACCTAACAGCTCCTCTTTAAGTACCTTTACTGTTCAGTGAACGCAGCTCACTGCATCTAACTACCTGTTGTGTTTAGTGAGAACCCACCTCATTGCATCTTAAGTACCTTTACTGTTCAGTGAACCCAGCTCACTGCATCTAACTACCTGTTGTGTTGAGTGAACCCACCTGGCTACCTCACTGCATCTAACTCTACCTGTTGTGTTGAGTGAGAACCCATCTCACTGCATCTTAAGTACCTTCACTTTTCAGTGAACCAAGCTCACTGCATCTTACTACCTGTTGTGTTGAGTGAGAACCCACCTCACTGCATCTTAAGTACCTTTACTGTTCAGTGAACCCAGCTCATTGCATCTAACTACCTGTTGTGTTGAGTGAGAACCCACCTCACTGCATCTTAAGTACCTTTACTGTTCAGTGAACCCAGCTCACTGCATCTAACTACCTGTTGTGTTGAGTGAACCCACCTGGCCACCTCACTGCATCTAACTACCTGTTGTGTTGAGTGAGAACCCACCTCACTGCATCTTAAGTACCTTCACTGTTCAGTGAACCCAGCTCACTGCATCTTACTACCTGTTGTGTTGAGTGAGAACCCACCTCACTGCATCTTAAGTACCTTTACTGTTCAGTGAACCCAGCTCACTGCATCTAACTACCTGTTGTGTTGAGTGAGAACCCACCTCACTGCATCTTAAGTACCTTTACTGTTCAGTGAACCCAGCTCACTGCATCTTACTACCTGTTGTGTTGAGTGAGAACCCACCTCACTGCATCTTAAGTACCTTCACTGTTCAGTGAACCCAGCTCACTGCATCTTACTACCTGTTGTGTTGAGTGAGAACCCACCTCACTGCATCTTAAGTACCTTTACTGTTCAGTGAACCCAGCTCACTGCATCTGACAACCTGTTGTGTTGAGTGAACCCACCTGGCCACCTCACTGCATCTAACTACCTGTTGTGTTGAGTGAGAACCCACCTCACTGCATCTTAAGTACCTTCACTGTTCAGTGAACCCAGCTCACTGCATCTTACTACCTGTTGTGTTGAGTGAGAACCCACCTCTTTGCATCTTAAGTACCTTTACTGTTCAGTGAACCCAGCTCACTGCATCTAACTACCTGTTGTGTTGAGTGAGAACCCACCTCACTGCATCTTAAGTACCTTTACTGTTCAGTGAACCCACCTCACTGCATCTTAAGTACCTTTACTGTTCAGTGAACCCAGCTCACTGCATCTTACTACCTGTTGTGTTGAGTGAACCCACCTGGCCACCTCACTGCATCTAACTACCTGTTGTGTTGAGTGAGAACCCACCTCACTGCATCTTAAGTACCTTCACTGTTCAGTGAACCCAGCTCACTGCATCTTACTACCTGTTGTGTTGAGTGAGAACCCACCTCACTGCATCTTAAGTACCTTTACTGTTCAGTGAACCCAGCTCACTGCATCTAACTACCTGTTGTGTTGAGTGAGAACCCACCTCACTGCATCTTAAGTACCTTTACTGTTCAGTGAACCCACCTCACTGCATCTTAAGTACCTTTACTGTTCAGTGAACCCAGCTCACTGCATCTTACTACCTGTTGTGTTGAGTGAACCCACCTGGCCACCTCACTGCATCTAACTACCTGTTGTGTTGAGTGAGAACCCACCTCACTGCATCTTAAGTACCTTCACTGTTCAGTGAACCCAGCTCACTGCATCTTACTACCTGTTGTGTTGAGTGAGAACCCACCTCACTGCATCTTAAGTACCTTTACTGTTCAGTGAACCCAGCTCACTGCATCTGACAACCTGTTGTGTTGAGTGAACCCACCTGGCCACCTCACTGCATCTAACTACCTGTTGTGTTGAGTGAGAACCCACCTCACTGCATCTTAAGTACCTTTACTGTTCAGTGAACCCAGCTCACTGCATCTAACTACCTGTTGTGTTGAGTGAGAACCCACCTCACTGCATCTTAAGTACCTTTACTGTTCAGTGAACCCAGCTCACTGCATCTTACTACCTGTTGTGTTGAGTGAGAACCCACCTCACTGCATCTTAAGTACCTTTACTGTTCAGTGAACCCAGCTCACTGCATCTGACAACCTGTTGTGTTGAGTGAACCCACCTGGCCACCTCACTGCATCTAACTACCTGTTGTGTTGAGTGAGAACCCACCTCACTGCATCTTAAGTACCTTCACTGTTCAGTGAACCCAGCTCACTGCATCTTACTACCTGTTGTGTTGAGTGAGAACCCACCTCACTGCATCTTAAGTACCTTTACTGTTCAGTGAACCCAGCTCACTGCATCTAACTACCTGTTGTGTTGAGTGAGAACCCACCTCACTGCATCTTAAGTACCTTTACTGTTCAGTGAACCCACCTCACTGCATCTTAAGTACCTTTACTGTTCAGTGAACCCAGCTCACTGCATCTTACTACCTGTTGTGTTGAGTGAACCCACCTGGCCACCTCACTGCATCTAACTACCTGTTGTGTTGAGTGAGAACCCACCTCACTGCATCTTAAGTACCGTCACTGTTCAGTGAACCCAGCTCACTGCATCTTACTACCTGTTGTGTTGAGTGAGAACCCACCTCACTGCATCTTAAGTACCTTTACTGTTCAGTGAATGCAGCTCACTGCATCTAACTACCTGTTGTGTTTAGTGAGAACCCACCTCACTGCATCTTAAGTACCTTTACTGTTCAGTGAACCCAGCTCACTGCATCTAACTACCTGTTGTGTTGAGTGAACCCACCTGGCCACCTCACTGCATCTAACTACCTGTTGTGTTGAGTGAGAACCCACCTCACTGCATCTTAAGTACCTTCACTGTTCAGTGAACCAAGCTCACTGCATCTTACTACCTGTTGTGTTGAGTGAGAACCCACCTCACTGCATCTTAAGTACCTTTACTGTTCAGTGAACCCAGCTCACTGCATCTAACTACCTGTTGTGTTGAGTGAGAACCCACCTCACTGCATCTTAAGTACCTTTACTGTTCAGTGAACCCAGCTCACTGCATCTAACTACCTGTTGTGTTGAGTGAACCCACCTGGCCACCTCACTGCATCTAACTACCTGTTGTGTTGAGTGAGAACCCACCTCACTGCATCTTAAGTACCTTCACTGTTCAGTGAACCAAGCTCACTGCATCTTACTACCTGTTGTGTTGAGTGAGAACCCACCTCACTGCATCTTAAGTACCTTTACTGTTCAGTGAAAACAGCTCACTGCATCTAACTACCTGTTGTGTTGAGTGAGAACCCACCTCACTGCATATACCTAGCATCCCCCCGAGATGGACAAAATGGACAAACCAGGTAGAGAAAGAGGTAGAGGCAGACCCAGAGAAAGGCCACCAGGCACCGGCAGGTCTGTGGCTGTGCGAGGTGGTGTTGCTGTGATTTTGTGCAGACCTGGCCCAAAATACAGTGCTCAGAAGAAGGCACGTGCTATCACTTCCCAAAATCGTGAGGAGGTGCTTGAGTATTTAACACAGAACACCTCATCTCCCACTGCCACCAGCGCTACAACAAGCACCACATCCACTGCATTTGACACTTTGCAGGAGTTATTTGGTGGTGGTGGTGAAATCACTGATTCCCAAGCCACTACTGCAACAACAACAAGAAGGCGCAGGTACACCACCTCATACGTCTGAGTTAGGTGGCGACAGGGGCGTTTCTAGGGTCCTTGGAGATCGGGGGCACCTGTGGGCACCAGGCGGGGAGGTATATGAGGCAGGCGCACAGCGCACCACGGCAAAAAAAGTGTGTGGCCATGAGGTGGGTGGGCGTGGCCATGGGTGGGGCCAAATGTACATGAACTTAGCAGCGGTGTAAGCTACAGATAACGGGCCTGCCCATTGAAATATTGGATGGAGCCCCCTGTCCTTTATTTGGATCATTTACAATCAGTATAGGCATAGATCAAAGATGCATACGCACATACAATTTTGATTGGTCAATCACTGACCCCCAATTTTACTACCCCCATGCAGTAAGTGGGCCATCAGACAATGAATTTTATGAACAGAGCTAAAATTGGCTAATCAAAATTGTATGTGTGTACCAGGCTTTACAGCTAATACTGTACATACTGAAAGTAGCAGGGATCAGCATACAATATAGCTGGTTTACAATCAGTAAAGGCACAGAGTAACACCTTACACTGTACACACTGGAGGTAAATCAGCACACAGTGCAGGCACTAGAGAACAGCGTATACTGTACATACTGTAGGCAGCAGAATTCAGCTCACTGCAGGTAGCGTGCCAAAAATATGAGAATCACGTTGTGCGGCGTGCTTATTGCGCCGCACCGAAAAATGGGTGGGCCATGGACCAGAATATAGGTGTGGTAACGGGTGGAGACAAATTTACATGAACCTAGCAATGGTGTGACATTAGATTATGACAGTGGTGGCGAACCTTTTGGAGGCCGAGTGCCCAAACTGCAACCCAAAAGTCACTTATCTATCGCAAAGTGGCAACAGCAATTTAAACTAAATACTGTACAAACGTTTTAACTCATACATGAACATTATGGAAAATCCAAGTTGAAAATAAACTGTGAAGGTAAACAATTTCATCCATCCTACTCCTGAAAAATGTATAAAATTTTTTAGAACCTCCCAGTTTTATTTTCTGTTTTAAAAAGCTAAAAAAGTAGGTTTAATGCTATTGTCTCATATGATAAGGATTCAGCTTTTCCCATAGTCTCGCAGTTAGCAATAATGTGACCCCCAACAAGACAAATTCAGCAATCATGAGGCTCCCAACAAATCATGAGGCCCCAACAAGACAAATTCAGCAATCATGAGGCCTCCAACAAATCATGAGGCCCCCAACAAGACAAATTCAGCAATCATGAGGCCCCCAACAAATCATGAGGCTCCCAACAAGACAAATTCAGCAATCATGAGGCCCCCAACAAATCATGAGGCCCCCAACAAGACAAATTCAGCAATCATGAGGCCCCCAACAAATCATGAGGCCCCCAACAAGACAAATTCAGCAATCATGAGGCCCCCAACAAATCATGTGACCCTCAACAAGACAAATTCAGCAATCATGAGGCCCCCAACAAATCATGAGGCCCCCAACAAGACAAATTCAGCAATCATGAGGCCTCCAACGAATCATGAGAGCCCCCAACAAGACAAATTCAGCAATCATGAGGCCCCCAACAAATCATGAGGCCCCCAACAAGACAAATTCAGCAATCTTGAGGCCCCCAACAAATCATAAGGCTCCCAACAAGACAAATTCAGCAGTCATGAGGCACATAAATACACAGCATTTCATATAAATAGGCAGAATGCCCCCTTAATATGGTAGCCCCCCAAGTTAGGTAGTGAGTGACAGGGACCCCCAGGTTAGCTAGTGAGTGTGCAGGCGCCTCCAGTTAGGTAGTGAGTGACAGGGACCCCGATAGTGAGTGACAGGGAGCCCCTTTAGGTAGTGAGTGAGTGCCAGGGAGCCCCTTTAGGTAGTGAGTGAGTGCCAGGGAGCCCCTTCAGGCAGTGAGTGAGTGCCAGGGAGCCCCTTCAGGCAGTGAGTGAGTGACAGGGAGGCCCTTTAGGTAGTGAGTGAGTGCCAGGGAGCCCCTTCAGACAGTGAGTGAGTGACAGGGAGCCCTTTAGGCAGTGAGTGAGTGACAGGGAGCCCCTTTAGGCAGTGAGTGAGTGACAGGAAGCCCCTTTAGGCAGTGAGTGAGTGCCAGGGAGCACCTTTAGGCAGTGAGTGAGTGCCAGGGAGCCCCTTTAGGCAGTGAGTGAGTGCCAGGGAGCCCCTTTAGGGAGTGAGTGACAGGGAGCCCCTTTAGGGAGTGAGTGAGTGACAGGGAGCCCATTTAGGGAGTGAGTGAGTGACAGGGAGCTCCTTTAGGGAGTGAGTGAGTGAGTGAGTGAGTGACAGGGAGCCCCTTTAGGGAGTGAGTGAGTGACAGGGAGCCCCTTTAGGGAGTGAGTTAGTGACAGGGAGCCCCTTTAGGCAGTGAGTGAGTGACAGGGAGCCCCTTTAGGCAGTGAGTGAGTGACAGGAAGCCCCTTTAGGCAGTGAGTGAGTGCCAGGGAGCTCCTTTAGGTAGTGGGTGAGTGCCAGGGAGCCCCTTTAGGGAGTGAGTGCCAGGGAGCCCCTTTAGGCAGTGAGTGAGTGCCAGGGAGCCCCTTTAGGGAGTGAGTGAGTGCCAGGGAGCCCCTTTAGGAAGTGAGTGACAGGGAGCCCCTTTAGGAAGTGAGTGAGTGACAGGGAGGCCCTTTAGGGAGTGAGTGAGTGACAGTGAGGTCCTTTAGGCAGTGAGTGAGTGCCAGGGAGCCCCTTTAGGTAGTGAGTGAGTGTCAGGGAGCCCCTTTAGGGAGTGAGTGCCAGGGAGCCCCTTTAGGTAGTGAGTGAGTGACAGGGAGGCCCTTTAGGTAGTGAGTGAGTGCCAGGGAGCCGCTTTAGGGAGTGAGTGAGTGCCAGGGAGCCCCTTTAGGGAGTGAGTGACAGGGCGGCCCTTTAGGGAGTGAGTGAGTGCCAGGGAGCCCCTTTAGGGAGTGAGTGACAGGGAGGCCCTTTAGGGAGTGAGTGAGTGACAGGGAGGCCCCCCCTCTAGCCGCCGCCGCTCCCCCCCCTTACCTCGCAGCAGACCTCATGATCAGCGACGACCCGACCAGTACCAGCGGGCGCCGGACGCACCCGCTCGATATGCGGAAGTGATGTCACTTCCGCATATCAGTGCGGGCGCTGGGTCCTAGCGCCCGCACGATTGGTCGCCGGCTCGCCGCCTGATCCTGAGGTGTGAGTGATGCGGCGGCGGCGGCTGGAGGGAGCCGCTGACAGAGGGGGTGAGCGGCGGCACCCCAGGACAGATTGGGGGCACGTGCCCCCCCAAAATAGGGCTAGCGACGCCCCTGGGTGGCGATAGTATGGAGGAGGGGGATGATGAACCACCTGAAGTTGGTGCAGTTGAGGAGGTGTCTGAGGAAAGCGCAGCTGGCCAGGAGGATTATGATGACGATTATACGGATACCACATATGTTCCCGGTAGAGGAGATGACCAGGGGGACAGTTCAGAGGAGGAGTCAGAGAGGAGTAGGAGTAGACGACTCCATTATAGAAGCAGAGGGAGCTCATCCTCAGAAACAGCTGGGGGCAGTGTCCAGCGCCATGTATCGCCAGCTATGGCCAGCCAGCCAACATGCCCTTCAACGTCAGCTGCTGATGCCACTGTAGCGCCATCACTACAGGGGGGCTCAGCGGTTTGGAAATTTTTTCACGTGTGTCTCAAATAGGAGCAAAGCCATCTGTTGTCTCTGTCAGCAAAAATTGAGCCATGGAAAGGCCAACTCTCACGTAGGGACAAGTGCCTTACGAAGGAACCTGGAGAGAAGGCACAAACAGCTATGGCAAGAACACCTGAGGAAAAGCAGCACCCCTCAATAGACAAGCCACCCTCCTTCTCCTCTTCCTCCTTCAGGTGTATCGTCTTCATCCACTTTCTCCCTTGCACCTTCACAGCCACCCTCCTCCACACCGCCTCTTCCCTTGAGCGGTTCCTTCTACTCTGCCCACAGCAGTACCCAGCTGTCCGTGAAGGAAGTATTTGAGCGTAAGAAGCAAATGTCTGCCAGTCACCCTCTTGCCCGGCGTCTGACAGCTGGCGTGGCGGAACTATTAGCTCGCCAGCTATTACCATACAAGCTGGTGGAGTTGGAGGCTTTCCGTAAGTTTGTGGCCATTGGTACACCGCAGTGGAAGATACCAGGCTGCAATTATTTTTCACAAAAGGCCATACCCAAACTGTACCGTGCAGTTGAGAGGCAAGTGGTGTCATCTCTGGCACACAGTGTTGGGTCAAGGGTCCACCTGACCACGGATGCCTGGTCTGCCAAGCACAGGCAGGGCCACTACATTACATACACAGCCCATTGGGTCAACCTGGTGACAGATGGCAGCAAGCAGGGAGTACGTGGCTGCGCAGCGGACCGACTTGTCACACCTCCACGGCTTGCAGGCAGGCCTCCAGCCACCTCCTCTCCACCTGCTACCACCGCTTCGCTGTCGTCATCCTCCTCCTCCTCATTGGCTGGTGCCGAGATCTCCTCTCCAGCTACACAGCCCCAGCACCCCAGGGCCTATGCTGCATGCCAGGTACGACGGTGTCACGCAGTGTTAGACATGTCTTTCCTGAAAGCGGAGAGTCACACTGGAGCAGCTTTCCTGGCTGCTCTTAACAAACAGGTGGAGCAATGGCTGACCCCGCACAAGCTTGAGATCGGCAACGTGGTGTGTGACAACGGCAGCAATCTCATTGCTGCGTTGAATTTGGGAAAGTTGACACACATGCCCTGCATGGCACATGTGCTGAATCTGGTCGTGCAAAGATTTGTGTCAAAGTACCCAGGCTTAGAGGACGTCCTGAAGCAGGCCAGGAAGTTGTGTGGGCATTTCAGGCGCTCTTACAAGGCCATGGCACGCTTTGTGGACATTCAGCATAGAAACAGCTTTCCGGTGAGACGCCTGATTTGCGATAGCCCGACTCGCTGGAATTCCACCCTGCTGATGTTCTCTCGCCTCCTAGACCAGGAGAAAGCCGTCACCCAGTACCTGTATCATTACAGTACAAGGACACAATCTGGGAGGTGGGGATGTTGTGGTCCAACAACTGGACACTGATGCGAAATGCATGCAGGGTCATGGAGCCCTTTGGGGAGGTGACCAAACTGGTGAGTCGCGATGAGGGCACCATCAGCGACTTGATCCCCTACGCCTACTTCCTGGAGCGTGCCGTGCGTAGAGTGGTGGATACAGCTGTTGAGGAGAGTGAACGAGAAGAGTTACGGAAGCAGGAGTCATGGGAGCCATTTACACCGAACCCGATGTTCCCACAACACCTGCGGCAGCACAGAGGGGGGAGGAGGAGGAGGAAGAAGAGGAGTCGTGTGGGGAAGGAGAGGAGTCAGACTCTGATGATGGTAATGATGAGGAAGGTGTTTCTGTGGAGGAGGAAGAGGCGGCGGAAGAAGAACAACCGCGGCAGCCGTCACAGGGGGCTTCTGCTGCTCCACATTCCCATGGTATTGTTCATGGCTGGGGGAGGAAGAGGAGTTGTGTCCCATTACTGAGGAAGAGCAAGAGGAGATGGAGAGTACGTCTGCATCCAGCTTTGTGCAGATGTCCTCTTTCATGTTGTCCAGCCTGTTGAGGGACCCCCGTATCAAAAAACTCAAGGCGAATGACCTGTACTGGGTGGCCACGCTACTAGACCCTCGGTACAGGCACAAAGTGGCGGACCTGTTAACAACTCAACAGATGGCGGAAAGGATGCAGCACTTGCAGAACAAGCTGTCGATGATGTTTTACAATGTGTTTAAGGGTGATGTGGCTGCACAACGCAATCAAGGTACCACTGGCAGTAACCCTCCTCCTCCCAAGTCCACGCAGGCAAGGACAGGACGCTCCAGCGATCTCAGGGTGATGTCAGACATGCGGACATTCTTTAGTCCAACTCCTCGCCATAGTCCTTCCGGATCCACCCTCCACCAACGCCTGGACTGGCAGGTAGCCGACTACCTGGCCTTGAGTGTGGATGTAGACACTGCGAAAAGCGACGATGAACCCTTGGACTACTGGTTGAGCAGGCTTGACCTGTGGCCAGAGCTGTCCCAATTTGCCATACAACTTCTCTCTTGCCCTGCCGCAAGCGTCCTGTCAGAAAGGACCTTCAGTGCAGCTGGAGGCATAGTTACTGAGAAGAGAAGTCGCCTAAGTCACGACAGTGTTCAGTACCTGACCTTTATCAAAATGAATGAGGAATGGATCCCAGAGGGCTACTGCACGACCGAAGACTAAGTCAGTCCCCATACACAGCATCTCTGCCTGCAGGCCGCTTGCCTTCTCCGCCACCACCAACAGGGTCCAGGACTCTAGGCGGATTCCTGAATTTTTAAGGCCGCTGCTAGCAGCGGCCGCTACACTAATTTTTCTGGTGCGTGTACATACCTGCCTAATTTTTCTGGCTGCACTGCGGGCGGCTGCAACAAAAAAACAAAAGGCATGTACATGTGCCCATCCCCCTTCGTGATCATTACCTTGCCGCGGTGAAGGGGCTTGTGTATCACAATGAAGCAATGACCGCCGGCTATTTGAGTGTCTTGGGTGGGGGTGGGACACAAAAGATAATAAGGTCGTTGCTTCATCGTGGTCAGGCCAAATTTGATCAGCTGGACAGTCACTGTTGTTCTATCATTGAGCTACCACAGCCCAGCGACCATATGGGCTTGAAAAACGCCACGGCCTACACTCTGGCCATGGTGCGCACCAGTCCAGCACGGTCGTCACTACGCAAACAGCTGTGTTTGGTGTGTCAGTGTGAAGCAGAACTCTAATTACACTCCCTGATTGATGTATACCCATGCAAGATGTTTGAAAGCAAGTTAGGCCTGCAATTTAGCATTCAATGTGATTTCTGCCCTTAAAACGCTGCTTTGCGTCAAATCCCGATTTTTCCCCGGGACTTTGAGCATGTATCCCACTCCGCCATATCCCCCTCCAGGTGTTAGACCCCTTGAAACATCTTTTCCATCACTTTTGTGGCCAGCATAATTTTTTCTATTTTTCAAAGTTCGCCTCTCCATTGAAGTCTATTGCGGTTTGCGAACTTTTCCGCGAACCGAACCTTCCGCGAAGGTTCGCGAACCGAAAATCGGAGGTTCGCGACATCTCTACTGTCCGTTTTCAGCTCTACTGCAATGGACAGAATACGCTACAGGAGGGATCCTTACAGTACCCCCCTCCTTTAAAGGCAGATTCCAGACGCCTGTAGAAACTGGCATAATTCTCCGCAGATTCCAGACGCCTGTAGAAACTGGCATAATTCTCCGAAACCACCCAAACCAGAAAATCAGACGTAGAAAGTCCAGCAAACTGATAACTGACTGATAACTCATGAAAGTCGGGACAGCACGACAAGACCAAATTCCAGAATCAGGCACACTGAGACTGAACCAATCGGAACCAGAACCTCCAGAACCAAATTCAGTACTACAAGCCCCAGTGTGATATCCATCAGAACTGTGATTTTCAGGAAAAAGCCCCCTGAAAATCTGAGCGATACCCACCACCTTCCAGGGACTGTCCAAAAATGCCAAACCTTTTAATGCAATGCCCACCGGAACTGTCCTTTCTAACACAGTAACCACTGTCGAACCAGTCCAAGGCACCAGGACAAGTTTCCTCAGAAATCTCCCAGAACACTTTGAAGCTCCATAGAGATCCCAAGAGGTTAGAACGCCCTTTAGGCTCACATGGAGAACTATCAAGAACCACTATGGAACCTAGGGCAATTCCAGAGTTAGGGTTACAAGGACAAACATCGAGATCAGGGCTTTCAGGGACCAGAACCATTTCTAGGCGTGCAGGCAGAATGGCAAAATCAGAACATATCACTACTAAGGAAGCATCTGAGTACGCTGACACACAAGACACACTTGGGAATTCTGGCACACAGAGCACATCTGGGCACACTGGTACAAGAGAAACTTCTGGGCACGTCAAGGAACTGTGGACCTCAGAGTCAGTCACGATAGGACCGAAACCAGGACTGGTCAGAAAATCATCATGACTAGACCCACAGTTACTGGACTCTCACTAAAGAATACAGAGTCAGACTTAGAGGTCACTGATTCCACCAAGGTTATTAACAAGTCATGTTCAGGGGCATTAACAGGACAAGACAAATTTTCTGATGTATGCACTGAACTAGATAGAGTCTCCACAACTTCCTCTGAACTGGACCGAGACTCATTGTCAACTACACTGTATTGGAGCTCCAAAAGAGCTGCCAAACAAGTCAGTATTGTAGCAACCCCCACTGAACTGGGCAAGACTGAGAAACTCACTGGACAGGAAGGGGACTCTGGAACCTCTGCCACACTGGACAGAGAACCAGAATTTTCCAAGATACTAGGCATGATTTGAAGAACACTCACTAAACATGACTGAAATTCTGAAACTCCTGTTATTTTTACCAGAGAGTCAGAATTATCCATGTTACAGGGCAAGACTTCTGAAACATACAGAGGACAGGGCTAGAGTTCCCTGGCTGCTACAACATCAGACAGGGATTCAACAACATTAGCCAAATCAGACTGTGTACAGGGCAAGGCATGCAACACACTTGCTGATGAGGACAATGCTTTAATGGCTTCTGCTACACTGGACAGAGATTCATCAAGTTTTACTAGAGTGGACTGTAATTCTAAGATGGCTGCTAAACAAGTGAATATTACTGCAACACCAACTGAAGTAAGCAGAGCCTCGGAGTCCTCTGCTAGAGATCTTGAGGCATCCACAGTACTGGGTGAAGCATAAGACTCTGCGAGCTCAGCTTCACTGGACAGGATCACTGAACAATTCATGTTGCAGGGCAGAACCATGGAAGCACCTGCTGGACAGCATAATGATTCTGCGACCTGAGCTTCATTTGACAGAACTACTGAGTAATTCAGGGTACAGGGTGAATTTACTGGAACATTTTCTGGATAAGGAAAGGATTCGGAGATTTCAGGTTCACATAACAGATGCTCTGATCCATTCACGGAACTAGAACAAGATGTGGAAACAGAAGTATCATAACACAGAGTTTGCGAATTCGGAACCACAGTTCTTTAACTGTGAAGTTGGAAAATTCAGATGTTGGGGTTCTAAGGCTACCAAACATGATTGCTGAGACTCAGGAACTGATGCAGTGCATCCATTGGTGTCTGCTGGATCATATGGTTTGCAGGATGCAGAAAACAAATCAGTAGGAATTTGTTTATATTTTTTCACAAAACGTTTTGCGATAAATTTAACAAATTCCAGGGGGTCATCAAAAACCTCCTCGTTTTCCTCAGCAACTTCCTCAGCCCAGGTTCTCATCTTGCTATCAAGCAGGTATAAGATAATAAACCTGGACTGCTGAAATGTTGTAGCTGATCTGAAGAAAGAACATGAATTCTGCAAGAAATTAAAAAAATACTTATTGCCACCATTATAACGGGCTAGAGAAGCAAGGTATGCATCTGGAGCAAGACTAGCAGGTGATGTCGTTGCTAAGGGCAATGGAGAGACAGAATTGACATTGGTTACTAAGTGTTGCTCACACTGACTCCCAGAGCGATCATTCAAGATCTCATTCCATGCATCAATTAATGGAATCATAAAGTCATGCACATACAGATTCATTTCAATCAAAGAAAAAGCAGACTCAATGCATGCATGCAAAATTATGTTACTCTTAGCAGTGTAAAATTCATAGAAAGTTTTTCGATCATTCTCCAATTCATAAATCAAAGCTTCAATTTCCCATTTTTTAAATGGAGGATCCCATTCATACTTGTCAGGAACTAAACAATTATTCTGGGCCTAATTTACAGTTGGACCAATCTACAGGAAGCTAGTTGGAGTGGACTTGGCTTGGTTTACTCCTGACAGAGAATCAACTTGAATAACTGGATCATTTCTAGGGTATTTCCTATTTTTAAGAATGTCTAGGACTTGTAATAAGTGTTTAACTGTAGAATATGCAAATGTTCCTTGCTGCACAAACAATTTGATTTGCTCAATACTCTGTAATATTTCCTCATAAGAATATTCAGACAATTCTTTTAAACAAAAATCTTTATTCTCTCTGGTTAGCAAGGAAAGTTCATTGATAGTTTCATAGGTCCATTTGACTCCCATGAATGACAATTGAATTTCATTTTCTGCTAATGACAGAGTCTGACTATGAGTCTGATGCGCGGTTACTATGGACGACAGTGATGGTTGTGGAGATTTTCTGAAACGTTTATGTTTAGTTTTATGCAAGACTTTAGACTTTGCTGCATACAGATTGCTTTTAAATACTGCCGAAGAGACATCTGATTGACTAGCAATCAGGAGTTCATTAAGAGGATACGTTAATGGAGATATTCTTAACCAATTATGTATCAGAAAAGCTATGAATTCTAAAGGTTTTTCTCTCAGAGAAGTGTGATTCAAAACATCAACTGCCCAATCAAAACGCTTGCCCTTAAACAGAGTGCAAACTATCTGATCAGCCCAGGTAGAAAATGCTGAAGTCTGAAAATCTGGATTTAAGAAGAATCTAACCAATTATGGTATAAATTTGCTTGCCGTTTCACAGTCAAGCTTTTCAAATCTTTCAAAAGACAGGGAACCATAACACATGGTGTTAGAAGCCTCCTCCATGTGATTTTGTGTTTGGCCGTCCTAATGTAATGCTGGGGGGTCATACTTTCTGACCACCCAGCACAACAAGGCTAAAAGCTGGATAATGGAAGAGGTTACACAGGCTGCCCAGAGCAACTGCAGCTCTGGGCTTCTGATATCGCTACAAATAAAACACAATGGCAGCGCAGTGCGATGTTGCGCTGCCTTAGTTCGCACTGTGCTGCCTTAGCGATAGCAAATATACAGACAGGTACAAGACAGGACTATAGATTGGAGCGTAACTAGTAGCAACCGCAGCTCACAGTCACATCCACAGAAGCAGAGCAAGCTGGCTAACATCAGTCACCAGCAAGCATCCACCCAGGCAAGACTACAGTATTGAACATAACTAATAGCAACTGCAGCCTATAGTGACGTTCCCAGAAACTAGAGTAGCAGGAATACTACTAGTTACCAACATGGTGATGGCAGAATCCAAGCTATCTGGATAATCGACTTCACTGATCCACCGTGGATGCAGCGAATGTCCATCAAGCATGGAACCAGGCAATACACAATGATAAGAAAAATAACAAACGTCTCAACTAACGGATAAATATATATTAGCAAGTCTGCATATATATGTATCAAGAACTAGCTAAAGCACAAGTAATAAGGTTGCATAGAACTACAATTACAGAACTATACAGAGTAACAAGGTGCCCAGTAGATCAGCGTACTGACCACTATGACGGGCGGGGTACGAAATGGGAGGCAGACTTTTATGCCGGCATCAGTCAATGGATGCAGGTATGCAAATCTCCACACAGCTGAATGGTAATCACTCAATCCTAAACTGGCTTGATTACCATTTGCTAGCTGGCTGTGAATGCAAAGGACCCCCATAAGAAATACATGCAGAATTATGTAACAACATGCATGCAGTAAATCCAGGGCTATCTGGCCGCAGCTCAGCTGCAACAAGCAATTGGTGGAATAATGACAGCATGCTGAGTTGCCCAGAACTGCAGAGTGATTGCAAATGACAATGAGACCCACTGCAAATGCACAACCCAATGCAAGCAGATAAGCCAGGACTGTCCGTTTGCAGCTCCACTGCAATGGACATAATACACTACTGGAGGGATCCTTACAATAGTATGGTAGTATATTTCAATGTTGGGTAGTCCCATTGTACCTGATTTTTTGGGACAGATCATAGTGTTGTGTAAGACTCTTGCTTTTTTCCCTCCCCAGACAAAGTGGTTAATTATTTCCTGAAGTCATTAAAATAGGATTTTGGGATTTGGAATATTTAGGGACCTTAGTACAAATAATATTTTGGGTGATAAGAACATTTTGAAAATTATAATTTTGCCAGACTAAGATAGAGTAAATTTCAGTGAAATGTGTCATTCCTTCTTGATGTCATTCCTTCTATTAGTGGAAGAAGATTTAGCTTAAAAAGATCTTTAGAATATCTTGGTAACTGTAAACCAAGGTATTATATCGAAGAATCCACCTAAGGAAAAGGGACGGCCTGTTCTAAAGAGAGTTTAAGGTCAGGTGGAATGTTAAGCCCCAGCACATATGACTTGGATTGATTTAATTTGTAATATGAAACCATTGAGAACTCCTGCAATTCTTTAATTACGCTAGGAGAGATTAGGGGATTTGAGAGAGAAATCGCCACATCATCAGTGGATAGGCTAATAACATGCATTGAATTATCCATTCTGATTCCATAAATATCAACATTTTGTCTAATTTTTTGAGCTAGGGTTTCAATTAATAATACTAAAATGATAGGGGATAGGGGGCAACCTTGACGTGTCCCATTAGTTATGTTGAAGCTATCCGAGAGGAAACCTCCAGCATTTATCTTTGCAGAAGGTGAAGAATAGAGGGCCATGATGATCGCAGTTAAAATAGGGCAGACCAATCCAAATCTTTGTAAAGTAGCTTCTAAGAAACCCAATGGACTCTGCCGAATGCCTTCTCTACATTCAACGTTAGTAGCAGAGAAGGCATTCGACCAAGCTCCACAAATCTGAGGATGTTTAGCATTCTCCTGGTTGTATCGGGGGCTTGTCTGCCCTTAGTGAACCCCACTTGATCTGGAGATAGGAGAAAGGGAGTAATTCACATTAAGCAGTTGGTTATTAGTTTTACATAAAGTCTAGTGTCTGAGTTTAATAATTAAATTGGCCTGTAGTTGGCGGGACATTGTTTGTCTTTACAAGTTTTGGGGATAACTGAGATAGTAGCTTCTAAATATTCTTTGGGAATTTTCTGACCCATTAGAATTGAATTGAATAGGGACTCCAAAGCCCCGTCTACATGGGGAGATGTTGGGGAGATGTTGTGGCGATCGGCGGCCTCTTGCGCGTCCCCGCGCGTGCCCGCCGCGTCCCTGCTCGCCGCGCGTGCGCCGCATTCGATTCCCCGCTCGTCCCCGCCGGCGCCGCTTATCTCCCGCACGATTCCCTGCCATTGTCCCCTCGCGGGGATCGAGCAGGGAATCAGCGGTGCGGAGATCCGTCCTGTCGGATCTTATCAATCGAGCCGCATCAGCGGCTCGATTGATAAGGAGAATCGCGGCCGCATCTACTCGTGTAGATGCGGCTTAATACTCGAGTTACATTTTTAGCAAAGGAAATGTTTTATTCATTATTAAATCCATCCATCATCTGGTGCTTTTTTTTTTTAAAGATTAATTTAGGTAGCTTTATCAAGCTTAGATAAGTATTAATATTGTGTGTTGAGGAGTAGATTCATCTAGATGAAGGTCTAATAGAACTGAATGATTTAGTTTCCACTGGTTAGGTTTAGTAATGCTTGTGTTGTCTCTGATACAAATATGGATAGGGGCATGGTCTGACCATGTGATAGGGCCGATTCTGGTGTTAATTACTTTTAGTAGAAGGAATTTGTCTGTTACAAAGAAATCAATTCTCGAGTATGACTTATGAATCATTAAGTAATGCGTGTAATCTAATTCGGTAGTATGTAAATTTCTCCACGGAGAAGTCATAACATTGGAGAGTTTTATTAATGAGACAGAGGGGGGAGTCTCTTTTGGAGGTCGAATCTATTTGGGTGATACAGGTGTTAAAGTCTACTCCTATCAAAAGAAGACCTTGTTTAACTGATTGTATTTCTTTCATTGATTTCTGAAAAAAGGTTTTCTGGGCCGTATTTGGTGCATATAAGGACACCAGAGTTAGCATCCAACAAATATAATGTATCTGCCTCTTGTATCTTTTGTGGTTGATAAGGTGGAGACTTTAAGGTCCTTATGAATAGAGATGGCCCAAACGGTTCGCCGGCAAACGGTTCCAGGCGAACTTCGGTGGTTCGCGTTCGCGGAGAACCGCAAACTTTTCCAGAAGTTCGGTTTGCCTCCATAGTGCATCATGAGGGTCAACTTTGACCCTCCACATCACAGTCAGCAGGCACATTGTAGTAAATTAGGCTACAATCCCTCCTGGAGCCACCCTCCCCTTATAAAAGGCAGGCAGCGTCAGGCATTGGACTCACTCGTGTGCCTGCAGTAATTAGAGAAGGGATAGCTGCTGCAGACTCTCATAGGTAAAGCTTAGTCAGGCTCTTGTAGGCTTGTTAGCTTGCTCCTGGCTGACTGTTATTGCTAAAAAAGCACCCCTCAAAAGCTCTTTTGAAAGCTAATCTTGTTCTTGTGATCTATTTTTTTTTTGTTTCTTTTGTGCGGCCCACTTGCATTATACAGCCCTGTCAGTGTAATACACAAGGCAGCTGCGGTGAACAGTACTGCCGCCGCAGCTGCCTCCATGCAGCCATCCGTCCGTACAGCGTCCAGAACGCCGAGGACGGAACCTTCTCTCGGGCAGGGGGTCGCCTTAGCGCGCGGGCGCGCGCACAGACGGGACCTTTATGCGGGGAGGAAGCCCGTCAGCTTACCTGCTGGTCGACTGACGTCAGAGGAGTCCCACGGTGCCCAGGATTGGCTGATTCAAGAGGGGCGTGCCAGTGGGGTCTCCTCTGCTTCTTAAGCCTTCGGGCTTCATTCACACACTGTCTGTTGTCGTGAATACTTGCGTGTTAGCGCTCAGACCTTAGACTAGATCCCAGGTGTTGATGCTAAGGATTTCACACCTAGTCTAGGATATTGCTACTTTGTTACTGTTTATTTGTTAGACTAGTTCCGAGGTGTTGATGCCAAAGACTTCACACCTAGACTAGGATATTGCTCATTATATTGCTCTCCTTTGTATGACTCTTAGCTATTACTCTCACCCTGATCCTGTTTTCTGATACTGTACTTTTGCCTACCTGCCTCCTAGTTGCCGAACCTATGCCTGATTACCGATTACTCTCTTGTCTCACGATTCTGTATCGATACGTACCTTCCTGTTGCTGAGCCTCTGCCTGATTACCGTTTACTCACCTGCCTCATGATTCTGTACCAATACTTACCTCTCTGTTGCCGTACCTTGCCTGCCTGACCATTCTACTCACTGGTGGGCCCTCGCCACTGGTGAGGTGTGAGCTCCACCAGCTCCTCTGCTGAAGCGGATCTGCTAGGCTGCAGTACAGCCTAAATCGCCTGCTCCTTAGGTGATCTATTATTGAATTATTATTATTTCTCCTAGTCTGCAGTACAGTCTGAGTCACCTGCTCCTCGGGTGTTCACTTGGCTGCAGTACATTCTGAATCACCCACACCTCGGGAGATTCAGCCTTTTCAGTATTGTTTCTCCAGCTTGCTGGAGCTTGTACCTTAGTGCACGGTCAGTGTACTGATATACCTCCCCAGCCCCTCTGGTGAGGTCTCATTAAACTAATAAAGTTACGGTTGCACCAAATCACTACACACTCAGCTCCTTGTCTGCTATACTGGTATTATTGGTGATTCTGCAGATCACACATAATTAGGTATAACGTCTGCATTATTGGTGATTCTGCAGATCATCACATAATCAGACATCTGAGCTACGACACAAGACCGTTACAGAACAACAGACCAGTAAAAGTATG
Organism: Hyperolius riggenbachi; assembly: GCF_040937935.1. Classification (NCBI taxonomy): domain Eukaryota; kingdom Metazoa; phylum Chordata; class Amphibia; order Anura; family Hyperoliidae; genus Hyperolius; species Hyperolius riggenbachi. The sequence goes on from NC_090648.1 coordinate 390,120,403, forward strand.
GAGGCACTCTGCCAACGGGTTGACGTGTTAACCACCACCGTTAATGAACTCATTAAATCGGTGAATGCACAACAGACCCAGATTGAACAACTAGCTGAATCAGTTAACCGTTTACTGGACCCTAATGCTCGAGTGTCACCTCCTCCTGTCATCGAGCCGAGGGTGCCCCCACCTGAGAAATTCTCGGGGCATCGCTCAGATTTTAGTAATTTTAAGCATAGATGCTTATCCTATTTTGAATTACGACCCGTTTCTTCAGGTGCAGAGAGTCAGAGGGTCACTTTTATTAAAACTTTGTTGTCTGGAGATTCCCAGTCCTGGGCATACAGTCTCCCTACGGGGCATGAGGCCTTGACCTCAGTGGAGGAGTTCTTTAAGGCCATGGCCATAATTTACGACGATCCTGATTTGGCAGTGACTTCTGAACGCAAGTTAAAAGGAATCTAAACTGAGAGGGATATGGATGTTTCCATTTAAACAATACCAGTTGCCTGGCAGCTCTGCTGACTTATGGCTGCAGTAGTGGCTGAAGCACACACCTGAAACAAGCATGCAGCTAATCCAGTCTGACTTTAGTCAGAGCACCTGATCTGCATGCTTGTTCAGGGGCTGTGGCTGAAAGTATTAGAGACACAGGATCAGCAGGAGAGTCAGGCAACTGGTATTATTTTAAAAGGAAAAATCCATATCCTTCTCAGTTTAGGTTCCCTTTAAAGACCCTCAGGCAGGGTCACAGTTCCGTTGAGGTTTATGCTGCTGAGTTCAGGAGATGGGCAGTGTCAGCCAGGTGGGGGCAGTACGCGCTCTTGGACTGTTTTTTTATCAGGATTTTCCGATGCTGTCTCTGATCTTATGTTGGGTCATCCAGAACCCAAGACTTTGGATGAGGCCATTACCTTGGCCATCAAGATTGATAGACGAGTTCGATATCAAAAGCAAACTCGGGCTAAGCCCTCAAGAAACTTTTCCTCTTGTACTTTCTCAACTCCTACACCTTCCTCTCCACCAGCTGACGAGCCAATGCAAATTGGGCAGGCCAAACTCTCAGAAGTAGAGAGAAACAGAAGGCGAGCAGAGAAGTTATGCTTGTATTGTGCCGATAAAGGGCATATGTTTTCCGCCTGCCCTAGGAAGGCGGAAAACTCTATCGCCTAGGAGTAGCTGGAGGTACTACCCTAGGCGATCTTGATATACCTCTAAGTAATAAACGTGTGTTGCTTTCTTGCACTATCACCTGGCAGGGTCAGGTTCACACTACTCAGGCTTTTTTAGACTCTGGATCTGCTGTAGTAAATGTTATGTCTGCAAAATTTGCGGATCAGTTTAGATTTCCTTTGATTCCAGTGGGGGAGCAGATTAAGATCACTGCTGTGGACGATTCTCCATTGCCACTCACCATAACTCAGACTCCAGTATTGTCATGCCAGATTGGGGCCCTGCACAGGGAACAAATGCAGTTTCTGGTGTTAGAAATGTCCACATCCACGGTCATCCTGGGCATGCCATGGTTAAAGAAGCACTCCCCGGACATCAATTGGAGTACCAGACAGTTAATAAGCTGGTCTCCATTCTGCCATGACCACTGTCTGAAACAGATTCCCCTTGCAGCTAATGAAGCCCAAGTGGTTGACACTAATGAGCAGCATTTAGAACCCTCTGGGGAACAGCTTGAGTTGTATTAGGCATCAGAGCTGGGCCCTTTTCAACAGGAAATTCCTGAAGGCAAACCAGAGGGGGTTCTTTTTGTTCCTCTCCAGTTGAGATTTAAGATTTTGGAGGTATTTCATGCCCACAAAAGTGCTGGTCACCCTGGGGTGGCTCGTACTCTGGAATTGTTAAGACACAGTGTATGGTGGCCCTCCATCTACTCTGATTGTAAGGAATTTGTGGGAAGCTGTACCGTTTGTGCCCGGAGCAAGGCTTCCAGGCGAGCCCCTGCCGGCACCTTACAGCCTCTTCCGGTGCCCAAGGAACCTTGGACCCATGTGTCCATGGACTTCGTGGGCGAATTGCCTCTCTCTGAGGGTAAAATGGTCATATGGGTGGTGGTCGACAGGTTTAGCAAGATGGCACACTTCATCCCCTTGAACGGACTCCCCTCTTCACAGGAATTGGCAGAGTTATTCATACTCCACATCTTCAGGCTGCATGGGATTCCTCAGGATGTGATAGGGGAGTCCAGTTCACTTCCCGCTTTTGGAAAGCGTTTTGTCAGCAATTAGGGATGAAGTTATCGTTTTCCTCCGGCTACCACCCACAGGCCAACGGCCAAACTGAGAGAGTAAATCAGGCTCTCGAGCAGTTCCTCAGGTGCTATGTGGCCGATGCTCAGACTGATTGGGTTAAATTTTTGCCGTATGCTGAGTTCGCCCACAATAACCTGAGGTCTGCTTCGTCAGGCTTCTCCCCGTTCCAGGTTGTTACGGGGAGATCACCCAAGTTCTCACCCCTGCCAGTTGTAGCCTCACCTTTTCCAGCTTTAGAACACTGGTCAGTAACCATGCAAGACATCTGGAATAAGGTGAAACAAAATTTGAAAACAGCCTTTTCGATTCAAAAGAGGCAAACCGACAAGAGACGTTCAGTGGAATGGAAGTTCGCACCGGGAGATTTGGTGTGGATTTCCACTTGTCACTTGTCCCTAAGGGAGCCTTCTGTTAAGTTGGGTCCCAAATTTATAGGGCCCTATCCTATTTCTAAAAAAATAAATAATGTTACCTACAAGGTGTCACTTCCCCCCAGTTTCAGAGGTGGTAGGATGTTCCAAGTTTCGCTTTTGAAGCCTGCCGTGTATGTGGATGCCACTCCTCCCCCCCCTGTGGTGATTAATGGAGAATCAGAATATGAAGTAGAAAATATTTTGGATTCTCTGCGAGTACGTAAATCTTTACAATATCTGGTCCACTGGCGAGGGTATGGTCCGGAAGAGAGATCCTGGGTACCACTCTCTCGCATGCATGCAGAAGAGCTCAGGAATCAGGATGGAGTTCCATAGGTTGCATCCAGATAGGCCGGGTGGTGCGTGTTCGTAGCTCACGCCTAGAGGGGGGGGGGGGTACTGTAATACACGAGGCAGCTGCTGCGAACAGCACCGACGCCGCAGCTGCCTCCATGCGGCCATCCGTCCGTCCAGCGTCCAGGACGCCGAGGACGGAACCTTCTCTCGGGCAAGGGGTCGCCTTAGTGCGCGCGCGCACGCACAGACGGGACCTTTATGCGGGGAGGAAGCCCGTCAGCTAACCTGCTGGCTGACGTCAGAGGAGTCCCACGGCGCCCAGGATTGGCTGATTCAGGAGGGGCGTGCCAGTGGGGTCTCCTCTGCTTCTTAAGCCTTCAGGCTTCATTCACACACTGTCTGTTGTTGTGAATACTTGTGTGTTAGCGCTCAGACCTTGTGTTGCATAGTCAGCCTTGCTAATTCATACTGTGTGTGTGCCACTGCCAGCCAGGCCCAGCACATTCAGTGACTACCTGTGTGTGTGACAGGTGCACATTGTTACATAGTTACATAGTTATTTTGGTTGAAAAAAGACATACGTCCATCGAGTTCAACCAGTACAAAGTACAACTCCAGCCTGTCCCCCACATACCCCTGTTGATCCAGAGGAAGGCGAAAAAACCCCCACAAGGCATGGTCCAATTAGCCCCAACAGGGAAAAATTCCTTCCTGACTCCAGATGGCAATCAGATAAAATCCCTGGATCAACATCATTAGGCATAACCTAGTAATTGTAGCCATGGATGTCTTTCAACGCAAGGAAAGCATCTAAGCCCCCTTAAATGCAGGTATAGAGTTTGCCATAACGACTTCCTGTGGCAATGAATTCCACATCTTAATCACTCTTACTGTAAAGAACCCTTTCCTAAATAAATGGCTAAAACGTTTTTCCTCCATGCGCAGCTCATGTCCTCTAGTCCTTTGAGAAGGCCTAGGGACAAAAAGCTCATCCGCCAAGCTATTATATTGCCCTCTGATGTATTTATACATGTTAATTAGATCTCCTCTAAGGCGTCTTTTCTCTAGACTAAATAAACCCAGTTTATCTAACCTTTCTTGGTAAGCGAGACCTTCCATCCCACGTATCAATTTTGCAGCTCGTCTCTGCACCTGCTCTAAAACTGCAATACCTTTTTTGTAATGTGGTGCCCAGAACTGAATTCCATATTCCAGATGTGGCCTTACTAGAGAGTTAAACAGGGGCAATATTATGCTAGCATCTCGAGTTTTTATTTCCCTTTTAATGCATCCCAAAATTTTGTTCGCCTTAGCTGCAGCGGCTTGGCATTGAGTACGATTATTTAACTTGTTGTCGATGAGTACTCCTAAGTCCTTCTCCAAGTTTGATGTTCCCAACTGTATCCCATTTATTTTGTATGGTGCTAGACCATTGGTACGACCAAAATGCATGACTTTACATTTGTCAACATTGAATTTCATCTGCCATGTATGTGCCCATATAGCCATCCTATCCAGATCCTGTTGCAATATGACACTATCTTCCTGAGAGTTGATGATTCTGCACAATTTTGTATCATCTGCAAAAATAGCAACATTACTCACTACTGCATCTACTAGATCATTAATAAATAAATTGAAGAGCACTGGACCCAGTACAGACCCCTGTGGGACCCCACTGCTAACAGTCTCCCATTTTGAGTACGATCCATTGACCACAACTCTTTGTTTTCTGTCCATTAGCCAGTTCCCTATCCATGCACACAAACTCTTCCCCAGTCCTTGCATCCTCAACTTTTGCACCAGACTTCTGTGGGGAACAGTGTCGAAGGCCTTTGCAAAGTCCAAGTATATCACATCTACAGCATTCCCAATATCCATATTAGCATTCACTACCTCATAAAAGCTGAGCATGTTAGTCAAACAGGACCTGTCTTTAGTAAACCCATGTTGATGCCGAGAAATAAGATTATTTTCTACCATGAAGTCATGTATAGTATCTCTTAGTAACCCCTCAAATAGTTTGCATACAACTGATGTTAAGCTTACAGGTCTATAATTTCCGGGATCAGATTTTTTGCCCTTCTTAAATAATGGGAAAACGTGGGCTGTACGCCAATCCACTGGGACTCTGCCAGTTGCAAGAGAGTCACAAAAGATAAGATAAAGGGGCTTAGCCAGGGCCGGTTTAAGCAACAATGGGGCCCCAGGGCAAAATAAACCTGGGCGGCCCCCCCAACATATACCCCAGAACAAAAATCGGCATTAGGGGACCTTTTTTGCAGCTGGTATAGTCAGGGTGTGAAGTCCCAATCGGTCAGAACTCCACATTCTGGCTATCCCAGCCTGCATGGGGGACAAGGGGTTAAAAAGTTTCAGGAGGGGGGACCCCACATAATTTAAAAAAAAAAAAAAAAATTCCCACACTCTAAACATAAAAAAAAAATTGGGAAAATAGGAAAAAATGCCAGGGACCTTCATACAGCCATATTGCGGCTGTATAGCCTTCCCTGGCCAAAGCGCTGCGGCTGCGTATAGACCCCCTTGAAACCCCATCAGGAAATGTATTGCGCTTTCGTTTGATACATGTAAAATTACACTACTGTTAGGTTTGCTACTAAAAGTGACATTTACTGCATTTAAAAGTATACTTTTTTCCTTCAAAAATTTAAAATCGATTTTCTCAAAAACTATAAGGTCTTTTTGAAAAATTGTTTTTTTCCTCTTATTCCTAATGATCTCCTTAACATATCCTGCAAATTTAGGGTTTCTAGCATTTATGGTGGATTTGCTATTAACCATTAAATTCGGCAGGTTTTTAAATGTGTATTTTTTTTTCCTTTGAAACTTTAAAATCGATTTTCTCAAAAACTATAAGGCCGATTTGAAAAAAATTTTTTTCCTCTTGTAGTCACTGGGGGCCCCTACAAGCTCTGGGGCCCTGGGGCAGCTGCCTCCTTTGCCTTAATGGTAGCGCCGACCCTGGGCTTAGCTATAACTGAACTTAATTATCTTAGGACCCGAGGATGCATGCCATCCGGGCCAGGTGCCTTGTCTATTTTTAATTTATTTAGTCTTGCCTTTACTTCTTCCTGCGTTAAGTATTTAATATTACAGTTAGAAGATTGAGACTCTTCTGCCTCTGTAGTTTGCAACAGTGCTGTTTCCTTTGTGAAGACAGAAGCAAAGAAAGCATTTAATAACTCTGCCTTACCTTGGTTATCCACCATTGAGTTCCCACCCTCATCCTTTAGGATTCCTATACAGTCAACCTTTCTTTTTTTTAGAGTTGATGTACTTGTAAAACTTTTTTGTGTTAGATTTGATATCCCTTGCGATTTGATTTTCAGCTTCGATCTTTGTCAGCCTAATTTCTTTTTTACAATTTTTATTGCACTCCTTATATTTGCTTAGTGCAGCCTCAGTCCCCTCCTGTTTTAGGACCTTATAGGCATTCTTTTTCCTCTTCATTTTATCCCTAACCTTTCTATTCATCCATAGAGGCCTTTTTTTATTCCTAGACATTTTGTTTACATATGGGATATACATACTACAATATTGATTGAGAATACGTTTAAAAGCTTGCCATTTCCCTTCAGTGTCCTTCCCTTGTAGTACATTATCCCAGTTCACCAAACTTAGTGCCTGCCTAATTTGATTGAACTTTGCTTTTCTAAAATTCATAGTTTTAGTGGTCCCGCTGCCCCGTGGCCTATCAGTCACCAGATCAAACGTTATCATGTTGTGATCACTATTTCCCAAATGTTCTTGAACCTGCACATTTGATACATTATCTGGTCTATTAGAAATGATCAGATCCAGTAACGCATTCCCCCTAGTTGGTTCCGTTACCATTTGAGTCAAGTAATTGTCCTGTAGTGCTGCCAGAAATCTGCTGCTTTTACCAGAATGGGTAGCCTCAATACCCCAGTCAATGTCTGGAAAGTTGTAATACCCAGTACTGCATATACCTACTTGTTGTGTTCAGTATACCCACTTCATCACTGTAGTGGCTGGATAGTGTACTGGTTAAGGGCTCTGCCTTTGACATGGGCGACCAGGGTTCGAATCCTGGCTAGGTCAAGTACCTATTCAGAAAGGAGTTCAAGGCAAGACTCCCTAACACTGCAGGGTGGCCTCTTGAGCGCGTCCCAGTGGCTGCAGCTCTTGAGCGCTTTGAGTCCAACAGGAGAAAAGCGCTATACAAATGTTTGGATTATTATAATTATCACTGCATATACCTACCTGTTGTGTTCAGTGAACCCACCTCATCACCGCATATACCTACCTGTTGTGTTCAGTGGCATGCTTTGCGGACATTCAGCGGAGAAACAACTTGCCGGTGAGAAGCTTGATATGTGATAGCCCGACTCGCTGGAATTCGACCCTGGTCATGTATCTCTCGCCTGCTAGAACAGGAGAAAGCCGTCACCCAGTACCTGTACAATTAGAGTAGAAGGACTCAATCTGGGGAGATGGGGATGTTGTGGCTAGGGTTGATCGGAACCAGCAAATTTCATTCCGCCGGAAATCACGGATTCCGTCAGTGTTAAATTCCGTCGCTATGAAAATTCCGCCGGATTTGTACGAAATTCCGCAGAATTCCAGATTCCGACGGAAAAATTGAAAAAAATCGCTAAAGTAACCTTGTTTATCCTATACGGTAGCCCATAGTCCCTATTAAATGTTCACTTAGTCCTTTTTCCCTTCCGCCCTCCTCCCGGAGGGACTCATCTTCCAGGGAATTGTAGTATTTCAAAAGCCAGCTTACATACCGTGGCTTGAAATTGAAGCCAGGTCTCCGAGTGTGGTAGGTAACTGACTTAACCACTATACCCCCAACAACACTACATGCTGAAGCCAGCCTAGCATGTACCATTATGATCAATCCAAGAGAAAAATTAGCTTGCTTAAAGATTTGTAGCCAGGCATGGCCTTGCCTTTTGTGTTCAACAGTTGTCTGAAGAGAACCCCAGATAATTAGGTAGATTCATCTCTCTCTCTCTCTCTCTCTCTCTAGTAGGGATGGTCACCGATTTCCGTGGAATTGTATTTTCCGGAATTTTTAGGCGGAAATTGGTCATTCCTTTCCGTTTCGTCGGAACGGAATTGCTTTTTCAATCTGGCAGAATTCCGAAAATGCCTGTGAAATTCTGCCGGTATCCGTTGATGGTTTTAAGCTAAAAATTCAGTTCAATGGCATCAAGTTCTAGAGAGAGAGAGAGAGAGAGCTAATTTTTCTCTTGGGTATATCCCAATGGTACATGCTAGGCTGGCTTCAGCATGTAGTGTTGTTGGTGGTATAGTGGTTAAGTCAGTTACCTACCAAACACTGAGATCTGGGTTCAATTTCCAGCCTGGGTTCAATTCCCAGCCACGGTGAGTTGGCTTTTGACATGCTACAAATCCTTAAGCATGCTACTTTTTCTCTTGGATTGATCATAATGGTACATGCTAGGCTGGCTTCAGCATGTAGTGTTGTTGGTGGTATAGTGGTTAAGTCAGTTACCTACCACACACTGAGACCTGGGTTCAATTCCCAGCCACGGTATGTAAGCTGGCTTTTGAAATACTACAATTCCCTGGAAGATGAGACCCTCCTTTCTCTGCGAGGAGGGAGGAAGGGAAAAATAGATAGGTGAGGAAATATATTTTAATTCCGTAAAATTCCGCGGAATTGGAAAATTTTCCGCGGAATTCCGTTTTAGAGGTTTAGCAATTCCGTTCCGACTGGCGGAATCGGAATTGGCCCAATTCCGGGCGGAATCACAGAATGGAGAATTCCGCGGAATCCAGCGAGCATCCCTAGTTGTGGCCCAACAGCTGGACACTGATGCGAAATGCATGCAGGCTCATGCGGCCGTTTGAGGAGGTGACCAACCTGGTGAGTCGCAGTGAAGACACCATCAGACTTGCCCTCCATAACAGATTCTCGTTAAAGGATTTAAAGTTGATTCATTTCTCATATACAGCAGGGCCTCGAAAGTCCTCCTGTATTGTTATTTTTGGTCACTACCTCGGGACGTGCATGCCTACCTGCTGCCTTTCTTGGATATGTGGTGGTAGCCGTTTCTTAGGCTCCAACTCCGGACCGGAATCGAACCAGAATTCCCCGGCCATTACCCGTGGTCACCATGGTACTGAGAAAGTACCATAGAAAGTTTCACACAGTTGAATGAATGGCAGACTTGCCCTCCATAATAACACATTCTTGGCAAATGCTTTCGATTTGGTTCGGTTTGCGCTGGGTCAAGGGTCCATCTGACCACAGATGCCTGGTCTGCAAAGCACGGTCAGGGCAGGTACATTACTTATACAGAATGGGTCTCAAGCTCCCACTCTGAACCGGAATAGAACCCTGATTCCCCGGCCATTACCCATGGTCACTCACAATGGCAGACTTGCCCTCCATAACAGATTCTTGCCTCCTTAAGGAGGTGGCCAACCTGGTGAGTCGCAGTGAAGGCACTATGAGACTTGCCCTCCATAACAGATTCTCGTTAAAGGATTTAAAGTTGATTCATTTCACATATACAGCAGGGCCTCGAAAGTCCTCCTATATTGTTGTTTTTGGTCACTACCTCGGGACGTGCATGCCATGCCTGCTGCCTTCCTTGAATGTGCGGGGGTGGTAGCCATTTCTTAGGCTCCCACTCCGGACCGGAATCGAAACAGGATTCCCCGGCCATTACCCGTGGTCACTCGCAATGGCAGACTTGCCCTCCATAAGATTCTCGTTGCAAGTACTGAACAGCAAGCAGAACAAGTATTTAAAAAAATAGATGTAAGCTTTAACAATGGTAGAGAAAGAACCATTGAAAGTTGATAAGGCAGTCAGACATTACCTGACATCACTGAGTGAGGAAGAGCAATCTCGCCATGGTGCGCACCAGTCCAGCACGACCGTCACTACTCAAACAGCTGTTTGCGGTGCGTTACACAGTGAGTTTGGTGTGTCAGTGTGAAGCAGTACTCTAATTACACTCCCTGATTGATGTTTACACATGCAAGATGTTTTAAAGCACTTTAGGCCTGCAATTTAGCATTCAATGTGATTTCTGCCCTTAAAACACTGCTTTGTGTCAAATCCAGATTTTTCCCCGAAACTTTTGGCGTCTATCCCACTCATCCATGCAAAAACGCAGATGTTAGACCCCTTGAAACCAGGGGTGCTCGGATACCCCTTTTCAAAATCCGAATTGATCCGGATAGCCAGATATTTGCATCCAATTCGGATATCCGCATACAAACGTTCTGCAATCCGCGTTCATGCGGTTATCCGAACACATTATCCACAGATATCCAACCTATTCGGATATCCGCATAGAAACCCGGAAGTGGCCTCTAAATTGCTAAAATGTTTTTTAGGGTAAATTATAATAATAATTGACTGTTGAATGCTACATGCCTCATTTACCCTAAAAAACATTTTAAAAGCAATTTAGAGGCCACTTCCGTACTGCGCCAGCTCGCTCCAAATCTCCAGGTGCTTGACCCAGTAATTCAAGGGGTCCACAGGGGTTTTGCTGTCATTCCTGTCAAGCCCGCTGTAGTCTGCCACCTGTTATAATTTAAGTAGGCCTCAGTTATTTGGACTAAGTTAGTCAAAAAGGCTTGATGAGCAGACCTGCCCTTTAAGGGGATTTTCTTTTAGAGAGAAAATCTGCATTTCTGTCAGCAGAACTAGAACATACCAAGAAGCTGTTCTCTGAACAAGGCCGCAGGTCTCCCTGGCCTGGGCATGGAACAATAAACATCAGCCATGTTTTGTAAACATCCACATTCCTGCATATAGGTCAAATGCCTCATTGATTATTAATCAAGTAGGTGTGTATGATGACACCACGAGTGGGTCCACCAATAGTCTGATCTAGGGGGTGGCGAAGATTATGTCATATTTAACTCTTTCCTAGTCGGTATTAAACCCAGAGTGAGCTATGGAGAGGGCATTCTGCTTCTTACTCTCGCCCTAGCTCGCAAGGCTGACTGGGACCTCTAAGCATGTTCTTCCTTTCTGTAATCTGATATAATGTATGCTGTACATAGGTAGTTTAGTGTAACGTAGTTAGGAAGAAGGTACCTGATTGACTTCAGCAGGGAGTCTAATCAAGAGCTTGTAACACAACATGAAGATTGGCATGGCTAGGATATGATGAATGTATCTATCTGTATTCCTGTTTCCTGAATAAATAACGTAAACATTGAATAAGCCTGAGAAAGTCTCCTGCTTGCTGTGTGGAGAGTCAAGTGATCTCACAATCTGTGAGACGGTGGTGTCGAAGCAAGGTGATATAGAACAGGTTCTAACAGTGGTGCTGAAACCCTTCCCTGCCTAGAAAAACAGGCAGACAGGGGCCGGGGGGGCCGAAGAAGTTTTCAAGATATTCCACAGCAAAACAAGCGGAATAGACGCGAACTGTAGAGCTTATCAAGCTGATACTGATAAGCTGGTGTGGGGAGTGTGCGGGAGCCAAGCACACGGGCTGCAATTCGAGGAAACCAGCGGCGAAACTCTTGGATGTTAAACTTTGACTGTAAGAGCACAGCAGTCAATAGCCTAAACCGGATCGCAGGTGACTGGAACGCTCCGTGGCCGGCTGGCAGCTGCCGCTGGATATCGATCCGCTGAGCCAGTGTGGGTACACAGAGATGACGCTCAGGAGTTCCAGGGATCCACTCAGTTTCGTGGAGAAGTTGCCAAAAACTGGTCGAATTGGCAGGCGTACGGAGTCCGCGGCTCAGGCATGTATGATTTACGTTGTTATATGGCGTTATCTGTGTTGTATTTGGTGTTATAACAAGGAGAGGATAATGTGTTAATATGTACATTCTGTGTTAATTGCAGTATGGAGGCTGCGGGCTTCTCATCTCTCCCGTGCGTGGTGGGAGGGGTGAGGTTAGGAGCAGCTCCGTTGTAGATACGTAGTGCTGTTTTCAGAGTTTATGTGCTTTGATTTGTCTTAGGATTCAATGTTCCTGTGTTGCAGAGGTTTTTTTTTCTCTCTCTCTTCTCTCTGGCTTGTTAACAAGAGTATGTTACGGTCTGACCAGCGTACTGATTCTGGGAAATGGGCCAAAGGTGTGTAGGGGGGGGGGTCCCCCGCGGCAGGAGAGAAGCCAGCTGTGTGTCACTCTGTTAGTAGTAGATGGGGGAGAGAGAGGTAGCTGAGTAGACAGGAGAGGGAAGTTGAGACAGTTGTTAAACTTAGAAGTAAGGTTTTTCTTCGGTGAGCTGGCGTTTTTCCAGAGCCCGATCAGTGTGTTTTTTTTCCTCTCTGTCCGTAGTGGATAGCGTAGTGAGAGGTGCAAGCTTATCTAGTTCCAGTCAGGGCCGCTAAAAGTTCTAAATGTATGCATAGGTTTAATGTTGTTTAGTCATGTCAGACTGATAAATGTCTCAGAAGTACTAGCGGTTCTGAGTTCTGTCTGTGATAGAGTGAGAAAGATTCCTATATTCCTATGTCTCTGGGGATCCTTATGTCTGATCGCGGTTCGGATTACAGCTGAGACGTGACGGAATGCTGAGGCTGATCTTTGTGCACTGTGTATTGATGCTGTGTAATTGTGCATAAAATGTATGTTCTGTGTGAGTTTGTTTTCTCTCCTAAGGTTTATAGGATCGAGAGGCTGCTATGGGAGCATCCATCTTAGGTGGCAGTCCAGGACTCAAAATGGCGGCAGTGGAGAGAGCCCGCCCCCAAGAGTCATGGCCCCCAGCCCCCCACACGTCATGGCAGGGGGGAAGAGGGGCTGGGGGATCCACGTCACGTCAGGCTGTGCTCGCGGCTCCGGGCAGAGCAGCTGAAAGGGAGGGGGGTAGAAATACAGAGACATTCTACTGTGTGTCTCGGTTCTCAAAGTATTTCCCCAGAAGTTTTCCCTGGGTCCATGGAAAGGAGTGCCAGAATATGTGCACCAAGCTATTACTGTAAGACTAGCATGGTCACGGATAGGAAATGTTTCCCAGCTGGGTGCAGGGAGACAATGAACAGCGCAGATCAGGAATGGGTCTGTACTGAGTTGCTTATGGGATTATTCCTGTAAGTGGGGCTCCTTAATGGGTGTTGCAGCATGAGTTCCCAACAGTGCAGCAAGGGGGTGCCGGAGTTGGGAAAAATGGAGTTGACCAATCCGGGTTTCCGTCTCCGCTGCTGCAGAGCGGTAACGTTTTTTTTCCGTTTTTTTTCCGTTTTTTGTCGTGGACAGGGCCAGAGCTTGACTAAGAGGTCTATGCTGGGCTGGGGCTGTTTTTTGTGCGTTTTTTCGTCCACTGACTGGTCAAATGTTTTTTCCAGCTCTTATCAATTGTAGCACATAGAACAAGAACTGACAGCAGTTCATGGGGCAATTATACAGATGATAGAATTGCCGTTTACAGAGTGACAGTGTATCAGTACGGTGTTTGCCATGTGACTACCTACCACGTGGGCATTCAGGGATCTGCATACAGGCATGTGACGCTGGTATGCTTAGCCCTGCACCCTGTGTAGTTTAAGGGTTAAGTGCTCCTTCCTACAGGGAGGCAGCCATTTTTTTTGTAGTTTAGGTAGTGGCACGGCAAACATTGATCAGAGGGTACAACACACAGAACTTCTAGCAGAGCTGGTATCGCGATGAAGTTCTAGGTAAGTTAATGCGAAAATGAGTAAGAGCATTGCAGGCTCACCTGCAAAGCAGCAACAGGTGTGGCATCCGTAATCTGTGCATGCGACGGCCGCGCATGGACAGATAGGGGGGGGATGTGGAAGGAGCTGCAATGAGGTGAGAGCTAGTGTTGGGCGAACAGTGTTCGCCACTGTTCGGGTTCTGCAGAACATCACCCTGTTCGGGTGATGTTCGAGTTCGGCCGAACACCTAATGGTGTTCGGCCAAACCGTTCGGCCACACGGCCGAACTAAGAGCGCATGGCCGAACGTTCCCCGAACGTTCCCGCTAGCGCTGTGATTGGCCGAACGGGTCACGTGGTTCGGACCCGAACGCGCTCTGATTGGCCGAACTGTCACGTGGTTCGGGTAAATAAATACCCGAACCACGTCATATCTCCGCCATTTGTCTGTGGGTTTAGCTTTGGGTAGGCAGACAGGGTAGTTCGCGCTCCAGCCACGCTAGCCAGGGTCCCCCCTGTCATTGTGTCGCTGCTGGGAATAGTAGTACACCGCTCGCTCAGCCACACTATATAGCATTCTGTTTACTGCCACTCTGTGTACCTCGCTCAGCCACACTATATAGCATTCTGTTTACTGTTCTGTGTCTGCTGGGAATAGTAGTACACCGCTCGCTCAGCCACACTATATAGCATTCTGTTTACTGTTCTGTGTCTGCTGGGAATAGTAGTACACCGCTCGCTCAGCCACACTATATAGCATTCTGTTTACTGCCACTCTGTGTACCTCGCTCAGCCACATTATATAGCATTCTGTTTACTGTTCTGTGTCTGCTGGGAATAGTGGTACACCGCTCGCTCAGCCACACTATATAGCATTCTGTTTACTGTTCTGTGTCTGCTGGGAATAGTAGTACACCGCTCGCTCAGCCACACTATATAGCATTCTGTTTACTGTTCTGTGTCTGCTGGGAATAGTAGTACACCGCTCGCTCAGCCACACTATATAGCATTCTGTTTACTGTTCTGTGTCTGCTGGGAATAGTAGTACACCGCTCGCTCAGCCACATTATATAGCATTCTGTTTACTGCCACTCTGTGTACCTCGCTCAGCCACATTATATAGCATTCTGTTTACTGTTCTGTGTCTGCTGGGAATAGTGGTACACCGCTCGCTCAGCCACACTATATAGCATTCTGTTTACTGTTCTGTGTCTGCTGGGAATAGTGGTACACCGCTCGCTCAGCCACACTATATAGCATTCTGTTTACTGTTCTGTGTCTGCTGGGAATAGTAGTACACCGCTCGCTCAGCCACACTATATAGCATTCTGTTTACTGTTCTGTGTCTGCTGGGAATAGTAGTACACCGCTCGCTCAGCCACACTATATAGCATTCTGTTTACTGCCACTCTGTGTACCTCGCTCAGCCACATTATATAGCATTCTGTTTACTGTTCTGTGTCTGCTGGGAATAGTGGTACACCGCTCGCTCAGCCACACTATATAGCATTCTGTTTACTGTTCTGTGTCTGCTGGGAATAGTAGTACACCGCTTGCTCAGCCACACTATATAGCATTCTGTTTACTGTTCTGTGTCTGCTGGGAATAGTAGTACACCGCTCGCTCAGCCACACTATATAGCATTCTGTTTACTGTTCTGTGTCTGCTGGGAATAGTAGTACACCGCTCGCTCAGCCACACTATATAGCATTCTGTTTACTGCCACTCTGTGTACCTCGCTCAGCCACATTATATAGCATTCTGTTTACTGTTCTGTGTCTGCTGGGAATAGTGGTACACCGCTCGCTCAGCCACACTATATAGCATTCTGTTTACTGTTCTGTGTCTGCTGGGAATAGTAGTACACCGCTCGCTCAGCCACACTATATAGCATTCTGTTTACTGTTCTGTGTCTGCTGGGAATAGTAGTACACCGCTCGCTCAGCCACACTATATAGCATTCTGTTTACTGTTCTGTGTCTGGTGGGAATAGTAGTACACCGCTCGCTCAGCCACACTATATAGCATTCTGTTTACTGTTCTGTGTCTGCTGGGAATAGTAGTACACCGCTCGCTCAGCC
This sequence comes from Hyperolius riggenbachi, assembly GCF_040937935.1. Lineage (NCBI taxonomy): Eukaryota > Metazoa > Chordata > Amphibia > Anura > Hyperoliidae > Hyperolius > Hyperolius riggenbachi. The sequence continues at coordinate 390,136,046 of NC_090648.1, forward strand.
ACACTATATAGCATTCTGTTTACTGTTCTGTGTCTGCTGGGAATAGTAGTACACCGCTCGCTCAGCCACACTATATAGCATTCTGTTTACTGTTCTGTGTCTGCTGGGAATAGTAGTACACCGCTCGCTCAGCCACACTATACAGCATTCTGTTTACTGCCACTCTGTGTACCTCGCTCAGCCACATTTTATAGCATTCTGTTCACTGTTCTGTGTCTGCTGGGAATAGTGGTACACCGCTCGCTCAGCCACACTATATAGCATTCTGTTTACTGTTCTGTGTCTGCTGGGAATAGTGGTACACTGCTCGCTCAGCCACACTATATAGCATTCTGTTTACTGTTCTGTGTCTGCTGGGAATAGTAGTACACCGCTCACCCGCCACTGTATAGCATTGTGCTCTGTGTCGCTGCTGGGAATAGTGGTACACCGCTCACCCGTCACTGTATAGCATTGTGCTCTGTGTCGCTGCTGGGAATAGTGGTACTGTATAGCATTTCTGTACTGCCACTGTACTGCTGCCAGTCAGCGTGTACTGTAAGGATAAGTGAAATGAGGAAGAAATCCGGTGAAAGAGGGAGGGGCAAGGGAAGAGGTTTTTCCCCTTGACGGTTCACGTACAGGCCACAGGGGAGCACCCAAGAAAACCCACTCAATACCGCCCATGTTGTCCAGGACAACAACCCTCACAAATCCAAAAGAACAGGACCAGATAATTACTTGGATGACCTCTCAAGCATCCAGCAGTGGGTTAAGCAGCACCAGCACATCACGCACGAGGTCCGAGTCCTCAGCCAGTTACAAGGAGCCAGTGGTCACAAAGCTGACACAACCGGCAGCGACACCACGCACACAACTGCCAGATAACCAGTCCGATGAATTACCTCAGGACACAATGGGGGATTTGCAGGAGCTATTCCCAGCCCAACAAACTTCCACCTTTCAAAGGTCAATGGAGGAACAGCCAGAAATGTTGTGCCTGTTTTCACAACCGTTAACTGGGAAATGCACCGCGCACTGAAATACAAGGCGAGTCCGAGGAGGACTCGGAAACCCAAATCCCAGAGCAATTTGGGCAGGAGGGGTTGCAATTGCAGGAGGTCGGCCGACAAGATCTGGAAGACGACGTTGGAGTGTGCTGCGCAGAGGTTGTTGTGGGGAGCTCTACTCCACGGCGGCGGCCCACAATGACATATGACGAGTTTGAGGAGATGGAAGAGGAGGGTATGGACATTGTGGACAGAGACCCAGATTTTGTTTGTGAACGAGAACATCGCCGTCGTAGCAGCAGCACAGATGAGTCTGTTGAAGAACCCACTGCTGCACGAGTTCGCCTTGTGCCACAAGGTAGGCGGCGCGCAATTTCAGGCACCACAAGCGTGGAAGTTCAAGTGAGAGGCAAAAGAGGAGCAAACAGAAATCGCCAGCAAGGAGGCAGATGCTCCAAAGTCTGGGCTTTCTTTGAAGACTGCACTGAGGATGTTACCATGGCGATTTGCAAGGTGTGCAAGACCCGCCTGAGCAGGGGGAAAAGTATTAACAACCTCTCCACCACCAGCATGAGCCGTCACATGCTATCCAAACATCCCACTCTGTGGGCTAACGCGTCAGGACAGGGTACCAGCAACAACACTGCCTCCCTTGGGTTCACCAGACTCACCACCAGACCCGCCTCAGCAGCAGCAGTAGCCCAGCCATTGCATGGTTCACAACATTCACAAACATCAGACGATGCTGACACTGTCACTTTCCGGAGTAGTGCTCTTGAGGTCTCCCAGTGTTCATCAAACACAACAACCAACAGCCCTTCCGTGTGCAGCGCTACGGTTCAGTTGTCTGTGTCGGAGATGTTTGAGCGCAAGAGGAAATTGCCAGCAAATGACCCCCGGGCCGTGGCAGTAACAGCCAGCATAGCCAAGCTTCTGGCCTGCGAAATGCTGCCATATCGAGTGGTGGAGACAAACAGCTTCAAGGGCATGATGTCAGTGGCCATCCCACGTTACGTGGTTCCCAGCCGCTACCACTTTGCGCGCTCTGCAGTGCCTGAGTTGCATGAGCACGTGGTCAGCAAAATAACCCGAAGCTTGAAGAATGCCGTTGCCTGCAAGGTTCACCTCACCACTGACACCTGGACGAGTGCGTTCGGCCAGGGTCGATACATCTCCCTTACCGCGCACTGGGTGAACCTTGTGGAGCCTGGCAGCGATTCCTCACCTGCTACGGCGCGGGTGTTGCCCACGCCGCAAACAGCTGCACCACCGTCCCTCCCACTGGATAACAACAGCAGCAGCTACCTCTCTGACTCCTTCTCCTCCAACGCATCTCAAAGCTGTACCTCATCCGGAAACGCTAACCCAGCAGCAGTAGGATCGTGGAAGCAGTGCAGCACAGCTGTTGGCATGCGTCAGCAAGCGTTGCTGAAGCTGATCTGCCTTGGGGATAAGCAGCACACATGGGAGGAAATTTGGAGGGGAATAAAGGAACAGACGGATTTGTGGCTGGCACCGCTGGACCTGAAACCGGGCATGGTTGTGTGTGATAATGGGAGTAATCTCATTCGCGCTTTAAGGTTGGCTAAGCTGACACACATCCCTTGCCTGGTGCACGTGATGAACCTAGTAGTTCAGCAGTTCCTGAGGTCATACCCAGGCGTGGCCGATCTTCTGTTGAAGGTGCGTCGAGTGGCCAAACATTGTAGAAATTCCAGTACTGCTTCGGGGGCACTCGCCAAGATGCAGGAGCGCTTCAATCTCCCCCACCATCGCTTGCTGTGTGATGTCCCTACGCGCTGGAATTCTACGCTGCACATGCTAGCCCGCTTTTGTGAGCAGAAGAGTGCAGTGGTCCAGTACATGACGGCGCAGTACCGAGGCGCATCCGGACAGCTGCCAAGCTTCTGTGGATCCGATTGGGCCAACATGTTGGACCTCTGCCAAGTCCTCCAAAATTTTGAGCAATCCACGTTGCTTGTGAGCAGTGACAACTCTTCAGGCAGCATTACCATACCACTGCTGTGTTTACTGAAGAGGTCGATGTTAAAAATCAAGGAAACAGCTGTCATGATGCAACTGGGGGAACCTGAAGGAGAAAACGATCAGCGTGATGGTACCAACATCAGGCCATCCGCCTCAGGGAACGCTGGCCCCAGCAGCTATGACGAAGAAGAGGAGGAGGAACAGCTGGAGTTGGAGCAGGAATTTCATGCCACCACTGACGAGGGCCAGAGCGGTGCACGTTGGACTTCCACAATTCAACGCGAATGGTCAGCAGAAGCAGACCAGGAGGAAGGTGACGACTATGATGCATCACAACAACTATCACAACGCTCACAAGAGGATGATGAGGATTCTGGTAGGACTCTGGCACACATGGCTCAATTCATGCTAGACTGCATTGAACGTGACCCACGCATTGTGCACATTCTGGACAACACCAATTACTGGGTTTATACCCTTCTGGATCCACGGCACAAACACAATGTTCCAAAACTGCTTGAAGAAAGAGTCAGACAGGTCAAAATGGAAGAATACCAGCAGGCCCTTGTGGAGACTTTAGAGAGGAGATTGACATCCTCCCCCTCCTCTAGCCAGTTGTACGCAGACAGACTGACTTCCGCAAACCCAGGACGACCAGGAGGGCAGCAAACAACGCAAGCCGCAGCTAATACCCAAAAGGGAATGGTATCGGCAGTGTCCTTAAAGTGGGAACATTTTCTGACACCCATGCAGCAGCAGCCCACTGAACAGCAAGCGTGCAGATCCACCTCCAACACCGATCGCCTGGAGAAGATGGTCAAGGACTACATGTCAGATGACGTAGCTGTGTCGAACAATCCATCTGCACCCTTCAACTATTGGGTATCGAAGCTAGACACCTGGCACGAACTGGCAATGTACGCAATAGAGGTGCTGGCTTGCCCGGCAGCCAGCGTTATGTCGGAACGCTGTTTCAGTGCTGGCATCGTCACAGATCGGCGTATCCGCCTCTCCACAGAAAATGCAGACCGTCTGACTCAAATTAAAATGAATCAATCCTGGATTGGAAATGACTACGCAACACTCCAGGACCCCAACCAAGTAACATGACCAATGAACATCTGGGATGGTGTAGCGTTTCCGGTCCCTGTTTATTGAACCTCTCATCTGTATTACATTTATGACTGCATGGCGGCAAAAAGCATTGCTGCTATATCCGCACGCTTTTTGTCCTCATGCAAGGCCTGGGTTGTTGTGTCTCAAAAACCGTGGCCTTCTCCTCCTGCGCCTGCTCCTGTTCCATCACGTCTGCTGCTGCTGGGTTAGCGTTGCCGCGTGGTCCCTGTTTATTGAACCACTTATCTTTATTACATTTATGACTGCATGGCGGTACAAAGCATGCTATCCGCACGCTTCTTGCCCTCATGCAAGGCCTGGGTTGTTGTGTCTCACAAAGCGTGGCCTTCTCCTCCTGCGCCTGCTCCTGTTCCATCACGTCTGCTGCTGCTGGGTTAGCGTTGCCGCGTGGTCCCTGTTTATTGAACCACTTATCTTTATTACATTTATGACTGCATGGCGGTACAAAGCATGCTATCCGCACGCTTTTTGTCCTCATGCAAGGCCTGGGTTGTTGTGTCTCACAAAGCGTGGCCTTCTCCTCCTGCGCCTCCTCCTGTTCCATCACGTGTGCTGCTGCTGCTGCTGCTGGGTTAGCGTTGCCGGTCCCTGTTTGTGGAACCTCTTATCTTTATTACATTTATGACTGCATGGCGGTACAAAGCATGCTATCCGCACGCTTCTTGCCCTCATGCAAGGCCTGGGTTGTTGTGTCTTACAAAGCGTGGCCTTCTCCTCCTGCGCCTCCTCCTGTTCCATCACGTCTGCTGTTGCTGGGTTAGCGTTGCCGCGTGGTCCCTGTTTATTGAACCACTCATCTTTATTACATTTATGACTGCATGGCGGTACAAAGCATGCTATCCGCACGCTTTTTGTCCTCATGCAAGGCCTGGGTTGTTGTGTCTCACAAAGCGTGGCCTTCTCCTCCTGCGCCTCCTCCTGTTCCATCACGTGTGCTGCTGCTGCTGCTGGGTTAGCGTTGCCGGTCCCTGTTTATGGAACCTCTTATCTTTATTACATTTATGACTGCATGGCGGTACAAAGCATGCTATCCGCACGCTTCTTGCCCTCATGCAAGGCCTGGGTTGTTGTGTCTTACAAAGCGTGGCCTTCTCCTCCTGCGCCTCCTCCTGTTCCATCACGTCTGCTGCTGCTGGGTTAGCGTTGCCGCGTGGTCCCTGTTTATTGAACCACTTATCTTTATTACATTTATGACTGCATGGCGGTACAAAGCATGCTATCCGCACGCTTTTTGTCCTCATGCAAGGCCTGGGTTGTTGTGTCTCACAAAGCGTGGCCTTCTCCTCCTGCGCCTCCTCCTGTTCCATCACGTGTGCTGCTGCTGCTGCTGCTGGGTTAGCGTTGCCGGTCCCTGTTTATGGAACCTCTTATCTTTATTACATTTATGACTGCATGGCGGTACAAAGCATGCTATCCGCACGCTTCTTGCCCTCATGCAAGGCCTGGGTTGTTGTGTCTCACAAAGCGTGGCCTTCTCCTCTTGCGCCTCCTCCTGTTCCATCACGTGTGCTGCTGCTGGGTTAGCGTTACCGGTCCCTTTTCCTGGAACCTCTTATATGTATTACATTTATGACTGCATGCCGACAAAAAACATGTTACCTGTGCAAAGAAAACAGGCATTTCCCGCATTTAAAAGACAGTTTTCCCTTTGAAACTTTAAAATCGATTTTCTCAAAAACTATAAGCTCTTTTTGCTAAATTTTTTTTCCTCTTGTACCCACTCCCAAGGTGCACATACCCTGTAAATTTGAGGTATGTAGCATGTAAGGAGGCTTTACAAACCACAAAAGTTCGGGTCCCCATTGACTTCCATTATGTTCGGAGTTCGGGTCGAACACCCGAACATCGCAGCCATTTTCGGCCTGTTCGGCCCGAACCCGAACATCTAGATGTTCGCCCAACACTAGTGAGAGCTTCCAAAGGTGAAGAGAGCTTCCAGAGGTGAAGTCCGCGGGAGCATATTTTAAACAGGTAAGTACTGAGGATAGTACTGAGGTAGGGGGGTGAAGTTTAACTCCAATCTACCAAAAAGAGTAAACAGAGTTCATGAGATGAGAACCATAAAGCAACGAGATCAATTACGATATATATTGATCAATTTAAAGTGTACAGAGTACAAGCCGCAGGGCGAATCCCAAATCATTAATAAGAATTGATTTGTGTGAGGAAACGCGGAAAAGCCGCCGTCTCTCGAGGTGAGGCGGCTGTTTCCGCGTCCAGCATGGCGTCACAACGCGGAAAAAACGCCGCATGCCGCATAGGCAGTGCGGCGGAATCCGCATTGGTAACGGCGGAATCCACATCAGAGGCGACCCCCGCATTAGATACATTGCAAAACAGTACTGGTGTGGCTGGGACTGATAGTCCACCAAGATTCAGACTTACACGCGCGCGAGCACTGAGGCAGAATTTAAATAGCAGTTAGAAGGGTGTCGGCTGACCAGCTGGGTCAGCTGACAAATTCCACTGCTCCCATTGGACCAGCAGTTAGGGAGGTCCTGGAAAGGTCCTAGAGTATATATACTGCTGGTTGTTCACTTGCTCCTTGTCTGGCGTTGCGTTCACATATGTGGGAGCACCCAGATCCGTAGTTAGATCCGTTAGTGTGCCGGGACCAGCTGGAGCTGTAATCCTACACTAAGCTAGATTCTGTTGATAGCTAAAGTACTAGTTTGATTGTGATTATCTGTTATGACTTTTGCCTGCCTTGACTATCCTCCTGAACTCTGATCTTACACCTCGATATTTCTGATACTCTGTTGCCGAACCCCGGCTCGTACTTTGACTCTGCTTCTGCCTCCTGATTTTGTACCCCGATATTTCTGATACCCCGTTGCTGAACCCTGCCTGTACTCTGACTCTGCCTTTGCCTCCTGATCCTGTACTTTATCTGTCCGTGTGTGTACGACCTGGCTTGTCCGACCTCGAGAACCGACCTTACCGTTAGAGGCGGTTCCTCGCTCTGTTAGCGATCCTTCCTCCTGAGGGTCACTTTCAGATATCCCTTCCTACTGTCAGTCTGACTCCTCCCGTCTTGGAGAGCTCAGGTCTGCGGAAGGAATCTGTGCAGTACTCCTTACTGCATTGAGGCCTTGTCCTCTTAGTGTTACAGTTACACCAAACACTACACTCTATTCAGGTGATCAGAGGTTAGTTTGTATATCGGATTATCGGTGAGACTGCAGTTCACTTATAATCTGGTATATATCTGTATTTCCGGTGATACTGCAGATCACCGGTAATCAGATACTCTCTGCGCCCACCGATCGTTACAGAACGCCAGACCAAAGAACAAAATGGACGCAAACACTGGTCGTCTGGGTATGCTTGCCACTTCGGTGGATAACCTCCATCAAGCACTGGGCCAGCACAAAGCTTTGATTGATGCCCTTTCAGGCTCTGTGCAAACCCTCCAGACGTCAGTTGATTCAGTGCGATCCCCTCCTTGTGATGACATACGTATGCCTGTACCTGATAAATTTTCCGGCCACAAGTCTGACTTCCGGAATTTCAAGAGTAGAGTGTTGTCATACTTCGAGTTAAGACCCCGATCCTCGGGGACTGAGACCCAACGGGTCATTTTCATTAAAACACTGTTAACTGGTGATTCCCAGTCCTGGGCATACAACCTGTCCCCCACTAATTTAGCTCTGACCTCAGTCGAGGAATTTTTTAAGGCTATGGCCGTAATATACGACGACCCTGACCTTGCGGCAACTTCAGAGCGGAAGCTCAAACTTTTGCGGCAAGGCAGAGGGTCGGTCGAGGATTACGCAGCAGAATTTCGTAGGTGGTCTGTTACCACCAGATTCGACAATTTTGCTCTGATGGATTATTTTCTATCTGGGTTGTCGGAGGAGGTCTCTGATTTGATGCTAACCTTACCCGAGCCCGCAACAGTCGATGAGGCCATATCATCGGCCATCAGAGTCGATCGTCGACTACGCCATCAGAGGCAGACTAGGGGCAGTCACCGGGTCAGGGTGACTTCGTATGTGGCACCTTCTGGTACACCCGCAGTAACGGCATCTCCACCGGTGTCACCCTCTCCAGCCTCACCACCACCCGAACCCATGCAAATTGGTCGATCAAGATTGACCCAGGTGGAACGTAGGCGGAGAATAACAGAACAACTGTGCCTGTATTGTGCAGAAGCAGGGCACAGGGTGCGAAACTGCCCTAACAAGTCGGGAAACGGGTCTGCCTAGGAGTAGTGGGGGGTGACACCCTAGGCACTTCATTCTCACCCCAAAAAGAGAAGAAGTTACTTCTCCCCTGTACTATTACGTGGGATGATAAGTCTGTGGACACTGAAGCTTTTATTGACTCTGGCTCAGCGGCCAATTTTATGAACCTTGAATTTGCTCGGGAGTTGGGTATTCCTCTCACTCCAGTAAGTCCCCCCATTCAGGTCACGGCAGTAGACGATTCCCCGCTGCAACGGGATCGTCCCCTGTCTCAGACTCCGCAGGTGAGGGTTACGATAGGGGTATTGCATGAGGAACAGCTACAGTTTTTTGTTTTGAACATGTCAACCTCCACTATTATCTTAGGCATGCCGTGGTTACAGGCCCACTCTCCACAAATCGACTGGGCCACGGGTCAGGTAACCAGATGGTCTGATCGTTGTCACCAACAGTGTCTAGGAAAGGTGACATTGGGTCAGACCAAAGTGTACGTGGAGGGTGTTCCCGAGGTGTATTCCGATTTTTCTGATGTCTTTTGTCCCAAGTCTGCTGATCAATTACCTCCTCATCGCCCGTTCGATTGCCCCATTGATCTCCGTGCTGGTTGTATGCCCCCTAGGGGTCACCTGTATAACTTGTCCGGTCCCGAGAAGTTGGCCATGCAGGATTACATTCGTGACAACCTGGCCAAGGGGTTTATTCGGCCCTCTCGGTCACCTGCTGGGGCCGGTTTCTTTTTTGTTAAGAAAAAAGACGGGGGTCTTCGACCTTGTATCGACTACCGAGGTCTCAATAAAATCACAGTGAAAAATCGCTATCCGTTACCATTGATAGACGACTTATTCACGCAGGTCACTACTGCAAAGATCTTTTCTAAGTTAGATCTGAGGGGGGCATACAACCTAATCCGCATTAGAAGGGGCGATGAATGGAAGACGGCCTTTAACACACCCGACGGGCATTACGAATACTTGGTGATGCCCTTCGGGTTGTGCAATGCGCCCGCCGTCTTCCAGGAACTAATCAATGAGGTATTCCGGGAGGTATTGGGTAAATTCGTACTGGTATATCTCGATGATATATTAATTTATTCCAATAACCTCCCCGAACACAGGGTCCATGTGAAATTTGTCCTAAACAAATTAAGACAGAATAGACTCTATGCCAAGTTAGAAAAGTGTATTTTTGAGGTGACATCCGTCACGTTTCTGGGGTATGTGATTTCTACCTCAGGTCTGTCAATGGACCCTGCTAAAGTCACAGCTGTCCTAGAATGGCCGCAACCTGTGGGTCTGAAAGCCCTCCAGAGATTCCTGGGTTTTGCAAATTATTATAGGAGGTTTATAAAAGGGTACTCCACAATCATTGCACCCCTTACCAGTCTTACAAAAAAGGGGGCAGATACTACCCACTGGTCTCCGGAGGCTCAGAATGCATTTTCTAGTCTGAAAAAATTGTTTTGTTCCGCACCAATCCTGAGACATGTCGACACCGCTTATCCGTTCATTGTTGAGGTCGATGCCTCAGAGGTCGGGGTAGGGGCCGTGCTGTCTCAGCGATCAGGGTTACAGGGAAGACTACATCCCTGTGCGTACTTTTCCCGTAGGTTCTCTCCGGCGGAGAGAAACTACGATATAGGCAACAGAGAGCTCCTGGCCATTAAATTGGCATTTGAGGAGTGGCGCCACTGGTTGGAGGGGGCAGAGCACATGATCACTGTTTACACCGACCACAAGAACTTGGAGTACATCGAGGGGGCTAAGAGGCTTAGTCCCCGTCAGGCCCGGTGGTCCTTGTTTTTTACGAGATTCAGGTTTATAATCACATACACTCCAGGTAGCAAAAACATCAAGGCAGATGCCCTCTCCAGGTGTTTCGAACCTGAGACAGCACAGCCCCCCACTCCTGAATCCATCATTCCGCAGAAACTGGTGTTAGCCGCCACGGAGTCTTGGGAAGAGTGGACAGAGATCTTGGGTCCCTTTCAGCAGGAGGTTCCTGAAGGGAAACCCGAAGGGGTCTTGTTCATACCACTACCATTCCGGTTACAGGTTCTGCAACTCTTTCACGCCCATAAGAATGCTGGTCATCCTGGAGCTGCCAGAACGCAGGATCTGATTGCCAGGTGTGCTTGGTGGCCTTCCTTGGCAACAGATTGCAAGGAGTATGTTAGGGAGTGTGCGGTGTGCGCCCAGAGTAAGCCCTCCCGGCTGGCACCTGTAGGAAGGTTGCAGCCTTTGCCCACCCCGAGTGAGCCATGGACCCACTTGTCCATGGATTTTGTGGGGGAATTGCCCAGGTCTGAAGGCATGTCGGTCATTTGGGTGGTAGTCGATCGGTTTAGCAAAATGGCCCATTTTGTGCCCCTGAAAGGACTCCCCTCGGCTCAAGAACTGGCTGAATTGTTTATCATTCACATCTTCCGGCTGCATGGCATTCCGGAAGACATCGTGTCTGATAGGGGAGTCCAGTTTGTGTCTGGATTCTGGAGGGCATTTTGCCACCAAATGGGCATGAAATTGTCTTTCTCGTCAGGCTACCACCCACAGACCAATGGGCAGACAGAACGCATTAACCAATCCCTGGAGCAATTCCTGAGATGCTACGTTGCTGAGGCGCAGAGTGACTGGGTGAAATTTTTGCCCTTCGCGGAATTCGCTCAAAATAATTTAAAGAATTCCTCGTCTGGGTTTTCCCCATTTCAGATTGTAACAGGGAGGTCACCCAAATTTTCCCCTTTTCCAGTTGTCTCGTCTCCATTTCCAGCACTGGAAGATTGGCAGAGATCACTCAGGGACAATTGGGGAATTGTTAAGGGGAATTTACAGAAGGCGTTCCAGAGTCAGAAGGGTCAAGCAGATAAGAGACGGTCCGTGGAATGGAAGTTTCGGCCAGGGGATCTAGTCTGGGTGTCCACGCGTCACTTGACCCTGAAGCAGCCATCTGCCAAACTGGGTCCCAGGTTTGTGGGCCCATTTTCCGTGACCAAGAAGATTAATAATGTTACTTATTCCATTGACCTTCCCACCAGCATGCGGGGGGTGAGGTCTTTCCACGTATCCCTTCTTAAACCAGCAGTCCAGGTGGGTCCCACTCCTCCTCCTCCCGTGTTGGTGGATGCCCAACCCGAGTACGAAGTGGAGAAGATCATAGATTCACGTACTGTACAGAACTCGGTACAGTACCTCGTACATTGGAAGGGGTAGGGGATTGAGGAGAGGCAATGGGTACCTAGGAACCGCATGCATGCGGACGAGTTAGTGAAGGAATTTCATGCTGTACATCCCGAGAAACCTGGTGGGAGTTGTCCGGAGTCCACTCCTCGGGAGGGGGGTACTGTGAGGAAACGCGGAAAAGCCGCCGTCTCTCGAGGTGAGGCGGCTGTTTCCGCGTCCAGCATGGCGTCACAACGCGGAAAAAACGCCGCATGCCGCATAGGCAGTGCGGCGGAATCCGCATTGGTAACGGCGGAATCCACATCAGAGGCGACCCCCGCATTAGATACATTGCAAAACAGTACTGGTGTGGCTGGGACTGATAGTCCACCAAGATTCAGACTTACACGCGCGCGAGCACTGAGGCAGAATTTAAATAGCAGTTAGAAGGGTGTCGGCTGACCAGCTGGGTCAGCTGACAAATTCCACTGCTCCCATTGGACCAGCAATTAGGGAGGTCCTGGAAAGGTCCTAGAGTATAATTACTGCTGGTTGTTCACTTGCTCCTTGTCTGGCGTTGCGTTCACATATGTGGGAGCACCCAGATCCGTAGTTAGATCCGTTAGTGTGCCGGGACCAGCTGGAGCTGTAATCCTACACTAAGCTAGATTCTGTTGATAGCTAAAGTACTAGTTTGATTGTGATTATCTGTTATGACTTTTGCCTGCCTTGACTATCCTCCTGAACTCTGATCTTACACCTCGATATTTCTGATACTCTGTTGCCGAACCCCGGCTCGTACTTTGACTCTGCTTCTGCCTCCTGATTTTGTACCCCGATATTTCTGATACCCCGTTGCTGAACCCTGCCTGTACTCTGACTCTGCCTTTGCCTCCTGATCCTGTACTTTATCTGTCCGTGTGTGTACGACCTGGCTTGTCCGACCTCGAGAACCGACCTTACCGTTAGAGGCGGTTCCTCGCTCTGTTAGCGATCCTTCCTCCTGAGGGTCACTTTCAGATATCCCTTCCTACTGTCAGTCTGACTCCTCCCGTCTTGGAGAGCTCAGGTCTGCGGAAGGAATCTGTGCAGTACTCCTTACTGCATTGAGGCCTTGTCCTCTTAGTGTTACAGTTACACCAAACACTACACTCTATTCAGGTGATCAGAGGTTAGTTTGTATATCGGATTATCAGTGAGACTGCAGTTCACTTATAATCTGGTATATATCTGTATTTCCGGTGATACTGCAGATCAACGGTAATCAGATACTCTCTGCGCCCACCGATCGTTACAATTTGTTTGTATTTTGATTTCAGGAGTTGGGCAATATGGAATCGAGACAGCTGCAGTGCTGGCAGCAAAGATGGAGATGTCAGTCGGATAAGCGAAAGGTTCCAGATGCCAATCTAAGTTTGGAGAAACACGAGATTCCTGAAATTGGAAAGAGACTAAAACACGATATTCCTGAAATTGGAAAGAGACCAAAACACGAGATTCCTGAGATAGGAAAACGTCTGAAAAAACTGACTGAGCAAAGCATAGTGCAAATTGCTAAGGTTTTTCTTTCCCAAGGTGGTGCTTTTATAATGAAGAGTACCGTGCTGATGGTGATCCTAGGTTGCCATTTCGTCCTAGGAGAACGAAGAGAGGACATTCTCATGTATAATAAGGGGTTAATGAGAATGCAAGGCCCAAGCATGTTAATGTTGGGTGACAAAGGTATTAATCCTTTCACACCTCCCTCCACTTGGCACAGATGGACCATGCAGGGACGGAGGAAAAGAGCACTTGTGCCAGGAGAAAACAAATTTCAGGGCACAATGTGGGTGAAAGGTCTGAAGGGTAAGGTGTGCTGGAAGGGTGACGTGAACGGCAGTGTAAATCTGCTATTGAATGTCACACTCCCAGAATCGATGCACCAATCCAAAGAGTTGTTAAAAGGTACATTGCAGTACAATGGGTACATGCAAAAGGTGGAGTGTGTGATTCAGGGGTACCTTGTCTTGGTTATGCAGAGTGAGATGGTTCCAGATTGGAGAGGAACGAGCAGGAGGCGTCAATTCTCATACCAGAGAGACGCAGGGGACAACATCACACTCTGGAGCTACCAACAGAGAGTGCCTCTGAAACAACTATACACACGTAAAGGCTGGAAAGCCGAGGGTTGGTGGTTCTCGAAACAAGAAGTTAAAATCGAGATCAAGCCACATTTCCAGGTGACAAAGAGGGTGGGGATAGCGGTCCCGGGGGAGGGAAAACCAACACAGGGAACCCCCTTCACACCACACGGGTCACAACAGGGGACGATATTACACAGTCCATATGCAGCCGCTTATCCTCATGCTAGTTGGGTAAGTGAAGAGGTACTCTTAATTGAAAGATTGCAGAGAGTACAGTCTTCCCGACCTCAGGTACATATTGTGCCTCAGGACATAAGGGGGGAAGAGGTCCAATCAGGACAGTTGGGGGCATATTTTGTCAGGGAGATGCTAAAGGATCCTGTGCAACTGAAATTGGACAAGGGGAGGAATATTAATTTTTCTGGAGAAGGATCTTTTGCATGGCAGCTTCGAGATGTTTGGGTGAACAAATGGAAACGGTGCAACATTCCTTTAGGCACTGCCACTTCCTTAGTTCCCACCTCAACCCGTGGCTTACACCAGGACCTGAGAGGTCAACCTTTTTTGGTGCTAGACGGGGAGGTGAAACAAGTAGAGTTGTCCTCATGCGGGCAATTCTTGCAGAAGTACCTGCGTTGGCCGGGGCAAGTCAAATTTAGTGAAGAAGCCTGCGGGCTCAATAACGCAGAATGCGAGGCTACCATTCAAAAGATCCACCCTGAAGCCCAACCGATAGTTCCGGTGGCTGAAGGAAAGGTTTGGTTTTTTAACACAAGGTCTAATGATACATTCAAGGTATATTCTCATAATTGTCCCGATAAGGGGGAGTTTCCAAGGGGAACATATTGGGTGAGCGGAGATCCCATATGGATCCAGTCATCCAGGTTGGATGACGTTGTTTCTCAAATTGTTAAGAGAACTCTAAAGTTTAAAGTTTCACGGGAAGTTCCCATCCTGAAAGAGAACACGACATGGGACAAAGGGGAACAGGTTTTGACCCAAGACGACCACACTTTGTTACAAAGGTTAAACAAACAGTACACTAAGTTAGAGGTAAGATTTCACCATGATGCAGGTGATCTTAACGAGGTAGAACACACAAATAAGCAGGTGAGTTCCAGTCTGACCTGGTGGAAAAGGTTTCCGGTGATGTTCCAGGGACACTCGGACTGGGCCTCTGCAGTTCCAAAGTTCTTTCTACACCCACTGGTCGTCTGGATGGGGATGACAACTTTAGGCATCATTATCCAGGTGAGGTTGCGTGTTAAAATTACGTAAAACAAATTAACCTGGTTCAGAGATTGGTGCCTCATAAACAATCTCATGAACCAATATTTTTAAATTAAGGGATATACAGGGTTATGGGTATAGGTTTAGTAGTACCGGTGATGGAGTTGATTGTATAAAGGCGTTCTTTTAGAAGGCACTTGGCACTGCTCCATTGAGTAACAAACACACAAGTTTCACTTTTCTGTGGTCATGCAAGTTTGTGAGTGATACGCAAGTGACGCAAATGCTGAGCATGTGGTATAGAGGGACTTAGAAGTAGGGCCTCCCCAGAGAGCCTGGTTACAGGAAGACCAAGAGGTCGTGCTCTCTCTCTTCAAGGGGTAACCACCAAGAGCAGAGAAGGTGTGTGAGCACGAACATCGAAAAGTGAAACATAAAGAAAAGAAACCAGGTATGGGTGGGTTCAGAAGTTGGGATCTGCAGATCAAGCCTTTTTAGGGGGGATTGTTATAATTTAAGTAGGCCTCAGTTATTTGGACTAAGTTAGTCAAAAAGGCTTGATGAGCAGACCTTCCCTTTAAGGGGATTTTCTTTTAGAGAGAAAATCTGCAGTTCTGTCAGCAGAACTAGAACATACCAAGAAGCTGTTCTCTGAACAAGGCCGCAGGTCTCCCTGGCCTGGGCATGGAACAATAAACATCAGCCATGTTTTGTAAACATCCACATTCCTGCATATAGGTCAAATGCCTCATTGATTATTAATCAAGTAGGTGTGTATGATGACACCACGAGTGGGTCCACCAATAGTCTGATCTAGGGGGTGGCGAAGATGATGTCATATTTAACTCTTTCCTAGTCGGTATTAAACCCGGAGTGAGCGATGGAGAGGGCATTCTGCTTCTTACTCTCGCCCTAGCTCGCAAGGCTGACTGGGACCTCTAAGCATGTTCTTCCTTTCTGTAATCTGATATAATGTATGCTGTACATAGGTAGTTTAGTGTAACGTAGTTAGGAAGAAGGTACCTGATTGACTTCAGCAGGGAGTCTAATCAAGAGCTTGTAACACAACATGAAGATTGGCATGGCTAGGATATGATGAATGTATCTATCTGTATTCCTGTTTCCTGAATAAATAACGTAAACATTGAAGAAGCCTGAGAAAGTCTATCTCCTGCTTGCTGTGTGGAGAGTCAAGTGATCTCACAATCTGTGAGACGGTGGTGTCGAAGCAAGGTGATATAGAACAGGTTCTAACACCACCATCCGGGTCAGGTGCTGGTTCTGGCTTTGATAGCCACATGCTGCTGCAGTCACCTCCTCAGTCGGCAGCTGTACCGGCTTGGCATACAGTGCCTTTGTGAGAGACAGCAGGTTTGATTGGTGCCTGCTGCTGATGGACCCAGGCACTTGCTGCTGTGCTGGCTGGACTGTGACAGCAGGGGGTGGGAAGTCTGGGGGAAGGCTTCCTCCAAGCGCCGAACCAGGGACCGCTGAAAGTCCCTCATTCAGCGCACAGGGTCTCCTCCTGCAGGCAGGAACTGATGCAGCTTCCCCTTCAGCCATGGGTCCAGCATCAGGGTGATCTACAAGTCCTCCCGAGCACACATCTGCTTGACTCTTGGGTCACTGTGCAGGCACTGCAGCCTGTGCGCTGCCATGGGGAAGAGGTGCGCCATCTCTACTGAAACATACTCGTCTTCACACCCAGTGCTGTCCTCCTCCTCTGATTCCTGAGCCTCCCCCTGCTCTCTCCACCCCCGTACCAGTGCAGCTGCTCTCCGCTGTGCCCCCTCATCTTTGAGGTCAGGGACCTCCAATTCCTCCAAGTCCTCCAACTCAAAGTCCTCAACCACCCCCTCCTGATGCACAGAGGTGGACTGTGAAGGCTGCTGCTGCTGCTCCTGCTGGATCAAGGCTGCCTCTCCCACTTCCAGCAGAGTGTGGAGGGCCTTCTCCAGCATGCACATCATGGTCATCCACTCACATAGCGATGCACGGTCCCGGCTGACCATGGTGGTGGCCTCCAGGAAGGGTGCCAGCACCAAGCACACCAGCTGCATTTTTTCCCACTCTGCATTCAGGATGATGTCCGGGAGGTGGGTGGTGCCGGTCCCGAACACGGTGGCGTCCGCGGTGGCTCTGGCCAGGTATCGGTTAATAGCCTGCCTCTGTTCAACCAGATGCTCTAACATGGCCAGGGTGGAGTTCCATCGTGTTGCAACATCAATAATGAGCCGGTGCCATGGGAGGTTCAGCTCCAGCTGCACGGCTTCCAGGGCTGCTGAGGCACCGCCCAAGCGGCGGAAATAACGCACGGTTTTACGAGCCGCTTTCAAAAGTGGGTCTATACCCTGGTGGGTGCTCCGAAATGTTTGCACCACCAGGTTCAGAACGTGAGCCAGACAGGGGATGTGGGTGAGGTCTCACCGGTGGATGGCAGCAACAAGGTTGGCCCCATTTTCGGACACCACCTCTCCAACTTTGAGGCCTCTGGGGGTCAGCCAACTCCTCTCCTGCTCTTGGAGTTTTTCCAGGACGTGGTCTGCCATCAGCCTGTGCTTCCCCAGGCTGACCATCTCCAGCAGCGCCAGGTGCTACCCAGACATACTGCTGTTGTGTGCTCCTTCCTGTATTTGCCTGATGAAGTGGGCTTGACCTGCAAAACGCGTTGCGATCCACTTTTGGAGTATACCAATAAATATCCCTTTTGTGAATACACAGTTTGTTGTGTCTGCTTGTGGGAGGTAAGTCCACCACTGCCTTCTAAGCAATAATTTTTAAACTTTTAAATACTGTTTTTATTCTTTTGGCGCCTCTGTTCTCAAATATAACACATCTCCAGCAGCGCTTGGTAGTGGCGGGCCTTCACACTGCTGCTGAGGCGGGGGCGTTTGACGGAGGGTGGAACCGGACCACAGGAACCTGCTGACCTTTCCCTGTCCCTGCTGCGGGGTGGCACCACCCAGGGGTGCAGCTAAGGTTTTTGTGGCCCCAAGCGGACTGTAGGAAGTGGCCCTACGAAAAATGGGTGTGGCTATCCCGCATAAGTGGGTGTGGTCATGACATGTGGGTGGAGCTGGAGGGCGGATTGGGGCGGGGCTGTTTGCACGGAAAAATGGATGTGGGGGTGATTGAGGCGCGTGCAGCGCGCCGCGCCGAAAGATGGGTTTGGCCATGACATTGTATGGGCGGAGCTTAACCATAGCACAGCAAATATAGCCAACTATGACCATTAAATAATAAATGCAGCAACAGTTACCCCAGACACCAGAAAATAAAAACGCAATTTGTGCAACATTTCAGCAGAAAACAAACGCAATTTGTGCAACATTTCAACAGAAAACAAACAGAATTTGGGCCAAATTTCAGCAGAAATCAAACGCAATTTGGGCCACATTTCAGCAGAAATCAAACGCAATTTGGGCCACATTTCATCAGAAATCAAACGCAATTTGAGCCACATTTCAGCAGAAATCAAACGCAATTAGGGCACATTTTCAGCAGAAATCAAACGCAATTAGGGCACATTTTCAGCAGAAATTAAACGCAATTTGGGCCACATTTCAGCAGAAATCAAACGCAATTTGGGCCACATTTCAGCAGAAATCAAACGCAATTTGGGCACATTTTCAGCAGAAATCAAACGCAATTAGGGCACATTTTCAGCAGAAATCAAACCCAATTTGGGCCACATTTCAGCAGAAATCAAACGCAATTTGGGCACATTTTCAGCAGAAATCAAACGCAATTTGGGCCACATTTAAGCAGAAATCAAACGCAATTTGGGCACATTTTCAGCAGAAATCAAACGCAATTTGGGCACATTTTCAGCAGAAATCAAACGCAATTTGGGCCTCATTTCAGCTGAAATTAAACGCAATTTGGGCACATTTTTCCGCAGAAATCAAACGCAATTAGGGCACATTTTCAGCAGAAATCAAACGCAATTTGGGCCACATTTCAGCAGAAATCGAACGCAATTTGGGCCACATTTCAGCAGAAATCAAACGCAATTTGGGCCACATTTTCAGCAGAAATCAAACGCAATTAGGGCACATTTTCAGCAGAAATCAAACGCAATTAGGGCAAATTTTCAGCAGAAATCAAACGCAATTAGGGCACATTTTCAGCAGAAATCAAATGCAATTAGGGCACAGTTCAGCAGAAATCAAACGCAATTAGGGCACATTTTCAGCAGAAATCAAATGCAATTAGGGCACTGTTCAGCAGAAATCAAACGCAATTAGGGCACAGTTCAGCAGAAATCAAACGCAATTAGGGCACAGTTCAGCAGGAATCAAACGCAATTTGGGCACATTTTCAGCAGATATCAAACGCAATTAGGGCACATTTTCAGCAGATAAACGCAATTAGAGCTGCAAAAAGAAAAGAATTTACTCACCTGGCAGGCTGGCACTGGCAGAAGTTTTCTCTCCCCGTCTCCTCTCCTGGCCGGCTCCTCAGGCATGCAGTTCCCACAGAGCTCCCTCCCTCCTCCAATCGCCCACGCTGATTGAATGCAAGGCTACGGGAAGATGGCCACCCGAAGCCCTGTACTAGAGACATAAATAGTCTCCAGAGCAGGGCTTCGGCGGCGGCCATCTTCCCGTAGCCCCGCTCTGCTCTGTCAGCCCCGCGGGGCTGCGGGAAAACAGTGACGCCACGCCGACGTCACGGAGCCGCCGAGGCCCCTAAGACCTTGAGGCCCCAAGCGGCCGCGTGGTCTGCTTGGTGCCTCGCGGCGCCCCTGGCACCACCCACTGGATTGCTGTTGTGGACGATGCTGCTGTCCCCTCCTCACCCCCTTCCACCAAACTGATCCAGTGAAGGACAAATAGCGGTCTGTCCCAAACCTGCTGCTTCAGGAGTTCATGGTCACATGGACCCGCTCACCCACCACATGATCCAGCCCACGCTCCACGTTGGCCATCGCAAAGCGGTGCAGTGCTGGGATGGCCGTGCATGAGAAGTAGTGAGGAATGGGTATTGGCCAATCCGGCGCTTTGTGGTCAGGGCTGCTGGGAGGCTGAGCCCTGACCACAAAGGACTCGCTCAGCAGGGTCTGTTGGCATTACTTGGTTGCACGGGAAGAGGAGGAGGGAGCAGAGGAGACCGCTGAGGACTGGCTGCCTGAACAGGCCTCAGTGTCGGCAGGAGTGGCACTGGCAAAGGGGGTTCTGGTGGTGCTTTTGGTCGGAACACTGCCAGCGCCAGCTTCCTTCAGCCTCTTGAACTCCTCATACTCGTGAAGATGTTTGTTGGCCAGGTGGTTGATGAAGCTGGAGGTGCCGTAGTTGGAGGGCTTGCAACCTCTGCTCAGCTTCACCTGGCACACGTTACAAGTCACGAATTTGCTGTCCACTGAGTGCAGATCAGAAAAATGCCAGATTGGGGATTGTATTTTGCCCTTACGCCCTGAATGGGCTGCTGCTGCTTTCTTTCGGCCTGCAGTGGTTGGGGCCTGGGGTTGAGTGGTGCGGCTGGTGGTAGTGGCAGAAGATGCAGTAGTAGAAGTAGCAGGCTGTGGGTCCCGCATTCCACGCCCACTGCTGCTCCTGCCAATGTCAGAGATGCTGATCCTCCGTGCCAGACCCACGGATGTATCCTCCTCCTCAGACTCAGAGCCAACATCCCCCTCCTGTGGTTGGTAGTCATGGTCCTGCAAGATGTCATCATTATTATCATCATCATACTCCCCCTCCTCAAACAATTGCTGGGATGTTGATGACCTCCCCCAAACTCCCCTTCTGCGGAGACCACAGGCAAGGAATCCCCCCTAACAATAACTGACAACATCTGTGACTCTTTCGCACACCTCATTGTGGCCAGAATGTCAGTGGTAGGCCCTCATTGCGCTCTCTGACTCTGGACTACAGAGCGTGCTGACTGAGCTTAGGCTGCCTGCTGGGGTCGACATGATGACCGACGAGTCCTTATGCGCTGCTGGGGGGCTGCTGCTGCTCCTGTGAACAGGAGTGGTGGGGGTGGAGGTGTGTGTTGTAGAGGTAATGGTGGCCTGCTCGTTATCCACCATCAGCTGCATCACAGGCTCGGCGTCTTTCTCCTCCAATTTGCGGCGCCGACCCTGCTGAAAAATGGCCACTACATGCTGCTGCGCATCTGCAGCGTGACTCCCCCTATCAGCTGGGTGCCCACGGCCAGTGGCTAGTGGCTATCACGTACCATGATGGGAGGAGACTTATGTGCTGAGGACAGCAACCCCTGCGACTTATTAACTGGTAGCCCTGGAATGGGTACAGAGGCAGCCAGTGAACAAAGGGCAGGAGCGCTAGCAGGACCGATGGCGAGACCACAATGGAACTGAAGCGCTCCCACAGGCTGAGTCGGGTAGCACAAGGACTCAGCTGGTAGTTGGTAGCAGGAACAGGCTGGATTCCAGTGAGCAGGTAAGTAGGTAAACAGGCAGAGGTCGGCAACAGTTCAGGTTCTCGGACAGGCAGCAGGTCGGTAACAGATCGGGTTCTCAGACGGGCCGGGGTCAGCAACAGAGCGGGTAGTCGGACAGAGCAGAAGTCAAAGCCAGAGCGGGTAATCAGACAAGCCAGGTTCAGCATCAGTAATCAGGAACAGGTAATCAGGCAGACTCAAAGTCACGTCACAGGAGTGCAAACTTGCTGCAATACTACAGCACCGCAGTGTTGCACTCTCCAGGCTTTTATAGGCCGTTTGGCGCGCACTGCGCAATGTGTCACGCGCGCACAGCGTAGCGTGTCACGCGCGCACAGCGCTACGCGCAAACACACACGCGCGCAGAACAACCAGAGATATGCATAAAACAGATCACCCCTTGCGCGGAACCCTGCCTCTTCTTCGAGAATCCAGGATTTCTTCAACTTCAAACTCTTCCTCTCCTTTGACTACAATTGGTGGTGCAGGTTCAATACTGCGTCCAGAAAATGGATCAGAAACAGCAGGC
Organism: Hyperolius riggenbachi; assembly: GCF_040937935.1. NCBI lineage: Eukaryota > Metazoa > Chordata > Amphibia > Anura > Hyperoliidae > Hyperolius > Hyperolius riggenbachi. The sequence goes on from NC_090648.1 coordinate 390,157,790, forward strand.
TTAAAGAGACACTGAAGCGAGACTAAATCTCGCTTCAGCTCTCATATATAGCAGGGGCACGTGTGCCCCTGCTAAAACGCCGCTATCCCGCGGCTAAACTGGTGTCCCTTCACCCCAACCCACCCCCCGCAAAAGATGGTCGGAAAGTTGGTCGTAGAAAATCTCTTCCTGGAGGCAGGGCTAACGGCTGCAGCCCTGCCTCCAGTCGCGTCTATCAGACGCGCATCGCCGCCTCTCCCCCGCCCCTCTTAGTGAAGGAAGACTGAGAGGGGCGGGGGAGAGGCGGAGATACGCGCTGACAGACGCGCGTGGGGCAGGGCTGCGGCGGTCAGCCCTGCCCCAATGCGGAAGCGCTCCCTCGCATTACGGAGGGGGTTTGGGGGGACAGGGACCCCCGTTAAGCCGCGGGATAGCGGCGTTTTAGCAGGGGCACATGTGCCCCTGCTATATATGAGGTCTGAAGCGAGATCTATTCTCGCTTCAGACTCTCTTTAAGTAACGACATGTGGAAAACTGGATGAATTTTAAGGGTAACTGGCAGTACAAGTTCATAAGCTACTCGACCCACCTTCCTCTTGATAGGAAAGGGACCAATGTACTTGGGTCCAAGTTTCCGGAATGGCCAAGCTAATTTAAGATTAATCGTGGAAAGCCATACTAAATCTCCGTCTTTGAGTTCCACATCACCTCTTCTGTGAACATCAACCTTCTTCTTAAAGACCTCCTGAGCATGTGACATAGGGCTTGATTCACAAAGCGGTGGTAACTGTTAGCACGCCTGTGAAAACCCCCTTAGCACGTCTAAACAAGCTTTTCGCGCATAAAACTTTACGCGCGTAAAACTTTACGCGCGTACTGCACAGATTGCAGGGCGCTCCGCACGAAGTGCCCATTAAAGCCTATGGGACTTAGCGCGCGTAAAACTTTGCGCGCGTAACACTTTGCGCGCGCAAAGTTAGCGCACGATCTGATTGAGAAATCCGGTGCTAACCTACTTAGCACCCTGGTTAGCGCGTCTAAAGACTTTAGACGTGCTAAGTAGGTTAGCACCGCTTTGTGAATCAAGCCCATAGTGTCTTGAAGGAACTTGTTATTCTGTGACCAGAACTTAACCATTTCTCCGGCAGCACAAACTGAAGTTTTACTTGTCAAATTAGGCAGAAAGGATGGGTGGAAACCATAATTAGCAAAGAAGGGTGATTGATGAATGGAGGAATGTATGGAGTTGTTATATGCAAATTCTGCCAACGGAAGTAACTGACACCAGTTATCTTGAGAGAAGGTTATAAAGCATCTGAGGTACTGTTCCAGTGTTTGATTTGTGCGCTCTGTTTGGCCATTTGATTGGGGATGGTATGCAGATGAAAAGTGAAGCTGTATGTTTAACAGTTTGCAGAGGGCCTTCCAGAAACGGGAGGTAAATTGCGTACCTCTGTCAGAGATGATGTCACACGGAACTCCATGAAGTCTGACGATTTCCTTCACAAATGCTGATGCAGTCGTCTTAGCTGATGGAGTCCCTTGCATAGGTACTAATCACTATACCGAAAAAACGTACTGGTAAATTGAATATGTAACACTTTGCCCAATATTCGGCTTGACCTTAGAGTACATATACTAGAGGGTCCTCTGGTAGAGTCCCTCTTCTCTCGGTCAGTAGTGTATTTGCTCTGTCCACAGAGATTTGCTCAAAATAAATAAATGTGCATACAATTGGTTGTGTATTCAACAAACGTCTCAGAAATATACCGAAAAGAGTTGCATGCAGGCTGTATTTTTCTACTGCAGAGGTCTTTGCTGATCCCCCCCACGTGGGTTGTTGTGGGGTGTAGCTATCCTGCAGAGTACTGCCAGCTAATTTGTCACAACTCTTGGGCACTCATGAGTACATCACCAAATGCATAGCTGCTTTGTTGACAAGCACTGGCAAATGTAACCAGCCTGATGGTTTGTGTCAACAGAGCATAGTAAGCCTCAAAGGGGGTAAATGGGCACCTTCACGGAAGGTAGCTGGGTAAAACAAATCACCATTAGGGTGTATAGCGTGAGGATAATAGTGTCAGAAACATTAGGGTGCCACTCAACAATTGTTTCACCTCACTTATAGAGGCGTCGTCAGGAGTATGTGATACACAGATAAGTTACACTGTATACATTATATACAAAGAGCAATCCCCCCACCACGCAACAGAGATTCCCCCAGCAACCCGCTCAAGTCAGAGCTGAGTGCGTACTGTGCTGACTGATTTAAATACACCCCTTCATCACTGCCCCCTTCAGCAGATACCTCCTCCTTGAGTATAGGTACATCCTCATTCCCACCCCGTTACTGCACAGGCCTGTGCCCCGTCCTATGTATCGGACACTGTGCAACGACCTTCCGATAGCAGCTGCCTGCGGGGATTTCCTGGACGCTGCGTCACAGCCGGTGACGTCACGTCCGCCCTCACTCCGGCGCCGCTGATGGGAGTATCCGCCAGGCGCATTGAGCCCGCCTCTCCATTACCCCAGTCAGTGCGCGCAATGCCTGGGTTGTCAAGGCAACCCATATATACAGTGGTGTGAAAAACTATTTGCCCCCTTCCTGATTTCTTATTCTTTTGCATGTTTGTCACACTTAAATGTTTTTGCTCATCAAAAACTGTTAACTATTAGTCATAGATAACATAATTGAACACAAAATGCAGTTTTAAATGATGGTTTTTATTATTAAGTGAGGAAAAAAACCCAAACCTACATGGCCCTATGTGAAAAAGAAATTGCCCCCTGAACCTAATAACTGGTTGGGCCACCCTTAGCAGCAATAACTGCAATCAAGCGTTTGTGATAACTTGCAATGAGTCTTTTACAGCGCTCTGGAGGAATTTTGGCCCATTCATCTTTGCAGAATTGTTGTAATTCAGCTTTATTTGAGGGTTCTCTAGCATGAACCGCCTTTTTAAGGTCATGCCACAACATCTCAATAGGATTCAGGTCAGGACTTTGACTAGGCCACTCCAAAGTTTTCATTTTGTTTTTCTTCAGCCATTCAGAGGTGGATTTGCTGGTGTGTTTTGGGTCATTGCCCTGCTGCAGCACCCAAGATCGCTTCAGCTTGAGTTGACGAACAGATGGCCGGACATTCTCCTTCAAGATTTTTTGGTAGACAGTAGAATTCATGGTTCTATCTATCACAGCAAGCCTTCCAGGTCCTGAAGCAGCAAAACAACTCCAGACCATCACACTACCACCACCATATTTTACTGTTGGTATGATGTTCTTTTGCTGAAATACTGTGTTACTTCTATGCCAGATGTAACGGGACACGCACTTTTCAAAAAGTTCAACTTTTGTCTTATTGGTCCACAAGGTATTTTCACAAAAGTCTTGGCAATCATTGAGATGTTTTTTAAGCAAAGTTGAGACGAGCCTTAATGTTCTTTTTGCTAAAAAGTGTTTTGCGCCTTGGATATCTGCCATGCAGGCCGTTTTTGCCCAGTCTCTTTCTCATGGTGGAGTAGTGAACACTGACCTTAATTGAGGCAAGTGAGGCCTGCAGTTCTTTAGATGTTGTCCTGGGGTCTTTTGTGGCCTCTCGGATGAGTTTTCTCTGCGCTCTTGGGGTAATTTTGGTCGGCCGGCCACTCCTGGGAAGGTTCATCACTGTTCCATGTTTTTGCCATTTGTGGATCATGGCTCTCACTGTGGTTCGCTGGAGTCCCAAACCTGAAGAAATGGCTTTATAACCTTTACCAGACTAATCGATCTCAATTACAGTACTTTTGTTCTCATTTGTTCCTGAATTTATTGGATCTTGGCATGATGTCTAGCTTTTGAGGTGATTTTGGTCTACTTCTCTGTGTCAGATAGCTCCTATTTAAGTGATTTCTTGATTGAAACAGGTGTGGCAGTAATCAGGCCTGGGGGTGACTACAGAAATTGAACTCAGGTGTGATAAACCACAGTTAAGTTAATTTTTAACAAGGGGGGCAATCACTTTTTCATACAGGGCCATGTAGATGGTTTCTCACTAAATAATAAAAACAATCATTTAAAACTGCATTTTGTATTCAATTATGTTATCTTTGACTAATAGTTAATGGTTTTTGATGAGCAGAAACATTTAAGTGTGACAAACATGCAAAAGAATAAGAAATCAGGAAGGGGGCAAATAGTTTTTCACACCACTGTACATAAACACAGATTGTGTATAGACACAGATCGTGTATCCACATGCTGGGGGCACATCAATCCGGCCACCCCTGCAATTGTGGACGCACGGAAACCGGTACATCAGTGTCCAAGGTCCCTTATTATTAGGACTGTGTCTTAGAATATGTGTGTTAGTATCACATGTCAAATACTGTCGGCCAGACTTATTGCATCATATGTCGATTGCCCTGACGCCTGGTTTACACAATTGTAAAAATATAAAAATATTACACAAGGGGCCACTGTATCTGGGGACAAGCGTCCCTTGTCATGTGCTGTACAATTAACATGCGCTGCACAGTTGTAGATGCGAGGCTACTGTCAATGGGACATTAAACCCTGTGTTGATTACATAGCGACCTAATCATTATACTGGGAAGGGAAAGGGGGGGGGGCGCGCATAGGGGAGGGGGGAGGAAGGAGGAGAGGGGTTTGGGGGGAGGATGCAGACTTCCCAAAAGGGAAGACACCACTCAGCCACATCAGTACAGACAAAAGAATGTGGGAGGGGATGTCTAAAGCAAGAGAACCTGCCCATATATGCATAGGAGGTGCAAGTTCAAAAGAGGACACACAAGCGATTCTCCATTGGGCTAAATAAACCCCTTGATGGAGAAATCCTCATTCAGACCACGAGGTGCGATTGTGTCCAAACGAAAGATTCAAGCCAGTTCCAGTTGTAATAACTTTTTGTCCAGGTCCCCACCTCTTTTACCCTGTTTCCATTGTTGTAAACCCCAAAAGGAGATCTTCATGGGATCGGATTTGTGGTAGGTGTTCATGTGTTTTGCCACTGGGGTATCCCGCTTGTGTTTTATGTCTCCCACATGCTCGAGGACTCGGTCTTTCAATTCCCGAGTGTTTTTTCCAACATATAGGAGGTCACAATCACATCTGGCTACATACACGACCCCCCTGGTATTACAGTTAAAAAAGGACCTGATGGTGAAAGTTCTCTTCACCATTTTTGCATAGAAATCTTTCTTTTTTGCTACAAAGGGACATGCCTTACAATGTTCGCATTTAAAGCAGCCCATGGGTTTGGGTGGAAGCCAATTCAAATGTGTCTGGTCTGGTTTTGATCGGGAAAAGGCACTGTGAACTAGCCTATCCCTCAAATTTTCCATACGTCGATATGTAATCGATGGTTTGGATGCCAAATGTCTCGTGAGTTCTTTGTCCTGGTGCAGGACCGGCCAATATTTCTCCATAATTTGATAAATTTGGTGCGATTGATTGGAGAAGGAGCCAATGAGTCTCACTGTTCTACCATTTTTTGTTGTTTCTCCAGGGAATCTGTTCTCACCTAGTGTCTCCTCTCTTTCTTTAGTTTTGGCTCTCTTGTATGCCTTTTCTATTACATAATCTGGGAAGTTTCTTTGACGAAAACGTTTTCTAAGGAGGTTGCTTTCTTTTTCAAATTCCTGTTCAGTCGAGCAATTTCTCCTTGCCCTTGAAAACTGTCCCACAGGGATCCCCGTTTTCAAGGATCTAGGGTGGGCGCTATTCCAATGAAGGAGGGAGTTTGTAGATGTCGCTTTCCTAAAGATTTTTGTATTAAGTGCTCCATCCATGCTTTTTGTAATTTCGAGATCTAGGAAAGTGATCGTAACCGGGTTTATCTCAAAGGTAAAATGCATTCCTATCTGATTGTTGTTAAGGATCTCTACAAAATTGGTAAACAACTCCCTTGGGCCCTCCCACAGGAGCAAGACGTCGTCAATAAATCTCCCCCAGAAAGAAATGTGAGACATTAAGAACAGCAAATCTTCTCCAAACACGCAGGTGTCCTCCCACCAACCCAGGAACAGATTTGCATAAGAGGGGGCGCAAGCCGTCCCCATAGCACTGCCCCTGAGCTGGTGGTACCACCTGTCGTCAAACATGAATGTATTGTGGGTGAGGATGAAATCAAGGGCTTGCAGAAGGAACCTTGTGTGTGCATTCAAATGTGTGCCTCTGGAACGAAGAAAATATTGTACAGCCTGGATGCCTAGGTCATGTCTGATATTACTGTAGAGGGCCTCAACATCCAGGCTGGCCAGAAAGGTAGTGCCAGACACCTGAACACCCTGTAACCTTTTCAAAACGTCCTTTGTGTCTCTCAGGTATGATGGTAATGCTTCCACAAAGGGTCTTAAGAACGAATCAACATACTGACTTAGAGCATCCGTTAAATTGTCCCTGCCTGACACAATGGGTCTCCCCGGGGGGTCGCTCTTATTTTTGTGTATCTTAGGCAGGGCATAGAAGACAGACGCAATCGGATGTCTTGATGCTTGTTTCAGATGTTCATAATCGTTTTTGTCCAATGCTCCCTGGGTGAGCCCCTCAGACAAGAGGACTAATAGTGCTTTTTTATGTTCAGGTATGGGGTTTTTTCTCAACAGACCGTATTGATCCTGCTGATTCAAAATATTTTCACACATCTTGATATATTGGACTTCATCCATAATCACTATATTTCCCCCTTTATCAGCGGGTTTTATGATGATATCTCTGTTTGAGCACAAGGCCTCCAGGGCTGCCACCTCACTCTCTGTGAGGTTCATCCGTTTATCCCCTCTACAATGGACCTGTTTTTCCAATAGCTGCATGTCCCTCACCACCATATTAACAAAGGTCTGTATATGGGTATGCTGTGTAAATGTTGGACAGAATGTACTTTTCTGGTGTATAGTGCTAGACGGGGTCATGCCTTTGTCACCCTCACTCTCAGCCATGAGTTCGTTGAGGGCTTCAAATGCCTGTTTTTCCAGGCGAATGGAATTTTTTTCTTTTCCCCTCTCAGACTCATGTAACTTTATGAGGGACAGTTTTCTCTGACTTGAGCGGGTTGCTGGGGGAATCTCTGTTGGGTGGTGGGGGGATTGCTCTTTGTATATAATGTATATAGTGTAACTTATCTGTGTATCACATACTCCTGACGACGCCTCTATAAGTGAGGTGAAACAATTGTTGAGTGGCACCCTAATGTTTCTGACACTATTATCCTCACGCTATACACCCTAATGGTGATTTGTTTTACCCAGCTACCTTCCGTGAAGGTGCCCATTTACCCCCTATGGGGCTTACTATGCTCTGTTGACACAAACCATCAGGCTGGTTACATTTGCCAGTGCTTGTCAACAAAGCAGCTATGCATTTGGTGATGTACTCATGAGCACCCAAGAGTTGTGACAAATTAGCTGGCAGTACTCTGCAGGATAGCTACACCCCACAACAACCCACGTGGGGGGGGATCAGCAAAGACCTCTGCAGTAGAAAAATACAGCCTGCATGCAACTCTTTTCGGTACATTTCTGAGACGTTTGTTGAATACACAACCAATTGTATGCACATTTATTTATTTTGAGCAAATCTCTGTGGACAGAGCAAATACACAATATTACTCTGACCGAGAGAAGAGGGACTCTACCAGAGGACCCTCTAGTATATGTACTCTAAGGTCAAGCCGAATATTGGGCAAAGTGTTACACCTTGCATAGGTACAAAATGTGCCATTTTGGATAATCGATCTACAATAACAAATATTGTGGTGAACTCATCTGAACGTGGCAGCTCTACGATAAAATCCATTGATATAGAGTACCAAGGTCTCGGGGGAACAGGTGTGATAAACAGCGGAAAAGCCGCCGCATGCTCTGGCAGCAAGGCGGCTGATTCCGCATCTGATGCGGTGGTTTTTCCGCGTCAGCAGGCGTCTGGGTTGTCTGGAACTGGTGGTGCCCATGGGCAGAGTGGCATGGGGGCCGCCGCATGTTCTGACGGCAAAGCGGCGGATTCCGCGTCCAGTGCGGCGGGTTCCCCGCAACAACATGCGTCTGGGTTAGCTGGGCCTAGTAGTGCACACAGATGGAGAGCTGCGCGCGCCGCTAGACAGGCTCTTTATACCAATAGGAGGAAGATCAGCTGATCGGGACGGTCAGCTGATTCCTGTCCGGCTATTGATTGGTTGATGGCAGGGGCGTTTCTAGGGTCCTTGGAGATCGGGGGCACCTGTGGGCACCAGGCGGGGAGGTATATGAGGCAGGCGCACAGCACGCCACGGCAAAAAAGGGTGTGGCCATGAGGTGAGTGGGTGTGGCCATGGGTGGGGCCAAATGTACATGAACTTAGCAGCGGTGTAAGCTACAGATAACGGGCCTGCCCATTGAAATATTGGATGGAGCCCCCTGTCCTTTATTTGGATCATTTACAATCAGTATAGGCATAGATCAAAGATGTATACGCACATACAATTTTGATTGGTCAATCACTGACCCCCAATTTTACCACCCCCGTGCAGTAAGTGGGCCATCAGACAATGAATTTTATGAACAGAGCTAAAATTGGCTAATCAAAATTGTATGTGTACCAGGCTTTACAGCTAATACTGTACATACTGAAAGTAGCAGGGATCAGCATACAATATAGCTGGTTTACAATCAGTAAAGGCACAGAGTAACACCTTACACTGTACACACTGGAAGTAAATCAGCACACAGTGCAGGCACTAGAGAACAGCGTATACTGTACATACTGTAGGCAGCAGAATTCAGCTCACTGCAGGTAGCGTGCCAAAAATATGAGAATCACGTTGTGCGGCGTGCTTATCACGCCGCACCGAAAAATGGGTGGGCCATGGACCAGAATATAGGTGTGGTAATGGGTGGAGACAAATTTACATGAACCTAGCAATGGTGGGACATTAGATTATGACAGTGGTGGCGAACCTTTTGGAGGCCGAGTGCCCAAACTGCAACCCAAAAGTCACTTATCTATCGCAAAGTGGCAACAGCAATTTAAACTAAATACTGTACAAACGTTTTAACTCATACATGAACATTATGGAAAATCCAAGTTGAAAATAAACTGTGAAGATAAACAATTTCATCCATCCTACTCCTGAAAAATGTATTAAATTTTTTAGAACCTCCCAGTTTTATTTTCTGTTTTAAAAAGCTAAAAAAGTAGGTTTAATGCTATTGTCTCATATGATAAGGATTCAGCTTTTCCCATAGTCTCGCAGTTAGCAATCATGTGACCCCCAACAAGACAAATTCAGCAATCATGAGGCCCCCAACAAGACAAATTCAGCAATCATGAGGCCTCCAACAAATCATGAGGCCCCCAACAAGACAAATTCAGCAATCATGAGGCCCCCAACAAATCATGAGGCCCCCAACAAGACAAATTCAGCAATCATGAGGCCCCCAACAAATCATGAGGCCCCCAACAAGACAAATTCAGCAATCATGAGGCCCCCAACAAATCATGAGGCCCCCAACAAGACAAATTCAGCAATCATGAGGCCCCCAACAAATCATGTGACCCCCAACAAGACAAATTCAGCAATCATGAGGCCCCCAACAAATCATGAGGCCCCCAACAAGACAAATTCAGCAATCATGAGGCCTCCAACGAATCATGAGGCCCCCAACAAGACAAATTCAGCAATCATGAGGCTTCCAAAAAATCATGAGGCCCCCAACAAGACAAATTCAGCATTCTTGAGGCCCCCAACAAATCATAAGGCTCCCAACAAGACAAATTCAGCAGTCATGAGGCACATAAATTCACAGCATTTCACATAAATAGGCAGAATGCCCCCTTAATATGGTAGCCCCCCAAGTTAGGTAGTGAGTGAGTGAGTGACAGGGAGCCCCTTTAGGGAGTGAGTGAGTGACAGGGAGCCCCTTTAGGCAGTGAGTGAGTGACAGGGAGCCCCTTTAGGCAGTGAGTGAGTGACAGGAAGCCCCTTTAGGCAGTGAGTGAGTGCCAGGGAGCCCCTTTAGGTAGTGAGTGAGTGCCAGGGAGCCCCTTTAGGGAGTAAGTGCCAGGGAGCCCCTTTAGGCAGTGAGTGAGTGCCAGGGAGCCCCTTTAGGGAGTGAGTGAGTGCCAGGGAGCCCCTTTAGGAAGTGAGTGAGTGACAGGGAGCCCCTTTAGGAAGTGAGTGAGTGCCAGGGAGCCCCTTTAGGAAGTGAGTGAGTGACAGGGAGCCCCTTTAGGAAGTGAGTGAGTGACAGGGAGGCCCTTTAGGAAGTGAGTGAGTGACAGTGAGGTCCTTTAGGCAGTGAGTGAGTGACAGGGAGCCCCTTTAGGAAGTGAGTGAGTGCCAGGGAGCCCCTTTAGGGAGTGAGTGAGTGCCAGGGAGCCCCTTTAGGAAGTGAGTGAGTGACAGGGAGGCCCTTTAGGTAGTGAGTGAGTGCCAGGGAGCCGCTTTAGGGAGTGAGTGAGTGCCAGGGAGCCCCTTTAGGGAGTGAGTGAGTGACAGGGCGGCCCTTTAGGGAGTGAGTGAGTGCCAGGGAGCCCCTTTAGGGAGTGAGTGACAGGGAGGCCCTTTAGGGAGTAAGTGAGTGACAGGGAGGCCCCCCCTCTAGCCGCCGCCGCTCCCTCCCCCTTACCTCGCAGCAGACCTCATGATCAGCGGCGACCCGACCAGTGCGCCGGACGCACCCGCTCGATATGCGGAAGTGATGTCACTTCCGCATATCAGTGCGGGAGCTGGGTCCTAGCGCCCGCACGATTGGTCGCCGGCTCGCCACCTGATCCTGAGGTCTGAGTGACGCGGCGGCGGCGGCTGGAGGGAACCGCTGACAGAGGGGGTGAGCGGCGGCCGGGCGGAGATCCGTGGCACTCCAGGACAGATTGGGGGCACGTGCCCCCCCAAAATAGGGCTAGCGACGCCCCTGACAACCAACATGTGCCCTGTCATGCTGTCTCATGTGGATTTTGAAAGATGATGTTATATTGTACATATCACCTGGCATGCTGGCTCCAGTGGTTCACCAAATTGTCTTTTACACCCTACATGTGCCCTGCCGTGCTGGCTCATGCGGTTCCTCAAATCTGATGTTATACTACACATATGGCTTGGCCTGCTGGCTCCTGTGGTTCACCAAAATGTCTTTTACAACCAACATGTGCCCTGCCATGCTGTCTCATGTGGATTTTGAAACATGATGTTATATTATACATATCACCTGGCATGCTGGCTCCAGTGGTTCACCAAACTGTCTTTTACAACCAACATGTGCCCTGCCGTGCTGGCTCATGCGGTTCATTAAATCTGATGTTATACTACACATAGGGCTTGGCCTGCTGGCTGCTGTGGTTCACCAAAATGTCTTTTACAACCAACATGTGCCCTGCCATGCTGGCTCATGTGGTTCCTTAAATCTGATGTTATACTACACATAGGGCTTGGCCTGCTTGCTCTTATGGTTCACCGAAATTTCTTTTACAACCAACATGTGCCCTGCCGTGCTGGCTCATGCGGTTCCTCAAATCTGATGTTATATTATCCATATGGCTTGGCCTGCTAGCTCCTGTGGTTCACCAAACTGTGTTTTACAACCAACATGTGCCCTGCCATGCTGTCTCATGTGGATTTTGAAACATGATGTTATATTGTACATATCACCTGGCATGCTGGCTCCAGTGGTTCACCAAACTGTCTTTTACAACCAACATGTGCCCTGCCATGCTGGCTCATGCGGTTCCTCAAATCTGATGTTATACTACACATAGGACTTGGCCTGCTGGCTCCTGTGGTTCACCAAAATGTCTTTTACAACCAACATGTGCCCTGCCGTGCTGTCTCATGTGGATTTTGAAACATGATATTATATTATACATATCAACTGGCATGCTGGCTCCTGCGGTTCACCAAACTGTGTTTTACAACCAACATGTGCCCTGCCGTGCTGGCTCATGTGGTTACTTAAATCTGATGTTATACTACATGTCACAAGAGCCCTGGTGGCTGACCGCACTTAGCCTTCTAAACAGTGCCAGCGCACAGATCGTGCGAACTCTGGTCGCAGTCAATGCGCAGGAACCGTTAAGAGATAGCCGCAGACAAACCATGAGGGCGCCTGTGAGATACGGGTAATTACAACTCACACACGATTCAGGGTATACTGCCACCACCGCGGTTACCATGGGACCGAGGAGCCCACTGACTGACTAATCCTGCGAATAAAACGGTTAAACACACGATATTCTGTCTAGCCAACAACAACAAACAGTAGCGTATCTTCAGAGACCCGGGATCAGTTCTGTGTGTGCTGATAAGCAGGGTAGCGGACAGTGAATGACTTGGAGAAAGTCGTTTATTCACGCAATATAAATAATTAATATATACAGACAATTATTAAAATCACAATTATTAAGACAGTAATAGCCAGTATGAAATAAAAAGGGAGAAAATACTTATGGTTTGTGGAAATATGTCCTTTTGTGGGAAAATCATAAAGTTCAAGCAAAACGGTTTCAAGTTCTTAAAGCTCTTGGTTTCAATCAAAGTTCAGCAGAATTCTTTGTTCCAGGTTACAGAAGATGCCAATCAAGATGGCCACTAGCACATGTGTCCTTTGTTTCAGATGGGTCAGCAAAATGGCCACCAGCCCTATGTCCTCTGGCTGGCAGCAGGATGTTCTCAGATGGGTGGAATGGGAGGACTCTCAGCCCGCCTGCTGGCCAGGCGCTTTTGATGAAGCTGGTTTGGGGGTGTGGCAATGCCGGCCCCTCTGAGTCACCAACCAATGCCAGTCCATTCCCTCTGAGAGATTTTAGGGCTAAACTTATGAAATGCTGTAACTCCTGAACCATACACGTTATATTTAGGGGGGTAACAGCTTCATACTTGGTGGAAAATACAGATTAATATGATATCCGACATGGCTAGTGCAGCAGATCAGGGTCCTGGGTAGATTCATACCTGGGTTGTAGGGGCCCCGGGCCCCTCTCGACTGGTATCAAGAGATCCAGCATGACCCTACGGATCCAATGATACCGCTCTCATAACCACCCTATTTATTGTATTCTGTAAATGGGCAAAAGATTATATAGTACATTCATTTCTTCCTGCTAAGGCTGGAGCCAGGCTGACTGGAGTCCAGCTGTGTCTGCTTCTTGGGATCTCCCTCTATGAAAGGCCCTGTTGGCTCCTTCAATTAACATCTGAATGTGAGATCAGCTTAGACAAACTTTGAGTTTACACCTCTGGCTTAATCAGCAGTCACAGGGCCAGTCTTCCTGCCCGCTGCTAACAGGGGAAATAAAACTGCCTATTTAAAAAACCAGGAATGTCAGTCTCTAAATCGCTGGCCTGACTACACTCACGGGCAATCGGCGCAATAAACCGATTGCGTTCTCGTTTCTCACGGCTGTTCCGTGACACCTCCCCTCCCTGACGCTGTATAGGGGTTGTCAGCAAGACATCCGCCGTAGCAGCCATTGGCGCTGTTGGGTCTAGTTCCCCCTGACACCGGGACAGCCCATCGTCGTTCCGGTGTCGGCCAACCTGGCTGACGGGTCTCGGGTTGCCGGTGCGGTGGGAAAGCCTATTGGAGCCTGTGGCTCGGTTCCCCTGGACCGGTCGCGGTCTGCTACCCTCAGGGTTGACCCGACATGGACCGTTCTGGACAGGGCGTTTGCGCCACTGCAGTCGGACGTGGTGTCTGCCGGGACTGCTGACAATGGGCAGTGGGTTGGTTAGGTCAACAGCCAGCCCACGCAGGGTTCCCCTGCTAAGTGGCTGTGGACCTAAGGGAACCCCGCGGGAATCCCTGGACCTTCCCAGCTCCTGACAGACGGCACATGCCCTGCAGTAGTTCGCTACATCCCTGTTCATCCGGGGCCAATAAAACTGATTCCGAATACCGGCAAGTGTCTTGCGGACACCCGAGTGCCCTGCCAGAGGATTACCATGTGCGGATTTCAGCACATGTCCCCTGAATGCACTCGGGACCACAAGCCATTTGGTATTCGCGTGGGATCTACCTGTAGGGGGCTGTACAGTCTCACTGTACAGTCTCCCACCTTCCCAGTACACCTTGAAAGCGGCCCCGTCTGCAAGGGGCTCAGCAGCTTGCTGCCTGAGCACCTCCAGGCTTGGGTCACTTTGTAGTGCGGCTGAGAATACGGCGCGGTCAGTTTCAGCCAAGTGGCTCATGTCACACGAGGCCAGCGGCTGAAAGGTCTCACCCCCGCGGTCAGAGGAGGGGGAGGAGGCCGGAACCCCCTCCACCTGTTCTGAGCTCGGGTTCTGAGCAGTACAGCTGCGCGGTATGGCTAGCACAGGTACACTGTCAGAATGGCACAGACGGGCATTACTCAAATCATCGTTGCATGCAGTAATGACATTGACAGGTATAGACATTTTTTCATCACAGACAGGTTGTACAGTAAACTCAGGTACAGTTAAAGCATCATCACAACAGACAGTCTGTACATCAAACTCAGGTGCCTTTGAAGCAGGCACTATTGAACCTGGTACCCTTGAGCTGGGCACATTCAACCCACCTCCCCCTGGTGCTCCCCCAAGTGTATAAAGTACCTGGTGGTGGGTGGAGAGTCCATCTCCTTCCGTGAGCGACAAGGCGGTCGAGGCAGGTTCATAGTAGGACACGAGCTTGCCCAAATCAGTCCCTAGCAACACAGGGACTGGGAGATCCTTCATAACCCCAACAACCCTTTCTTGGACCCCTCCTCCCCAATCCAGCTTCACTCTCGCGTGGGCTATGTGAAAAAGGGTGCCCTCTACTCCAGTAAGGGCAAGGGATCGGCTGGAGCTGATGCTCTCCTTTGGCACAAGGTGTGAGTGAACTAACGTGATGTCAGCTCCGGTGTCCCGGAATCCGGTGACAACTTTGTCTTTCACTCCAACAAGTTGCTGCTGGTCGGTTCGGTCACGGATTTCCTTTCCGCGGGCAAACAGGACAAAATCTGATGATCCAGGCTGTGGTTCACTGGCGGGTGGCCTCTGCTGTGGGTGAGGTACAGGGGATACAGATGATCCAGGTGCTGGTGGTGTCTGTCTCCGCTCCGGACAGTCGAATTTCATGTGTTCGGGCTGGCGGCAGTAGTGACAGGTGACCTCTCCAGGGGCTGCAGACCTGGGTGCAGAAGCTGTGCTGGGTGGCCTCTGTGGCAGACGGCTCACAGGGGCAGGAGAGTCTGCCGAGGTATTGGACTGACCTCCCCTCCAGCTGGATGGTCCGGTTCTGCGTGCATCAGACATCCGGGTAGTTGCAAAGGTCTCCGCGAGGTCTGCAGCGACAGTTGCTGACGCAGGCTTGCGCTCCAACACAAACTGCCTTACATCAGCAGGGCAAATGTTCAGAAATTGTTCCAGGACTATCAAGTCCTCCAGGACATCATAAGACCCTTTGGTGAGGCCTAGAGTCCACTGGCGGAGTGTGGTGAGCAAGCTGCTGACCACATCTCGGTACGAATCAGAAGATTTTTTCTGCCAGGCCCTGAACTTTTTGCGATAGGCTTCTGGCGTCAGCTGGTACTTAGTAATGATAGCGTCTTTTATAGCAGCATAATCATTATCCTTCTCCGCAGGCAATTCTGCGAAGGCATCAAGCGCTTTGTAGCGCAGCAAAGGTGTCAGATGTCTGGCCCACTGGTCTTGGGACAGACGATACTGACGGCATGCTTTTTCAAAAGACCGCAAAAACAAATCAATGTCTGTGTCTTTCTCAATATTAGCAAATTTAAATTTTGCACTTACGGGTGCTGCAGCTCCTTCAGCAGGGAGGCTGGGCGGTGAACTCCAGCTGGCCTGTTAAACCTTTGCCATGTTGAGCTCATGCTGTCGTCTCTCCCGCGCCTCTGCGGCATCCCTCTCCGTGTGGCGTTCAGCAGCAGCAGCAGATTGGCGCTCCTCACGCATGTACTGCAGGTACTTGTTCAGGTCCGTCTCCATCAGCTGTCGTAATGCCTGCTGCATTATCGGATCAGTACAAACGGACAGTCCAGTACTGGCCGGTTCCAGGCGAGTACCTTCAGAAACTTTGGGATTGGGGTCCACACTGACATTCTCCTGCGTAACTGTTGATGCAGGGCCCTGAGGATGCACAACCTCTGTACGGTCAGGAGTCTCAGTCTCTGGTTCCCCTCGATTGTCAGATGGACTAGTATCCACTTCAGCGGACACTCCCGGCTCCCGCAGTTGCTGGGTATCCCATTGAAACAATTCCGTTACCAGGTCCCCTTGTTTCTTGCGGCCGACATCAATGCCTCTCTCTTGGCAAAGATTTTGCAGGTCCGCCAGGCACATTTTCTTGTAGTTCCTGGACATTTCCACGCCAAATAAAATAAAATTTTTGTGGAGGGGTACTGGCTACACAGTCTCTCTGTATATATAAAAAATATATTGCCTTCCAGCTACACCAACGAATTAGTTCGTTTCTTGATAGCGCTAGCTATCTTAGATACTTTCAGCACAACACAGGTCCCAACTGCTGCCTAACACTGTCACAAGAGCCCTGGTGGCTGACCGCACTTAGCCTTCTAAACGGTGCCAGCGCACAGATCGTGCGAACTCTGGTCGCAGTCAATGCACAGGAACCGTTAAGAGATAGCCGCAGACAAACCACGAGGGCGCCTGTGAGATACGGGTAATTACAACTCACACACGATTCAGGGTATACTGCCACCACCGCGGTTACCATGGGACCGAGGAGCCCACTGACTGACTAATCCTGCGAATAAAACGGTTAAACACACGATATTCTGTCTAGCCAACAACAACAAACAGTAGCGTATCTTCAGAGACCCGGGATCAGTTCAGTGTGTGCTGATAAGCAGGGTAGCGGACAGTGAATGACTTGGAGAAAGTCGTTTATTCACGCAATATAAATAATTAATATATACAGACAATTATTAAAATCACAATTATTAAGACAGTAATAGCCAGTATGAAATAAAAAGGGAGAAAATACTTATGGTTTGTGGAAATATGTCCTTTTGTGGGAAAATCATAAAGTTCAAGCAAAACAGGTTTCAAGTTCTTAAAGCTCTTGGTTTCAATCAAAGTTCAGCAGAATTCTTTGTTCTAGGTTACAGAAGATGCCAATCAAGATGGCCGCTAGCACATGTGTCCTTTGTTTCAGATGGGTCAGCAAAATGGCTACCAGCCCTATGTCCTCTGGCTGGCAGCAGGATGTTCTCAGATGGGTGGAATGGGAGGACTCTCAGCCCGCCTGCTGGCCAGATGCTTTTGATGAAGCTGGTTTGGGGGTGTGGCAATGCTGGCCCCTCTGAGTCACCAACCAATGCCAGTCCATTCCCTCTGAGAGATTTTAGGGCTAAACTTATGAAATGCTGTAACTCCTGAACCATACACGTTATATTTAGGGGGGTAACAGCTTCATACTTGGTGGAAAATACAGATTAATATGATATCCGACATGGCTAGTGCAGCAGATCAGGGTCCTGGGTAGATTCATACCTGGGTTGTAGGGGCCCCGGGCCCCTCTCGACTGGTATCAAGAGATCCAGCATGACCCTACAGATCCAATGATACCGCTCTCATAACCACCCTATTTATTGTATTCTGTAAATGGGCAAAAGATTATATAGTACATTCATTTCTTCCTGCTAAGGCTGGAGCCAGGCTGACTGGAGTCCAGCTGTGTCTGCTTCTTGGGATCTCCCTCTATGAAAGGCCCTGTTGGCTCCTTCAATTAACATCTGAATGTGAGATCAGCTTAGACAAACTTTGAGTTTACACCTCTGGCTTAATCAGCAGTCACAGGGCCAGTCTTCCTGCCCGCTGCTAACAGGGGAAAAAAAACTGCCTATTTAAAAAACCAGGAATGTCAGTCTCTAAATCGCTGGCCTGACTACACTCACGGGCAATCGGCGCAATAAACCGATTGCGTTCTCGTTTCTCATGGCTGTTCCGTGACACTACACATA
This sequence comes from Hyperolius riggenbachi, assembly GCF_040937935.1. Classification (NCBI taxonomy): domain Eukaryota; kingdom Metazoa; phylum Chordata; class Amphibia; order Anura; family Hyperoliidae; genus Hyperolius; species Hyperolius riggenbachi. The sequence continues at coordinate 390,175,679 of NC_090648.1, forward strand.
TGGCTTGGCCTGCTGGCTCCTGTGGTTCACCAAAATGTCTTTTACAACCAGCATGTGCCCTGCCGTGCTGGCTCATGTGGTTCCTTAAATCTGATGTTATACTACACATAGGGCTTGGCCTGCTTACTCCTATGGTTCACCTAAATGTCTTTTACAACCAACATGTGCCCTGCCGTGCTGGCTCATGCGGTTCCTCAAATCTGATGTTATATTATACATATGGCTTGGCCTGCTAGCTCCTGTGGTTCACCAAACTGTGTTTTACAACCAACATGTGCCCTGCCATGCTGGCTCATGCAGTTGCTTAAATCTGATGTTATACTACACATATGGCTTGGCCTGCTGGCTCCTGTGGTTCACCAAAATGTCTTTTACAACCAACATGTGCCCTGCCATGCTGTCTCATGTGGATTTTGAAACATGATGTTATATTGTACATATCACCTGGCATGCTGGCTCCAGTGGTTCACCAAACTGTCTTTTACAACCAACATGTGCCCTGCCGTGCTGGCTCATGCGGTTCCTCAAATCTGATGTTATACTACACATAGGGCTTGGCCTGCTGGCTCCTGTGGTTCACCAAAATGTCTTTTACAACCAATATGTGCCCTGCCGTGCTGGCTCATGCGGTTCATTAAATCTGATGTTATACTACACATAGGGCTTGGCCTGCTGGCTCCTGTGGTTCACCAAAATGTCTTTTACAACCAACCTGTGCCCTGCCATGCTGTCTCATGTGGATTTTGAAACATGATGTTATATTATACATATCACCTGGCATGCTGGCTCCTGTGGTTCACCAAACTGTCTTTTACAACCAACATGTGCCCTGCCGTGCTGGCTCATGTGGTTGCTTAAATCTGATGTCATACTACACATATGGCTTGGCCTGCTGGCTCCTGTGGTTCACCAAAATGTCTGGCTCATGAGGTTCTGCGTACACAATGTTTTACATCTAATGTTACATGGTGAACTTGGTCATGAGGTTCTACCAACTGCATTAATTTTACATACATGTGCCTTGGACAATTAGATATTAAAGTTCAATAAAGTTCATTCTTGTAACAAACTTGTGCCCTGGTCTGCTGGCTCATGTAGATCTGCAAAGTCGTTTTTTTGCAGACATCTTCCCTGACACGATGATTCCTATGTTTAGACAAAAATTGTGTTTTACATATATATTACCTGCCCTACAATATTGTGACATCGATATATAATTAATTATATTATGTTGTTGTACGTAAAATATGGTATTTGTTAAATAAATTATAATACAATGTACATTCATCTCTGTTAGCTTTCAGGTGTACCGTCTACAATTTTTGGAGTATAACACTCACAACACTGTTTCAATCGAAAAATAAGTTCCCCTGGCAGGTGCGTATGTTTCACCTGGGACAGGCTTTGTCTCAGACTGTGTAGATGTCAGTGTTAACTTGTAAAATGTCAATGTATCTACAGCTTTCATTCCACGACCTGTCAGAAGCTCATACAGCATTTAGTTACCTTGAGGGTGAACAGCTTCTCAAATTTATAGTCAAACTTGGTAACTTGCTACAGTTCAACTTGCATGTGAGTATGAGTGCTTTTGATAGTGAGTATGTGTATTTGTGTGATTTTATGTGTGTGCTGCGATGCCATTTCTGATGTGTGTCTTGTGTTTTTATATCCTCAGCCTTTCCATTTGTTCGTGCAAGACAATCTTACAGCATCCACTTGCCGTGACCGGGCACCCCGTGTGCACAATCTACTCTACCATTGACATTTATTTTCAGTGCGATTTTCAGGTGATTTTGAGTGCCTTTAAGACTGGCTTGTCTCTTGCACTGTAATTGCTGATGTGTGTCTTGTTTTTCTGTCCTCAGCCTTTCCATTTGTTCGTGCAAGGCAATCTTCCAGCATCCATTTGCCTTGCCTGAACACCCCGTGTGAACGATCTGATCTACCATTCATATTTGTTGGCAGTGAGGCTTGCAGGTGAGTATGAGTGCTTTTGAGACTGGCTATGTGTCTCTTATAGTGCAAATACTGATGTGTGTCTTGTGTTTCTGTCCTCAGCCTTTGCCTTTCGTGTTGCAAGCCAATCTTCCACTATCCACTTTCCTACACCGGCCACACCGTGTGAACGATCTGCTGTACCATTCATAATTGTTTACAGTGTTACTTGCAGGTGAGTAAGAGAGCTTTTGAGACTGCCTAGCTGTCTGTTATAGTGCAAGTGCTAACAAATTTGTCTTGTGTTTATGCCCTCAGCACTTTCTATTTGGGTGATCGAGACGATTATGCAGCATCCAGTAGCCTTGCCCAGGAGCACCTTCTCAACTGTGTAATAGCCATTGATAGCGGTTTACAGTGTTACTTGCAGGTGAGAAAGAGAGCTTTTGAGACTGCCTAGCTGTCTGTTATAGTGCAAGTGCTAACAAATTTGTCTTGTGTTTATGCCCTGAGCACTCTCTATTTGGGTGATCGAGACGATCTTGCAGCATCCAGTAGCCTTGCCCGGGAGCACCTTCTCAACTGTGTAATCACCGTTGATAGTGTTACTTGCAGGTGAGTAAGAGTGCTTTTAAGACTGCCTAGCTGTCTGTTATAGTGCAAGTGCTAACAATTTTGTCTTGTGTTTATGCCCTCAGCACTTTCTATTTGGGTGATCAACCCGATCTTACAGCATACAGTTGCCTTGATCAGGCCCAGGTTAAAAACGTTCTACTCTCCGTTGATAGCCGGGTACAGTCCTACTTTCAAGTGAGTACATATATATACATTTTGAAAACTATGTGTGTAAATTACATTTAAAAAATATAAAAATTTGAAAGATAACAGTGTTATGTTTTTTTGGGGATGTACATGTATTGCTCTCAAAATATAAAGATGATTCAAATCAATCCACTAAAGAATCAGAACCTGTATTATTGTATTACCATTGCCAAAAACACCACAACTATTGAAAGCCATTACCACTAACATTTTTTCAATGTTGGAACATGTACTTCAGTATTTACTAATACTGGAGTAATAATAAACTATAAACAAAAAAAAGTACCTTGGTAGATATGTTCTAAAAGTAAACATCCAACTATTTAGTGAAAAAATATATCTTCATCATACTAACACAGAAGTATACATTTTGCAATCGATTATTGATGTACAATTCAAATAAGAATACTCATTACACAAACGTTGAGCAGAATTACAGCACAAACATGTATGTAATGTTTTGTATGTACTACTATGTAAATGTATGTGATGTAATATAATTTGGATGTAGTATTTTACATGTATGTACTAGTTTACATATATGTACATGTATGTAATGTAATGTAATTTGTATGTAGTACTTTACTTATTGCTTGTACTGCAGATAATTAAAATTCTTAGGTTCACAAATGTAACATGTGATGGATATACAATGTACGAGCTGATCAACACATTATTTCATGTGTAGGCCAAGCACCATAGCCATGAGCAGAAGTTCCGAAAAAATTAATTTTGCTCTCTTGCACGGTACCGCTGATTTAGTAATTGAAACCGGAAAGTCTGAACTTTTTTAATGAGAACAGCCTGATTAGACATTAACTTGTAGTGTAACATTATGATATAAATCACATTTTTGGTCCGTAGAGTGACTTGACTTGACTGTGTGACACTGATGTTGCATTGGAGCTACAATGGAAGTAAATGTATAAAGTTATTTTTTAATGCAACTAATTTGAAGAACACATAAGAAATTATAAAAAAAAAGAAGGAAAATATAAGTGAAACACTACTTTTAAGTTTACTAGTATAATATCTGAAAAACTCTTACTGTTAACAGAAAATAAACATTTGCTATATTTTAAATACTTTACGAAAACCAGAACTGAAAATTCAAAGTCAAAATAAGCATACACAAGTCTTACTTACCTTCCATTAGTCTACTCCTCAGTGTCTCCTGTCCCGCGTCCTGTTTGTTCACTGTGATCAAGGGAATTTTACATCCTACATTGTGAAAACAGCCATAAACCCATAACAGCTTTCTGGTCAGCACACAGTGAAACTGTAACATTCCCCAACTTCAGCCATAGGGAAATATGGACATTACCTGGTACATCAGTTTTCCTCTCATCTACAAATGACAGCAACTGATATTTTACTGACAGCAACTGATACGTTTCAGATCTGACAAAATATTGTCAGAACTGGAAGGGATTATTGTCAGAAGAAAATGGGGAGTTTATGAGAGGAACTGATGGCAAGGGAACTATGTAATGTTCTTTTGAAGTAACCTCATGTGTTTATTTGAAATATTTTTACTCAGTACAGGTTCTCTTTAATGTTTATGCTTCCATTACAATCATTTTTCAATCATGGATAAATTCTTTTTTTTTCCCATTTACAAAGGAAACACCATTCATTGTGCTTAGTTACCAACCAAAACAACTCTCCAGATTTAAATTATGGTAAGTTAATATTTTTCACATTTACAGGTGCAAACATTAGCGGTAATTACTGGGTTCATACACTTTCAATTACAACAGTTTTAGATCATATTCCTATACACCACTGTTTAAATTTTTTTTTAATGAAAATAATAGCATCAAACAGCTTACAGGAATCACTGCAAGAATATATAATGAAATGCTTTAAGTCACAGCCAGCCCACAATACAGCTTTTATACAAAAGTAGTAATCTTTGTACTTTGAGGGCTATATTATCTCACGAAGAACAGTCTATAAGAGCAGAACAATAACCGAAGTGCAAGGGTGACAAGCTCGTTAATGAGCTGTGCGATAGCAGTGCCGTTTAACACAACACTTAAGAGTAATACATGAAAGATACAATTTACCGTTATATAAAGTAGGCACGTGCCTACAGGCAGCTCATTTGTGAGAGGCGGTTCAACAGGTGGCTCAAACTTTATTTTTTCATTTTTCTCCCTTCCTCCCTCTGTACCAGCGGCGGAGGCCCAGATTTAGCCGAGCGTCAGCGGCGGCGGGCTGTCATGTTACTTTTAGCAGCATCGGCGTCCTTCTGCAGCAGCGAGCAGCTCCATGACATCACTCTGCAGCGCCCCCTGCGTCCTCTACATGGATACAGCGGCTGGCTTTGCGTGTATCCATGGAGAGGACGCAGGGGGCGCTGCTGAGTGACGTCATGGAGCTGCTCGCTGCTGCAGAAGGACTGGAGGATTCCACCGATGCTGCAAATAGTCACATGACAGCCCGCCACTCCTCTATATTGCACCACTGCCGCTGGTATGAAGGGAGGGAGCGTCTACTCCGCAATCACCACCACTTGAACCTGCTCCAGGTCCGCCCCCTCCACACCTTGGAAGCCGCTGAGTAGCCCTGAACTCTGGCACAGGACAGTATGCAAAGAAAGTGAAATGCACCCTGTATGTATTTAGAGTTTAGCCTGCCTAATTACCCCCCATCTGTGATTAATCTGCTTGACTCCTCTGCATCCTCAATATGTGCTCAATCAGTGCCTGCTGTATTGTTCTCTCCCCATTAGCACCCCCATTCTGATCTCCAGCACTCTCACCTTGCTCCCCAAAAACCTATCATTCCAATTCGCTCTCGTTCAGCTCTGCAGCACTCTCGCTCCGCTCCCCAGCACTCTCGCTCCGCTCCCCAGGACTCTTGCTCCGCTCCCCTCCCCAGCACTCTCGTTCCGCTCCCCAGCACTCTCCCAGCACTCTCATTCAGCTCACCAGCAGTCTCGTTCAGCTCCCCAGCACTCTCGTTCCGCTCCCCAGCACTCTCCTTCCGCTCCCCAGCACTCTCCTTCCGCTCCACAGCACTCTCGTTCCGCTCCCCAGCACTCTCGTTCAGCTCCCCAGCACTCTCCCAGGCCCAGCACTCTTGTTCCGCTCCCCATCACCCTCGTTCCGCTCCCCAGCACTCTCGTTCAGCACCCCAGCACTCTCCCAGCACTTGTTCAGCTCCACAGCACTCTCGTTCAGCTTCCCAGCACTCTCCCAGCACTCTCGCTCCGCTCCCCAGCACTCTCGTTCCGCTCCCCAGCACTCTCGTTCCGCTTCCCAGCACTCTCGTTCTGCTCCCCAGCACTCTCGTTCCGCTCCCCAGCACTCTCGTTCTGCCGTAAAGCTCCCCCTGCACTCTCGTTAAGCTCCTCCGCACTCTCGTAAAGCTCCTCCGCACTCTCGTTAAGCTTCCCCGCACTCTCGTTAAACTTCCCCGCACTCTCGTTAAGCTCCCCCGCACTCTCGTTAAGCTCCCCTGCACTCTCGTTAAGCTCTCCCGCACTTTCGTTAAGCTCCATAGCACTCTCATTAAGCTCCACATCCCCATCACTCTCTTCAGCTCCGCAGCACTCTCGTTCATTTCCCCAGCACTCTTTGTGTACCACTGTATTAAACCAACAGAGTATGTTAAGTACTTAGTAATGGACACAGGACACAACATTCTTTTTCCTTATTCAGCAGCCGGCCACTAGCTGCTTTCCCCACATTTGATTTCACTTCTTGCAATTTCCATTCTACAGCAGGCCACTGACTGCTCTCCTACACAATATCCGCTCTTCTGGGATTATCCCAGAAGAAATTAAACTATATACGAAAGCAGTAACCTGCAGTAGAATGGATGGAAATTGTAAGAACTGAAATGTGGCAAAGCAGTCAGTGGCCTTCTGTAGAATGGAAATTGTAAATGTGTGTGTGTGATAAGATTTCTTAACCCTTCGCACTCTCACATGCAAATGTTCAAACAAATGCATTCACAGATTTACTCATCCAGGCACAACTGTTATCCCTACAGCTAAATTAAAAGCCAGGGTTTTAGTTCACAGAAGAATGCATTCTTATGCTTAGTCACCTATACTGCGTAGAAGTACCCAGGTAAACATAGGTGTCCTAACTCTGGCCCTGTAACATGCATAGTGCAGACATGCAAACACATTCATTGCATCAAACCTATCAATGGATTAGGAGCACACATCCTAACTTCCTCTCCTGGGAAAGACAGTGCATCTTACCAATCGCACAAGGGAGCTAACGTTGTGTGTCCATGTGCACCATGCGCATACACCAGCATAAGCTGTCTGCATGCTGACAAACATACAGGGGAAGGGGGAGTGCACCGAATTGGACCCTAGCCACAGGGGTCAATGATAAGAATAAACATACATATATCCAGGCACATCGCCTCTAGTTAGGACATTAAATACATTATTAGGGAAAGGGAGGTGCTGAAGGGGGTGTGGCTAGAAACAGCAAAAATCAATTAACCCTTCGCACTCTCACATGCAAATGTTCAAACAAATGCATTCACAGATTTACTCATCCAGGCACAACTGTTATCCCTACAGCTAAATTAAAAGCCAGGGTTTTAGTTCACAGAAGAATGCATTCTTATGCTTAGTCACCTATACTGCGTAGAAGTACCCAGGTAAACATAGGTGTCCTAACTCTGGCCCTGTAACATGCATAGTGCAGACATGCAAACACATTCATTGCATCAAACCTATCAATGGATTAGGAGCACACATCCTAACTTCCTCTCCTGGGAAAGACAGTGCATCTTACCAATCGCACAAGGGAGCTAACGTTGTGTGTCCATGTGCACCATGCGCATACACCAGCATAAGCTGTCTGCATGCTGACAAACATACAGGGGAAGGGGGAGTGCACCGAATTGGACCCTAGCCACAGGGGTCAATGATAAGAATAAACATACATATATCCAGGCACATCGCCTCTAGTTAGGACATTAAATACATTATTAGGGAAAGGGAGGTGCTGAAGGGGGTGTGGCTAGAATCCAGCCCTGGATACAATACTTAAAGCACAACACAACCATTCGGTGTGCGTTGTGAACCCCTTACACTCATAGCCATCAATAATTTCATAAGAAATGACAAAAGCTATTACAGTGTGTAACTTAAAGAACTCACAAATGCATGTGAGAAGCTACTTATATACACAAACAGAGAGGAACAGAATATTTACAATACAGAACATTATAATAACATTGGCACGTAAAGGTTTTTAAATTATAAACAAGTGGAAACAGTGGAAAGGAAACAAAAAGGAGTACTTGACCAAAACCGAAAAAAAAAAATAATACAAATTAGTAAGGAGTAATATGTGTACAACGACTAGCTCTTAATTACAAAATAAACCTTCTTCATAATTATAAACTAATAGTTTCTCAGTCACAAATTGATGTTTGATGTCTTCATAGTGTCAATTCACATAAATGTCGTTATAGCGTTGCACACAGGCATTGTCCATAGAAATAAAAGTACAACTGTAATGCATACTCTCTACAAAAAAATTTTAAAATTTTTTAGAAGTATGCAATACTAAGATTTCATGGAGTAAGTATGCACCTAAAAATGCTATATCGGAAATTAACCACTATCCATGTGCAAATCACATACAAATGTAGCCCGGTTAATGATCCCCATATACTACGGGCCTACAGTTCACAAATACAAAAAACACTGATTACCTACAAAACAACAGCCTATTCAAAGAATTATACTGATTCAAACATTTGCAAAATGATTATGAATTATGATTTTGTGTATACATACAGCAGTGCTATATGAACATCAAGGCTCAAGTAACTATGTTCAAGAACAATATAGTACAGTCAATCAAACAAAAATAAACTGTTCTAACTAACAGTAATAAGAAACATCTTGAATGATTATTAAAGGCTAATCTGTACATTACCATTAATGGACATTATATTGTACAATGTGATATTACTTTGTAGCTGTATGTAATCGCTTTTGGAAGCACTGGATTAAAATATTTGATAACAAATATTTAACATTTGACATAACAGTTTATTGGGCTGTACTCTGTAATATAAGGAAATAACAATTGATATATTATTTTTTTGGGATAAGACATCAACCCTGAGGAGCAACAAAGGGAAAACTGTCTTCACTCACGAAGGTTACATTTACTTATTTGATAAGTATAACAAGGAAAGAACACTGAAATTTTGGAGATGCACAAAAAAAAATGCAGCTAAAAAATGTACTTGGAGAGTGCATACAGATGCTACAACAGGAGCATTTATTAAGTTGGTAACTAATCACAACCATGGGCCTTTACCTGCTGATGTTCATGTATCGCGCCTGAGGAGTGCTATGAAGGAAAAAGCCATTAGTACGGTCGAGCCCCCCTCTGTCATTATCAACTCTGCTTTGACTAATGTAACTCCCGCAGTACTTGGTACTTTACCCAATAGGGAGTGTTTACGTCAGATGGTCCAGTACCAATGTAGACTTGTGTTGAGTCCGGCTCCATTACCGACCAGACTTGATAATCTGATAATTCCTGAGAAATATAAGTATTATTCTGTGTCGGAAATGGAGACGGACATTTTCTTACTACATGATTCTGGGCCCTCTGACGAACATAGAATTCTAAGTTTTGGAAGAAGTGTAAATGCTTCCTGGATGCACCAGGTTAAACACCTGTACGGGGACGGCACTTTCAAATGTGCTCCGGTACTTTTTAAGCAAGTCTTTATACTTCTTGCAGGAAGAGAGGACTATGTAATTCCTATTGTGTACAGCCTTCTGCCAAACAAGTTACAGTCAACATACTATAAAATGTTTGCTGCGATCCACCAAATGTGGCCCTCACTGAACCCTGAGTACTATTCCACGGATTTTGAGATTGCAGCCATAAATGCATTCAAGGCAGTGTACCCCTCCTGCAGTATTCATGGTTGTTTATTTCACTTGACGCGGAACATCAAAACTCAATTGGACGAGAGGGGACTACATCAAAAGTATTGTTTTGATCCAGAGTTTGCGTTACATGCTTGCATGATCCCAGCTCTGGCTCTGGTCCCCGTTCCTGATTTGGAACCGGCAGCGGATGCCATCAAATATGAAATTGACCCCCTACTAAGACCAGTACTCGCGTGGTTCAGTAGAGTCTACATTGGAGTCACTGAGGGTCGTTCACATACACCTTGATTCCCGCCCTCCCTGTGGTCAGTGTATGAGAGGACACTCACTGGCCAGGATCGGACAAACAATCGCTCAGAGGCAGACCACAGAAGCCTGCGGACAGAGATGGGCCATGAACGACCAACCTTTTGGCGCTTCCTTGATAACATTCACAAGATCCAAAAAGGGCGCGATGCTGATCTTATGCAGTTCATTTGGGGGGAAACAGCTCCCCCGAAGAAAAGAATATACAAGGATTCTAATAAACGACTGCTGAAGATTGCCCGGGAATACAATCGGCGAACATTCCTGGAATACCTAAGAGAGGTTGCATTAAACATCAATCTGGACTAAAATTTCTAACAGACTCGCAGTTCTTTGCTAAAATCCTTGTATACAGTTATAAATGTAGGACTGTACTGGAAACAAAAATCGGACATCTTTGCAGTGGACCTACACGTGTGCACAGGATACTCCTGAAAATTTGAAAACCAGTGAGTATTTCTAATTTGATATCTGAAACTCTTAAAGCAAGCAGATTGTAACTGACGGTCCACTCAAATTCATACATAGACCGATTTTCTTTACTATGTGTAATACATGGTTGAAAAAAGTTATGAAATGTCCCAAAAAAAAAAAATTATTCCTGTTAAAGGACAGATTTGTTATGAGTAATTTGGAAGAGATGTACACATTTAGGATTGTACACGAACAAAATTAGTACATGTTTACAGTGGACCAAAACGCTTACACAGGGTACTCATGCAAAAAAAAAAAGTTACTTTTTACATTTTGATATTTAAAGCTCTTAAAGAGAACCCGAGGTGGGTTTGAAGTATATTATCTGCATACAGAGGCTGGATCTGCCTATACAGCCCAGCCTCTGTTGCTATCCCAAACCCCCCTAGGGTCCCCCTGCACTCTGCAATCCCTCATAAATCACAGCCACGCTGCTGACAGCTTGTCAGAGCTGGCTGTGTTTATCTCTATAGTGTCAGTCTGCTGCTCTCCCCGCCTCAGGCAGAACTCCAGTCCCCGCCTGCATCCCTTCCCTCCCTGCTGATTGGAGGGAAGGGGCGGGGCAGGGACCAGAGCTATGCAGGAGGCGGGGAAGCAGCTGAGACTGACACTACAGATGTAAACACAGCCTCACAGCATGGGCGTGATTTATGAGGGATTGCAGAGTGCAGGGGGACCTTAGTGGGGTTTGGGATAGCAACAGAGGCTGGGCTGTATAGGCAGATCCAGCCTCTGTATGCAGATAACATTCTTTAAACACACCTCGGGCTCTCTTTAAAGCAAGTCGATTCGAAATTCAGGTCCACTACAACTCTTACATACACCACATGTATTTACTACCTGTAATAAATGGTTTGAAAATGTTAAAAACTGTTCAAAATAAATATTAACGAGTTCGGCCTTTCTGGACGAGCTTTCTCGTCCAGAAAGGCACTGCTGCTTTCAATGCGTGGTGCGCGCGATCGAGAGCGCGCCCGCGCGCGCACCCGCCGCTAGCCCCCCGATCAGTGAATGGGAATATAATTCCCATTCACCGATCTAACTTCCCCGCAGAAATACCGACGCTTTCTATACAGAGAACGTGGTATTTCTGCCCCCCAGGAAACAACTCCTCTGAATTTTGGTTCCTGGATGCGAGATCGTTCGCATCCAGGACTTTTCTCACTGTGGCCATCTTGTGGCCAAATAGTAAACTGCACCCACATACATTTTTAATTAAAGAATTTGCTTATTTTACATGTAAAATAAGCAGTTTCCCTCCCACACCAAAAATTACCCACATACATTTTTTATTAAAAAAAATAAATAAAAAAAATACAATTAAAAAAAAAAAAAAACATCATAAATAGTTACCCAAGGGTCTAAACTTTTTAAATATACATGTCAAGAGAGTATGTTATTATATTATTTAAAATTATAAGCTTATAAATAGTGATGCACGCAAATTGAAAAAATGCACCTTTATTTCTAAAGGAAATATTGGCACCATAAATTGTGATAGGGACATCGTTTAAATAAAATACATGAGTTTTAATTACGGTAGCGTATATTAATTTCAAACTATAATGGCCAAAAACTGAGAAATAATGAATTTTTTTCATTTCTTTCTTAATCTTCCTGTTAAAATGGATTTAGAAAAAAATAATTCTTAGCAAAATGTAGTACCCAAAGAAAGCCTAATTAGTGGCGGAAAAAACAAGATATATTCATTGTGATAAGTAGCAATAAAGTTATAGGCGAATGAATGGGAGGTGAACGTTGCTCAGATGCATGAGATTTTCGGCACTGCGGCGCTGAACCGGTTAAATTAAGTGCACCATACGTCATTCTTGTTAAAGGACATATTTGTTTACTATAATTTTGAAGAGATGTACAACTGATGTTTGATTTCATTTTTTATTATGAATTCAAATGTACACAATGTCGAACATGTGCATCAGCCCTCTCCCCCCCCCCCCCCCCCAAAAAAAAAAAAAAAAAAACAGTAAAAATAAATAAATAAACTTGACTTGGGTTTCTTCTTTAATACTTGTTCACAAACATGTTCTATTCCACTAAAATTAGATATGTAGAGACAAGGGACAGTCCATGTGTACGTGCAAAGTATGGAGCAGCAGCAGGTCACTTACCTACACATGAATTGACCATTGCATAGAGAGCAAAGGAGTGATGAGTCCATGAGGAGGACTATGAGACTGAAAAATGGAAATAATACCCAGTCCGTAAGTGCATGTCAATTGTGAATCAACAGCAGGGCTCTTTACACATGAATTGACCCCTTTTTTTTAACAATGGGGGGGGGGGGGGGGGATGTGGAGGACTAGGAGTCTGCGTGTACAAAACTGAAAACCGCAGACAAACTACAAAACATGTACACGTGCCAATGCTGCAGCTGCAGCAGGGCATTTGCATAAACAGAGATTGACAGTTGTTTGCAGAGATAAGGGAGTTTGGAGTCTATGGAGAGGAATAGAGGTCTGTGTGTAGAGAACAGGACAGTATCTTCTGCTGAGTCCTGACTCTAGACTCATAACTCATTAATTCAAAACATTGACTTTGAACAATGATTGTAAGTCATTTTTTGGAAAAAAAATTGAAAACACATGAAAGAAAATGCACACAAAAACATTCATCCCCTTTGCATGCAACGCATAATACACTTTGGAGTATTTATCACAGAACCATAAATTAAATATCAATAGTGAATTAATTCTGGATCCACACGATACAGTTTCATTGCAGATTTCAGGTGGCCATACATTTGAAGATTATGTGCAGCTTCCACCAAGAGAAAAATCAATGTGTAATCAAATCTGATTACAGATAAATTTGTCTCTCAATACAATCTGGCCATAAACTACAGGCCGATTCCCGTCCAATTTCAGCACTAAATCGTCATTTAATCGGCTGAGCTTAAGGTGTGCAACCATCCACTGGCACAATCAATTATGAATTTATGAAGTTAGGTGATATTATGCATTAACTGTCCTGTAACAGGTTCCGCACAGTGTCCCTCCATCTCGCCGGGGTAAGAACTGCGTACACGCTTGCGGCGCATAGCATCTCAGGTCAGACAGTATGCAACGACGGACTGTATGCTGAACATGCCACGATGGACGGAAACGCATGGAGGCTGACAACGCACAGGTAACGTATAAATACACACACTACTTAAACTTACACATTTTGCCGGAGGATGCAGGGGGCCGACACACAACTAAACAACTGAATTAAGACAGACATCTTCCAGCATGTGCAATCGACCATTCAGCCAATTTCTAGCCTGCAATTGGGTTCTTTGTCGGTCGGACATGCACTTGGCCGCCACAATTTTCATTAATTTTGATTACATTACTCACATTGGATGAATGATTGTTTGGTTGGTCGGATAATGTATGGCAAGCTTTAGCTAAAAACTCGAGTACCTAGAGCACATCGGATCTGAGCATAGATTAATTTTTTTACAAAGTGAAATAATGTATGTACTTTGAAGTAATTACAAAGTTCGGATAAGTCTGGTGCAAAAAGTTAACAAAGACTGCCATACACTGAACAATTCCCAACACATCGACCAGCACATAGATCCATCTGTGATTGAATCTGATCAAAGAGGGATCTATTGGCTGCCTGCCTAGACTGCTAAATGATTTTCAATCAATCTCACCCCAAACCCTTTCAGACATAGCCTCTTCCAGCCTGTGCACAAACACCGGTCTCCGCTGTCTCTTCTATGCTCTGGGGTCCAGAGCTCAAGCTTCACTTTACTTTCTGTCGGTGGAAGTAAAAAGAGTACACTGAGCTGTACCGTTTAAACCTCCACCAACATGGAAGTAAGAGAAGCCAGCCAGACAACAGCGCGTAGAAGGGACACTAAGGACACGTGCATGCGGAACACTTAATGGGCCTGATTCACAAAGCGGTGCTAACAGTTAGCACGCTGGTGAAAAGCCCTTTATCATGCCTAAACTCAGTTTAGGCATGATAAGTTTAGGTGTGATAAGTTTAGGCATGATAAGTTTAGGTGTGATAAGTTTAGGCATGATAAGTTTAAGCGCCAACTGGGTTAGCACCGCAGTGCACAGCTAATCAAAAGTTTTACGCTAGCAAAGTCTGGTGCACTTCGCATAGAGTTTAATGGTGCTGCTTTGCGTGCGGGACTTTGCAAGCGATCTTAACTTATCTAAACTTATCATGCCTAAACTTATCACACCTAAACTTATCATGCCTAAACTTATCACACCTAAACTGGCTTTTCACCAGCATGGTGCAATGGTTATCATGCCTAAAGTCTCTAACTGGGTTAGCACCGCTTTGTGAATCGAGCCCTATGTATTGCCACTAGCGTAGGACGTCGCATATTACAACGCTGATATCAACGCTATCCCCACACGCCATCAATCAATCAATATCTTCGCCATGGACACATACACGGGAATTTTAGATTTCACATAGAAATCGAACGGTCGATCAGTGTTTGCACATCAATTTCACTACAGATTCAATAACACTTATCAAATCGGCTGTATATCATGGGAAAAATGGGTAAGTGTATGGGCCCCTTTAATCCGGTCATGAGATTGCACTCAGACACACTATAGGAAAGATCCAATACATGCCAGCCAGGCATGAACCATTCATACCATAAGTACTTGAGAAAGCAACTCATTTGAAGTGCTGACACTCAGCTGGTGCTGATGGACCAACTATCTGATTCAGAATGAAGAATGAAGAATGAATCTGCCGTGATCCAGTACAAATCCCATACATCACTTCTTTGCAATGAATAAGGAGTCTTTCATGATCCTGTTCTATTACATTGAATAAATTCTGCTGTATATCACAGGACAATCTGGTAAGTGTATGGGCACCTTTAAAGAGGAGCTGTTAGGTATAAGGTCTCAGAGAAAATAAACACATATATCAGTAGCTAAAGATTGGCTGTACTTACATTACATATGCATTTCACTGTCCATGTTTGTACTTCACATCATTTTTATATAGTATTTGCAGAGAATGATGCTCCTGACAGCTCATGGCAGGTTCCATGTTTGTCTGTCTCCTATGAAGCCAAATGTGTCGTCATGTCCTGCCTGCTTCCTGATGATTCCACTCTCACAAACGCTGCTGGTAATGAATAACACTACTGTGCAGTGAATATTAATTAGCCATGTGGCTAGGAACAATATCGGACTCCTGCAGTGTACTCTGCCCGGAGATTTATTAGTGCTGTGAGCTAGACTGTTCCATGCTGTTGTAACTTGAGCCTCACTAGCAGCAAGGGGAGGGCCCCAGAATGCTTTTCAGTATCTGTTATTCGGCTTGCGTCCTCCTTAGGAGCCTGGGAATACGGAGCCTTGCTGTCAGCAAACATCTAAAGTAAGAGAGATTTTTCACTGCAGTATTGCCTTTTTGGCTTCCTTCTAAACTGTTTAACACAGGAGAATAGAGGTTTAAATTAGCTTTTGCAGCCTGACAGTTACTCTTTAAAGAGGAACTCCAGTGAAAATAATGTAATAAAAAAGTGCTTCATTTTTACCATAATTATGTATAAATGATTTAGTCAGTGTTTGCTCATTGTAAAATCTTTCCTCTCCCAGATTTACATTCTGACATTTATCACATGGTGACATTTTTACTGTGGGCAGGTTATGTAGCTGCTCCTAGCTGTTTTGGTTGTTACATTGTGGCAGTTTGCCCAGAGAACCACGGTACCAGAGCTTCTTGTGGGAGGAGTTTCATCACAAAATCAGTCATACAGCGCCCCCTGATGGTCCGTTTGTGAAATGCAATAGATTTGTCATGTAAAAGGGGGTATCAGCTACTGATTGGGATAAAGTTCAATTCTTGGTCGGAGTTTCTCTTTAAGCCTGCCTTACTATTGCACTAAGCAAAACTGTAGAAAAGATCCAAATCATGCCAGGCAAGAATGCTTTTTTTTATAACATAATTAGTACTCACTGTGAAACAAGTGAGTCACTTGCAAATGAGAAAGTAACTCATTTAAAGTACTCACAGTCAGCCACTGCTGATGGAGCAACTATAAGATTAATTATGAAGACTGATGGAAGTGACTAGCACCGACTCCACGGTACAATGAATAACGACTCCTTCATGATCCAGTTCTAATCCTATGATTGGAATTGTTATAATGAACCAATTGCATGAGATGAACCGAACTTTCATTAACATCAACATTGTAATGTAGCAGTATGGGCTATACTTACACGGCTACATATCCGGGCAATGACGTATGGGCAACTGCTCATTAATATTAGTATTAAAACCATGAGGGAGATTTAGGGGATCGGTTGAAAAGGGCGCCCGAGCTGCCTGTATGAAAAGGGCGCCGCCATAGACATCAATGTTATTTCTGGAAATATGGGCTACAAGGTGTAGAAAAGGGCGCCCGAGTTTTGATATAGGCTACAAGTGAGCTCCCCTTTGTAGCCCATATTTTTTCGGCTACAAGGTTTTCGGCTACAAGCGGGCTCCCCTTTGTAGCCCATATTTTTTTCGGCTACAGTAAGGTGCCCCTCTGTAGCCCATATTATTGACTTTTTTTTGTAGCCGAAGTTTTTATATGGGCTACAAGCACTGTAAGCTGAATTATTTCATTCCCCCACTATCCATGGCGGCCTGGAGGGGGAATAGTAATTAACACATCCCGGAGTTTCTTTCTAGCCGAAGTTTGTATATGGGCTACAAGCGCTGGAAGCCGAATTATTTCATTCCCCCACTATCCATGGCGGCCTGGAGGGGGAATAGTAATTAACACATCCCGGAGTTTTTTGTAGCCGAAGTTTTTATATGGGCTACACCAGGCGCCTTGGTTTTTTTTGTAGCCCAAGTTTTTATATGGGCTACACCAAGTGTCTTTTTTGTAGCCGAAGTTCATATGGGCTACACCAGGCGCCTTTTTTGTAGCCGAAGTTGGTATATATATGGGCTCCACCAGGCGCCCTTTTTTACCGGCGCCCTTTTCATGTAGACCCAGATTTAGGGATAACAGACAGCAATTTGGAAAGGTTTTAGCAGAATATGGGCTACTAGAAGCGCGCAATTTAGCGATATGGGCTACGAACGGAGTCCGTACTACAGATGACTGTATAATATGGGCTACAACAGAGCTATTTGGAAAGGTTTACTTCAATATGGGCTACAAGAAGCGCGCTTTGGGTATATGGGCTACGACCGTACTGCGTATTACAGGCAAATGTATATTATGGGCTAATACACAGCTATTTGGAACGGTTTTAGCAAAATATGGGCTACAAAAAGCACAATCACTTTGTGATTGAGTAAATTTGCATATATAGGCTACAGCTGTAGCTGGTTTGTAGGCATACTATCTATAGTTTCAAACTTTATAGGCTACACCAGGTGGTTTCTGTAGCAAAGTTGCTCTAACCGTTTATGGGTTACACGGACATCCGGGTAGGAGTAGCCGAAATTCGTGTATATGGGCTAGAAATCGGTTCACTTTCAAAGCTGAAGGTACAACATATGGGCTAAACCTGTCGTCCTCTTTATAGCCGAAGTTATCTCACATGGCCAACAAAAGAAGGATCACGTTCATAATCGAAGAGACCATATATGGGCTAAACATTTGGCCTTTTATAGCCGCAGTAAAAAAAAAAAAGGAGTACAACAAAGGGATCCCTTTTATAACCAAAGTGAAGGATCCGTTTCATAAACGATTTTGATTAACATGGGCTAGACAAGGAATTATGGTCCCTTTCAAAACCAAAATGAACAGATATAGGTAAAAATATATGGGTTATAAAAAAGGGATCCTTTATGTAAGAAAAGTGACAGATCCCTTTATAACCGGTGTGAACATCAATCGGCTATACCGTGATGTATTTTATAACCGATGTTACATGGGCTACACTAGGCGCCCCTTACAATGCGTTTAAAGGGAACCAGAGAGGATGACACATACATACCTGGGGCTTCCTCCGGCCCCATACGCACGGATCGCTCCCACGCCGCCGTCCTCCGCTGCCTGGATCCACCTCCACCGGGTCCCGTCATTGCCGCGAGTCGGCGAGTCGGCCGGCGGACGCGGCCAATTGTCCGCATCACAGGGTGCTCTCTCCATACAGATACGCATGTGGTTGCCTACTGTGCAGCCGCATGCGTACGTGTATGGAGGGAGCCCCTGTGATGCGGACAATTGGCCGCGTCCGCCGGAAGTGACGTGCCCGGTACCGGCGGATCCAGGAAGCTGAGGACGGCGGCGTGGGAGAGATTCAGGCTTATGGGGCTGGAAGAAGCCCCAGGTATGTATGAAATCTTTTCCTTTTTTCACCCCCCCGTTCCTCTCTGGTTTCCTTTAAGGGTGATGTCACAGCACAACGCAATAAAGGTACCACTGTCAGTAATCCTTCTCCCATGTCCACGCAGGCAAGGACAGGACGCTCCAGTGATCTCATGGTGATGTCGGACATGCGGACATTCTTTAGTCTAACGCCTTGCTTTTGCCCTTCCGGATCCACCCTCCACCAACACCTGGACTGGCAGGCAGCCGACTACCTGGCCTTAAGTGTGGATGTAGACACTGTGAGCAGCGATGAACACTTGGACTTCTGGGTGCGCAGGCTTGACCTGTGGCCAGGCCGCCAGAGCTGTCCCAATTTGCCATCCAACTTCTGTCTTGCCGTGCCTCAAGCGTCTTGTCAGAAAGGACCTTCAGCACAGCTGGAGGCATTGTCACTGAGAAGAGAAGTTGCCTAAGTCACAAAAGTGTTCAGTACCTCACCTTTATCAAAATGAATGAGGCATGGATCCCGGAGGGCTACTGCCCGCCCGAAGACTAAGTCAGTCCCCACACACAGCATCTCTGCCTGCACGCTGTGTGACTGGCTGCCTGACCCAAGACTAAGTCGCTGCCCACACAGCATCTCTGCCCGCAGGCCGCTTGACTGCCTTCTCCGCCACCACCAACAGGGTCCAGGACTCCAGGCGGATACCGGAATTTTTAAGGCCGCTGCCAGCAGCGGCCCCTATACTAATTTTTCTGGTACGTGTACATGCCTGCCTAATTTTTCTGGCTGCAGTGCAGCTGCAGCAACAAAACAAAAGGCATGTACATGTGCCCATTCCCTTTCGTGATGATTACCTTGCCGCGGTGAAGGGGCTTGCGTATCACAATGAAGCAAATGACCGCCAGCTATATGAGTGTCTCGGGGGGGGGGGGGGGGTGGATACACCAAAGATAATAAGGTCGTTGCTTCATTGTGGACAGACCAAATTTGATCAGCTGGACAGTCACTGTTGTTCTATCATTGAGCTACCACAGCCCGGCGACCATATGGGTTTGAAAACCGCCACGGCCTTCACTCTGGCCATGGTGCGCACCAGTCCAGCACGGCCGTCACTACACAAACAGCTGTTTGCGGTCATGGGCGTCCGCAGAAAATTTTCCAGGGGGGGGGGCAAAAAGGGGGGAGGAAAAAGCGTGGCGCGAAATTTTGGGGGAAGTGTTGTGTGGCGCGCGCCGCGCCGAAAAATGGATGTGGTCATGAACCAGAATATGGTCGTGGGTGGAGACAAGTTTACATGAACTAAGCAATGGTGGGACATTAGATTAGGACAGTGGTGGCGAACCTTTTGGAGGTCGAGTGTCCAAACTGCAAAGTCACTTTACTATCACAAAGTGCCAACAGCAATTTAAACTAAATACAAACGTTTTAACTCATACATGAACATTATGGAAAATCCAAGTTGAAAATAAACTGTGAAGATAAACAATTTCATCCATCCTACTCCTGAAAAATATATTCATTTTTTTAGAACCTCCCAGTTTCATTTTCTGTTTTAAAAAGCGGGAAAAGTAGGTTTAATGCTATTGTCTCATATGATGATGATTCAGCTTTTTCCATAGTCTCGCAGTTAGCAATCATGTGACCCCCAACAAGACAAATTTAGCAATCATGAGGCCCCCCCATCAAGACAAATTAAGCAATCATGAGGCCCCCAACATGACCAACTCAGCAATCATGAGGCCCCCAACAAGACAAATTCAGCAATCATGAGGCCCCCAACAAGAAAAATTCAGCAATCATGAGGCCCCCAACAAGACAAATTCAGTAATCTTGAGGCCCCCAACAAATCATGAGGCCCCCAACAAGACAAATTCAGCAGTCATGAGGCGCATAAATAGACAGCATTTCACATAAATAGGCAGAATGCTCCCTTAATATGGTAGACACCTCTCACCTGGCAGCAGTTCCCCAAAATACACTCAATCTGACAGCAGTGGTTCCCCAAAAATAGGTAGCCCCAGGTCTATAGGTGTCCCCAGAATAGGTCGCCAGCGGTATAGATGTCCCCAGAACTGGTAGCCAGGGGTAGAGATGTCCCCAGAACAGGTAGCCAGGGGTATATGTGCCCAGTATATGTAGGCAGGGATATATGTGCCCAGTATATGTAGCCAGAGGTATATGTGCCCAGTATATGTAGTCAGGGGTATATGTGCCCAGTATATGTAGTCAGGGGTATATGTGCCCAGTATATGTAGTCAGGGGTATATGTGCCCAGTATATGTAGTCAGGGGTATATGTGCCCAGTATATGTAGTCAGGGGTATATGTCCCCAGTATATGTAGCCCGGGGGATATGTCCCCAGTATATGTAGTCAAGGGTATATGTGCCCAGTATATGTAGTCAAGGGTATATGTGCCCAGTATATGTAGCCAGAGGTATATGTGCCCAGTATATGTAGGCAGGGGTATATGTGCCCAGTATATATAGTCAGGGGTATATGTGCCCAGTATATGTAGTCAGGGGGATATGTGTCCAGTATATGTAGGGAGGTGTATATGTCCCAGTATATGTAGGCAGGTTTATATGTCCCAGTATATGTAGGCAGGTGTATATGTCCCAGTATATATAGCCAGGGGTATATGTAGGCAGGTGTATACGTCCCAGTATATATAGCCAGGGGTATATGTCCCCAGTATATGTAGCCAGGGGGTATCTTTCCCCAGTATATGTAGCCAGGGGGTATATGTCCCCAGTATATATAGCCAGGGGTATGTGTCCCAGTATATGTAGCCAGGGGTATATGCCCCAGTATATGTAGCCAGGGGTATATGTCCCAGTATATGTAGCCAGGGGTATATGTCCCAGTATATGTAGCCAGGGGTATATGACCCAGTATATGTAGGCAGGTGTATACGTCCCAGTTAATGTAGGCAAGTGTATATGTCCCAGTATGCAGGTGTATATGTCCCAGTATATGTAGGCAGGTGTATATGTCCCAGTATATGTAGGCAGGTGTGTATGTCTCAGTATATGTAGCCAGGGGTATATGTCCCAGTATATGTAGGCAGGTGTATATGCCCCCATTATATGTAGGCAGGTGTATATGTCCCAGTATGCAGGTGTATATGTCCCAGTATATGTAGGCAGGTGTATATGTCACAGTATATGTAGGTAGGTGTATATGTCCCTTTATATATAGCCAGGGGTATATGTGCTCAGTATACGTAGTCAGGGGTATATGTGCCCAGTATATGTAGGCAGGGGTATATGTCACAGTATATGTAGGTAGGTGTATATGTCCCTTTATATATAGCCAGGGGTATATGTGCTCAGTATACGTAGTCAGGGGTATATGTGCCCAGTATATGTAGGCAGGGGTATATGTGCCCAGTATATGTAGGCAGGGGTATATGTGCCCAGTATATATAGCCAGGGATATATATGCCCAGTATATATAGCCAGGGATATATGTGCCCAGTATATGTAGGCAGGGGTATATGTGCCCAGTATATGTAGCCAGAGGTATATGTGCCCAGTACATGTAGTTTGGGGTATATGTGCCCAGTATATGTAGCCAGAGGTATATGTGCCCAGTATATTTAGGCAGGGGTATATGTGCCCAGTATATGTAGGCAGGGGTATATGTGCCCAGTATATGTAGGCAGGGGTATATGTGCCCAGTATATGTAGGCAGGGGTATATGTGCCCAGTATATGTAGCCAGAGGTATATGTGCCCAGTATATTTAGGCAGGGGTATATGTGCCCAGTATATGTAGGCAGGGGTATATGTGCCCAGTATATGTAGGCAGGGGTATATGTGCCCAGTATATGTAGCCAGGTGTGCCCCAGCAGGAGGGGAGCAGCGCAGAGAAGAGAGAGAGCTATGGGCACAGTGGGAAAGGGCGGACGTCTATGTGCCCATAGCTCTCCCCAGGGGGGGGGGGGGGGCAGCGGGCGGCCAGGGTCAGGCAGATGCCCGATTTTGCCATATGTGCGGACGCCCATGACAAAGCGTTACACAGTTACACAGGTCTGTCAGTGTGAAGCAGTACTCTACACTCCCTGATTGATGTATACACATGCAAGATGTTTTAAAGCACTTTAGGCCTGCAATTTAGCATTCAATGTGATTTTGGCCCTTAAAACGCTGCTTTGCATCCAATCCAGATTTCTCCCCAGGACTTTTGGCATGTATCCCACTCCGCCATGCCCCCCTCTAAGTGTTAGACCCCTTGAAACATCTTTTCCATCACTTTTGAGGCCAGCATAAATTTTTCTAGTTTTCAAAGTTCGCCACCCCATTGAAGTCTATTGGCGTTCGCAAAAGTTTGCTCGAACTGAACTTTCGCGGAAGTTCGCGAACCGAAAATAGAAGGTTCAGACCATCTCTAATGCAAACGATATTTTCACGCACAAATTCGCATTTGCAAGCGAAAACGACATCATTTGTGCAAGGAAAATCATGTTTGCACACACAAAGTTGCGAGCGTGCGCATTTTTGAAAAATTGCGCACGGTCACGAATTTGCATGCGCATGTGAAATTGCGCACTATTGCAAATTTGCGTGCGCAAACACGAAATTACACACACAAACAATATAGTTTTCACGTGCAAACACAAACTTGCGCATTAAAACGATATAGTTTGCGTGTGAATATTCGTGTGAAAATGCGCAATTGCGCATGCAAATTCGTGATTGCGCGCAAACACTAAAGCGGCCTTGACTTAGCATGGTTTAGTGAATCAAGCCCTTGATGTGTCCTGAGGACAAGTTGTATTAGCTATCTGGGAACAGTGTAACACAAAGTGGCTGGATTACAGATCCTCTTACACATGGAGGTGAAGTGAGGTGTCCTCACTTGCATGGAGATGGAGAGAGGGATACACACTCACATGGAGGAAGAAAGTTGCAGGCATATGGAGTTGGAGTGATGTGTCCCCACTCGCATGGAGGTGGAGAGAGGAAGTTGCACTCACATGGAGGGGGAGGAGAGCTTCAGGCACATGGAGATGGCGTGATGTGTCCCCACTCGCATGGAGGTGGAGAGAGGGAGTTGCACTCACATGGAGGGGGGAAGCTGCAGGCACATATAGGTGATGTGTCCCCACTCGCATGGAGGTGGAGATGGAGTTGTACTCACATGGAGTGGGAGTAGAGCTGCAGGCACATGGCGGTGGAGTGATGTGTCCCCACTTGCATGGAGGTGGAGTATTGTGTTCCCACTCGCATTGAGGTGGAGAGAGGAAGTTGTACTCACATGGAGGGGGGGGGGGAAGAGCTGCAGGCACATGGCGGTGGAGTGACGTGTCCCCACTCGCATGGAGGTGGAGTGTTGTGTCCCCACTTGCATGGAGGTGGAGAGAGGGAGTCAGACTCACATGGAGGGTGAGGAGAGCTGCGAGCAAATGGAGGTGAAGTGAGGTGTCCCCACTCACATGGAGCAGTAGAGCTTCAGGCACATGGAGGGGGACACACAGTCACATGGTGGTGGGGTTGATAACATCAAATCTGAATTACAATTGTTTTTGCCTGCATTACCTAAACGTGCAACTCTGTGTGCTATTGTACTTTGTAGCTCATCCACATCCACTCATGCCTTATAATCCATGAGGACAGAGGCGCTATATGTGCTACCTGAGAGCTACTGTTTTGTCCCCTGTTTTATTGCCTGATGAAGCAGCCTTGGTCCTGTGAAACGCGTTGCATCTATTGGGGTACTAATAAAGTGTTTATTTATGTCAGACAAGTAGTCTAGTCTGCTTTCGGAGGTAAGTCCACCACTGCCTCCCCAGCATATTTTAAAACTTTTAATTGTTGTTTTTATTCTGCTGGCGCCTCTGTTCATCAAAGTCCTTATAATCCATGTGTTCCCTCTGTGCAACTACACAAATACAGGTCCTTCTAAAAAAAATTAGCATATTGTGATAACGTTTATTATTTTCTGTAATGTACTGATAAACATTAGACTTTCATATATTTTAGATTCATTACACACAACTGAAGTAGTTCAAGCCTTTTATTGTTTTAATATTGATAATTTTGGCACACAGCTCATGAAAACCCAAAATTCCTATCTCAAAAAATTAGCATATTTCATCCGACCAATAAAAGAAAAGTGTTTTTAAAAGAAAAAAAGTCAACCTTCAAAGAATTATGTTCAGTTATGCACTCAATACTTGGTCGGGAATCCTTTTGCAGAAATGACTGCTTCAATGCGGCGTGGCATGGAGGCAATCAGCCTGTGGCACTGCTCAGGTGTTATGGAGGCCCAGGATGCTAAGATAGCGGCCTTAAGTTCATCCAGAGTGTTGGGTCTTGCGTCTCTCAACTTTCTCTTCACAATATACCACAGATTCTCTATGGGGTTCAGGTCAGGAGAGTTGGCAGGCCAATTGAGCACAGTAATACCATGGTCAGTAAACCATTTACCAGTGGTTTTGGCACTGTGAGCAGGTGCCAGGTCGTGTTGAAAAATGAAATCTTCATCTCCATAAAGCTTTTCAGCAGATGGAAGCATGAAGTGCTCCAAAATCTCCTGATAGCTAGCTGCATTGACCCTGCCCTTGATAAAACACAGTGGACCAACACCAGCAGCTAACATGGCACCCCAGACCTTCACTGACGGTGGGTACTTGACACTGGACTTCAGGCATTTTGACATTTCCCTCATCCCCAGTCTTCCTCCAGAATCTGGCACCTTGATTGCCGAATGACATGCAAAAGTTGCTTTCATCCGAAAAAAGTACTTTGGACCACTGAGCAATAGTCCAGTGCTGCTTTTCTGTAGCCCAGGTCAGGCGCTTCTGCCGCTGTTTCTGGTTCAAAAGTGGCTTGACCTGGGGAATGCGGCACCTGTAGCCCATTTCCTGCACACGCCTGTACACAGTGGCTCTGGATGTTTCTACTCCAGACTCAGTCTACTGCTTCCGCAGGTCCCCCAAGGTCTGGAATCGGTCCTTTTCCACAATTTTCCTCAGGGCCCGGTCACCTCTTCTCGTTGTGCAGCGTTTTCTGCCACACTTTTTCCTTCCCACAGACTTCCCACTGAGGTGCCTTGATACAGCTCTCTGGGAACAGCCTATTCATTCAGAAATTTCTTTCTGTGTCTTACCCTCTTGCTTGAGGGTGTCAATGATGGCCTTCTGGACAGCAGTCAGGTTGGCAGTCTTACCCATGATTGCGGTTTTGAGTAATGAACCAGGCCGGGAGTTTTTAAAAGCCTCAGGAATCTTTTGCAGGTGTTTAGAGTTAATTAGTTGATTCAGATGATTAGGTTAATAGCTCGTTTAGAGAACCTTTTCATGATATGCTCATTTTTTGAGATAGGAATTTTGGGTTTTCATGAGCTGTATGCCAAAATCATCAATATTAAAACAATAAAAGGCTTGAACTACTTCAGTTGTGTGTAATGAATCTAAAATATATGAAAGTCTAATGTTTATCAGTACATTACAGAAAATAATGAACTTTATCACAATATGCTAATTTTTTAAGAAGGACCTGTAGATGGCACAGTAAAGGGGTAGTGAAGTATAGCTGTAGCCAGGAATAGGTATAAGTATAGGTACAGCTAGTACTAGTACTAGCTAGTAATGCGCTTTGAGTCCTATGGGAGAAAAGCGCTTTACAAATGTTATTGTATTGTATTGTATTGTATTATTGTATAGTATAGACAGCCAGGAATAGGTACAGCCAGTATAGGTAGCAAGGAATGATAGCCAGTTATAGGTACAGCCTGTAGAGATAGCCAGGAATAGAAGTAGCCAGGTATAGGTATAGCCAGTAATAGGGGTAGTCAAATATAGGTACAGCCAGCATAGATGGCCAGGAATAGGGGGTAGCTAGGTATATGTACAGCCAGTAGCAATAGTCAGGAAAAGGAGTAGCCAAGTATAGATACAGTCAGTATAGATAGCCAGGAATAGGCAGCCACCCTCCCCTTATGTTTCCGGCTGCCTCCTGGTCCCCCTCCGGCAGCTGAAACTTCACACTGCAGATTAGCGGTGACAGGCAGCAAGCAAGCAGTGAGAAGTGCCCAGTAATGCTTGCCACATACTGAAAGTGACATACAGTGGGTTGCAAAAGTATTCGGCCCCTTTGAAGTTTTCCACATTTTGTCATATTACTGCCACAGACATGAATCAATTTTATTGGAATTCCACATGAAAGACCAACACAAAGTGGTGTACACATGAGAAGTGGAACGAAAATCATACATGATTCTAATTTTTTTTACAAATAAATAACTGCAAAGTGGTGTGTGCATAATTATTCGGCCTCCTTTGATCTGAGTGCAATCAGTTGCCTATAGACATTGCCTGATGAGTGCTAATGACTAAATAGAGTGCACCTGTGTGCAATCTAATGTCAGTACAAATACAGCTGCTCTGTGACGGCCTCAGAGGTTGTCTAAGAGAATATTGGGAGCAACAACACCGTGAAGTCCAAAGAACACACAAGACAGGTCAGAGATCAAGTTATTGAGAAATTTAAAGCAGGCTTAGGCTACAAAAAGATTTTCAAAGCCTTGAACATCCCACGGAGCACTGTTCAAGTGATCATTCAGAAATGGAAGGAGTATGACACAACTGTAAACCTACCAAGACAAGACCATCCACCTAAACTCACAGGCCGAACAAGGAGAGCGCTGATCAGAAATGCAGTCAAGAGGCCCATGGTGACTCTGGACGAGCTGCAGAGATCTACAGCTCAGGTGGGAGACTCTGTCCATAGGACAACTATTAGTCATGCACTGTACAAAGTTGGCTTTTATGGAACAGTGGCAAGAAGAAAGGCATTGTTAACAGAAAGCATAAGAAGTCCCATTTGCAGTTTGCCACAAGCCATGTGGGGGACACAGCAACCATGTGGAAGAAGGTGCTCTGGTCAGATGAGACCAAAATGGAACTCTTTGGCCAAAATGCAAAACGCTGTGTGTGGTGGAAAACTAACACTGCACATCACTCTGAACACACCATCCCCACTGTCAAATATGGTGGTGGCAGCATCATGCTCGCAGGGTGCATCTCTTCAGCAGGGACAGGGAAGCTGGGCAGAGTTGATGGGAAGATGGATGGAGCCAAATACAGGGCAAACTTGGAAGAAAACCTCTTGGATACTGCAAAAGACTTGAGAGTGGGGCGGAGGTTCACCTTCCAGCAGGACAATGACCCTAAACATAAAGCCAGGGCAACAATGGAATAGTTTAAAACAAAACATATCCATGTGTTAGAATGGCCCAGTCAAAGTCCAGATCTAAATCCAATCGAGAATCTGTGGCACGATCTGAAAACTGCTGTTCACAAACGCTATCAATCTAATCTGAAAAAGAAGAATGGGCAAGGATTTCAGTCTCTAGGTGTGCAAAGCTGGTAGAGACATACCCTAAAAGACTGGCAGCTGTAATTGCAGCAAAAGGTGGTTCTACAAAGTATTGACTCAGGGGGGCGAATAATTACGCACACCCCACTTTGCAGTTATTTATTTGTAAAAAATGTTTGGGATGATGTATGATTTTCAATCCACTTCTCACATGTACACCACTTTGTATTGGTCTTTCACATGGAATTACAATAAAATTGATGCATGTTTGTGGCAGTAATGTGACAAAATGTGGAAAACTATAAGGGAGCTGAATACTTTTGCAACCCACTGTATGTTTACTTTCTGTATGCAGCTGGTGTTACTAGGCAACGCTCACTGCTTGCTCGCCGCCTAATACCGCTAATGTGCGGTGTAAAGTCTCAGCCACCGGAGGAGGACTAGGAGGCAGAGAGTGCAAGGAGGGGACAGCGAGGGTGGCAAATCGGCGGGGGCGGGTTCTCGGCAGCGGTAACCCCCGGCTGCAGGGGCGGGGCCACTGTCATCCCTCCCTCGCGATGAGGGTTTGGGGCAAGCCACTCCTGGCACCACCCCCTTAATACGCCGCTGACTGCGATTATAGCCTCACACACAAAGCATTGAAAAAACGTAGATACAAAAATCTGAAAAATATATGTACAGGAGTTCCTTTCACTGGAACAAGTAACTGGAATCTGAAAGAGATTGGAAACATAATGCTTTAATAGCAGAAAAATAAATACATATTTAAATATACACAAGAGAATATATTACTTTTACTTACCTAGACATGTTTTTATTTTTCTTGAAATCCACACCAAATCAGTAGAAACCACCATGTAGAACCATCAACAGAAACTTTCTATAGAAATAAAAAAAAAAAAAAAAAAAAACGGCCAAGTTACAAATTCAAATGAAAGCCACACAGTTTCATAAGATCACTAGCGAGTTGGAAACCTTGTTTTTTTGAGCTTTCACAACCTCTTCTTTGTTGGGTCTCTCAACGGGAGCTACTCTCAACTCTGGAGCGCCGTAAATATTTTTTGGAGACCCATGTTGTTTGCAGTTCTCGGGTAACTATACGGAGAATATCCCTCATCATTGGAAAAACGTGAGGGAGCCACAACGGTTCTAACCATCCAAACCATCATGGATCTAAAAAAGAAAGGGCGCAGACTAGAAAGACAGTGGCGTAAATCAGGGACTGGGGAGCACAAATCTAGCCTAGTTCAACACCTCAGACAATACCAACAAGCAATAACCAAGAAAAAATCAGACTTTATCTCGCACAAAATATCTACAGCCAACAACAGAGCTGCTCAACTCTTCCACACAGTGGAATCACTCTGCAATCCTTCCTGCCTAAAAGCCCCAACCACATACTCCAGGGAAAGGTGTGAAGAATTCTCTGCCTTCTTCACAAACAAGGTGTCTACCATCCGTGCCAGCATTACACCAACAACATCAATTGACCACTGGATGTTGCATATGCCTACTACCGTAACACCATGGCAAGTCTTTGACACTCTGAGTGTAGAAGATTTTGGAATTCTCATTCAAAGTCTCCGCCCCACTACCTGCGACCTGGATCCTGGCCCAACTGGATCCTTAATGCAGTGCCCAGCGCTGTTCAGGCCAGCACTTCACAAAATCACTCAGTGCTCCTTGCAAAGTGGATTTTTCCCAGAAGAACTAAAGAAAGCAATCATAAAACCCCTCCTGAAGAAACCATCACTAGATCCTGATTCTGTAACCATCTACAGACCTGTGGCGAACTTACCATTCCTATCAAAAGTTATCGAGAAAGCAGTCGCCAACCAGCTAGAAGCCAGGATTACAGATAACAACATCTTTGATACTTTTCAGTCAGGATTCAGGAAAAGGCACAGCACTGAAACAGCATTAGTCCGAGTAATGAATGATCTACTTACTGCAAGGGACAAGGGTGATTGCTCAATTCTGATTCTTCTTGACTTGTCAGCAGCATTTGATACTGTGGATCATGAAATACTAATCCAGCGACTGAAGAATTACTGTGGCCTAAGGGGTACTGTTCTTAGCTGGTTTCAGACCTTCCTATCTGGCAGGACACAGCAAGTATATCTGGGCACACACTACTCTAATCCAGTGCCACTTGCCTATGGAGTTCCACAGGGTTCTGTACTATCACCATTACTCTTTGCAGTCTACATGCTCCCACTGGGCAAAATAATCCAGAACTATGGTTTAGGATACCATTGTTATGCAGATGACACACAACTGTATCTGTCCTTCAAGCCTGGAACCCAAGACCCATCAGCATCCATAAATGCGTGTCTAGTGGATTTACAAAATTGGATGAACACCAGCTGGCTGAGGCTGAACTCTGACAAAACAGAGGTGTTGGTGGTAGGTGGTCCACACATGATGGATAAAGTTCAAAACGCTCACCACCTCAAACTAGCAATTGGGGGAGATACTGTACAGTATAAAGACTCTGTGCGAAACCTTGGGGTGATCCTGGATGGAAATCTAAAACTCAGACAGCAGGTATCAGCTGTCGTCAAGTCTTCGTTCTTCCATCTAAGAAATATAGCGAAAATCAAACACCTTATCCCAGCTGAAGACCTACCTGCCCTGGTTCACGCATTTGTATCCTCCCGCTTAGACTACTGCAACGCCCTGTTAATCGGATCTACAGATAAGGTTCTGCGCCCCTTACAGCTAGTACAGAATGCTGCAGCCAGACTCCTAGCCAATGCCCCCCGCAGCTCACACATCACCCCAGTACTGCAAACTCTTCACTGGTTGCCAGTAAAATGGAGAATCAATTTTAAGATCTGCCTGCTGACATTCAAGGCTCTACACCACATGGGACCCAAATACATAGCGGATCTATTGGAACTTTATGCCGATCACGCACCCTCCGCTCTGCCAACAAGATGAAGCTGGTTATTCCCAGGATACACTTAACATTTGGTGCTCGGGCCTTTTCCTATGCAGCCCCTACTCTATGGAACTCACTTCCACAATCAGTACAAGAGGCTCCTTCTCTGGACAGCTTTAAAAAAAGGCTAAAAACTCACCTCTTTTCCCTAGCCTTTGAGACTGCATAATGCAGGGTCACAGCGCTTTGAGTCCCCAGGGAGAAAAGCGCTATATAAATATTATTGTTATTGTTATTGTTGTTAAAACTTTACGCATCACCCACTTTTTCTTGCTACGGGGAAATTCCAATTTATACCGGGCGGTTCCACTTGGTTGTGATCCTTTTCTTTCTTTGGTGACCATAGCCTGTGGTCTGCCTGCATTTTTGTTACGGGTGAGTATGGCTAATTTAGTTCTGGCCTCCATTGAATCCATAGTAAAGTGAATTATTTTGGGACGATATTTCAGCACCATGCTGTGGAAGGTTTCCAAAACACCAGTTTGGCAGTACATTGTTAGCTGAGGAAGGTCTTTGTCCAGTTTTGGGCTTGTAATCACCTGGTGCAAAGCTTTAAATGCAGCCACATTTTTTTTAACCATAGCAAGTCCCTGTCTTCAGCCTCAATGGGGCCATGCGCACATGTATATGTATTGTCTCCTTCTCTCCACTCATGCTCATTCACTATATGATGTAATATTGAGTTCAGCTTCAAACGGAACTCATTGGCTGTTTCTGCTGGTCCAATAAAAGTGATTTATAATTGGGCCTATCCATGGTTGAAGCTCTCTGCACTTAGACTTTGAAGCAACTTGAACCAACTTCTTCTTGCATGATTTGGAGAAATGCCACAGATCAAACTGATGGGGGACATGTGACTCTCTTTCAACTGGCAGAGTCCCAGTGGATTGGCGTACAGCCCACGTTTTCCCATTATTTAAGAAGGGCAAAAAATCAGATCCAGGAAATTATAGACCTGTAAGCTTAACATTAGTTGTATGCAAACTATTTGAGGGGTTGCTAAGATATACTTCATAGTAGAAAACAATCTTATTTCTAAGCATCAACATGAGTTTACTAAAGACAGGTCCTGTTTGACTAACATTCTCAGCTATTATGAGGTAGTGAACACTAATGTGGATATTGGGAATGCTGTAGATGTGATATACTTGGACTTTGCAAAGGCCTTTCGACACGGTTCCCCACAAAAGTCTGGTGCAAAAGTTGAGGATGCAAGGACTGGGGAAGAGTCTGTGTACATGGATAGGGAACTGGCTAATGGACAGAAAACAAAGAGTTGTGGTCAATGGATCATACTCAAAATAGGAGACTGTTAGCAGTGGGGTCCCACAGGGGTCCGTACTGGGTCCAGTGCTCTTCAATTTATTTATTAATGACCTAGTAGATGCAGTAGTGAGCAATGTTGCTATTTTTGCAGATGATACAAAATTGTGCAGAATCATCAACTCTCAGAAAGATAGGGACATATTGCAACAGGATCTGGATAGGATGGCTATATGGGCACATAAATGGCAGATGAAATTCAATTTTGAAAAACTTAAAGTCATGCATTTTGGTCATACCAATGGTCTAGCACCATACAAAATAAATGGAGGCAAGTGGTGAATGGCTTGTTTTAGGAGGTGAGAGCCCTGGAGCAGGCTATTTGTGCCTGTCCTCCCCTTATGTGTCGCGCCCAGGTCATGCGCATATAGCAGAACGCAATGGACGTTAAGGTAAGTGCCTGTTTTTAATCTTGGGAGGTGTGTGCGGGCGGCTCTTCCCGGCGCTGGCCACGCTGGGGAGATCGCCTGCACTCCCCAGCCTCCACCTCCGAGGTGCCGCTGTGTGGGTTCCAGGCGGTGAGAGAGCCTGGGACCCCTGCGGCCCCCCGGTTGTATGGGGGCAATGGGAAGCCTCCTCGTGGCGCCCCTGGATAGTGCTATGTAGCATGAACTCATTCCCGCAGGGCAATTGTTTTGCGGTTTTTGGTTTTTGACCCTGCATATTTAGGCATGCGAAAGCAAATGCATATTTGCATGAGCAATGTCTCGTGATTAGCCAATAGGCCAAATTTGCAAAGCCAGATTTGTCAGGTTCACTTGGTTGATGCACACATTTTCTCTCTGTTGTAATTAGCATTGCATTTTCTTTTCTTTGGAGGCAAGTGGTGAATGGCTTGTTTTAGGAGGTGAGAGCCCTGGAGCAGGCTATTTGCGCCTGTCCTCCCCTTATGTGTCGCGCCCAGGTTATGCGCATATAGCAGAACGCAATGGACGTTAAGGTAAGTGCCTGTTTTTAATCTTGGGAGGTGTGTGCGGGCGGCTCTTCCCGGTGCTGGCCACGCTGGGGAGATCGCCTGCACCCCCCAGCCTCCACCTCCGAGGTGCCGCTGTGTGGGTTCCAGGCGGTGAGAGAGCCTGGGACCCCCGCGGCCCCCAGTTGTATCGGGGCAATGGGAAGCCTCCTCGTGGAGCCCCTGGATAGTGCTATGTAGCATGAACTAATTCCCGCAGGGCAATTGTTTTGCGGTTTTTGGTTTTTGACCCTGCATATTTAGGCATGCGAAAGCAAATGCATATTTGCATGAGCAATGTCTCGTAATTAGCCAATAGGCCAAATTTGCAAAGCCAGATTTGTCAGGTTCACTTGGTTGATGCACACATTTTCTCTCTGTTGTAATTAGCAATACAAAATAAATGGGATACAGTTGGGGACATCAAACTTGGAGAAGGACTTAGGAGTACTCATCGACAACAAGTTAAATAATCGCACTCAATGCCAAGCCGCTGCAGCTAAAGCTAATAAAATTGTGGGATGCATTAAAAGGGAAATAAAACCTCGAGATGCTAGCATAATATTGCCCCTGTTTAACTCTCTAGTAAGGCCACATCTGGAATATGGAATTCAGTTCTGGGCACCACATTACAGGAAAGATATTGCAGTTTTAGAGCAGGTGCAGAGACGAGCAACAAAATTGATACGTGGGATGGAAGGTCTCACTTCCCAAGAAAGGTTAGATAAACTGGGTTTATTTAGTCTAGAGAAAAGACGCCTTAGAGGGGATGTAATTAACATGTATAAACACATCAGAGGGCAATATAAAAGCTTGGCGGATGAGCTTTTTGTCCCTAGGCCTTCTCAAAGGACTAGAGAACATGATCTGCGCATGGAGAAAAAATGTTCTAGCCATTTATTTAGGAAAGGGTTCTTTACAGTAAGAGTGATTAAGATGTGGAATGCATTGCCACAGGAAGTAGTTATGGCAAACTCTATACCTGCATTTAAAGGGGCTTAGATGCTTTCCTTGCGTTGAAAGACATCCATGGCTACAAATACTAGGTAATACCTAATGATGTTGATCCAGGGATTTTATCTGATTGCCATCTGGAGTCGGGAAAGAGTTTTTTTTCCTTTTTGGGGCTAATTGGACCATGCCTTGTAAGGGTTTTTCGCCTTCCCCTGGATCAACAGGGATATGTGAGGGAGTAGGCTGGTGTTGGTGTTGTACTTTGTTCTCTGGTTGAACTCGATGGACATATGTCTTTTTTCAACCCAAATAACTATGCAATTATGTAACACATTCATATAGGTCATTGCTGCATTGTGATATGCATGTCCCATTCACTGCGGCTAGCTAACAATCACGAAGGGGAATTGACACATGTGCACACCTTTTGTTTTGTTGTTGCAGCTACAGTGCAGCCAGAAAAATTAGGCATGTACACACACTAGAAAAATTATTATTTTTTTTGGTAGCGGCCGCTGCTAGTAGCAGCCTTAAAAATTCAGAAATCCACCTGGAGTCCTGGACCCTGTTGGTGGTGGTGGAGAAGGCAGTCAAGCGGCCTGTAGGCAGAGATGCTGTGTGGAGACTGACTTAAACTTTGGGCAGGCAGTAGCCTTCCGGGATCCATGCCGCATTCATTTTAATAAAGCTGAGATACTAAACACTTTTTTGACCGAGGCGACTTCTCTTGTCTGTGACAATGCCTCCTGCTGCACTGAAGGTCCTTTCTGACAGACAGAACGCTTGAGGCGGGGCAAGACAGAAGTTGGATGGCAAATTGTGACAGCTCTGGCCACAGTTCAAGCCTGCACACCCAGTAGTCCAGGGGTTCATCGCTGCACAGAGTGTCTATATCCGCACTTAAGGCCAGGTAGTCGGCTACCTGCCAGTCGAGGCATTGTTGGAGGGTGGATCCCAATGGGCTGAGGTGAGGCGTTGGATCAAAGAAAATCCACATGTCCGACATCACCATCAGATCGCTAGAGCGTCCTGTCCTTGCCTGCGTGGATATGGGAGTAGGAGGAGGAGGATTACTGGCATCTTTTTTCTGTTGTGCTGTGACATCACCCTTAAATGCACTGTAAAGCATACAGTACTTGCCAGCTTGTTGTGCAAGTGCTGCATCCTTTCTGCCTTCTGGTAATTTGGTAACATCTCCACCACTTTGTGCTTATTCCAAGGGTCTAGTAGCATTACCACCCAGTACAGGCCATTTCCCTTGAGCCTTTTTATACGGGGGTCCCTCAACAGGCTGGACAGCATGAAAATACCCATCTGCACAAGGTTGGATGCCGACCTACTAGTCATCTCCTCTTCCTCTTCCTCAGTGATGTCAGGTAAGTTCTACTCCCCCCTCCGAGCGGGAAAAGTCACTCGCCTCTCCCCAGACTTCCAGCACCAAAGCTTCCTCTGTTAGCCACCTGCCGCTGTGTATCTCTATCTCCTGCTGGAGTCTCTCACATGTGGCTCGCTGCCGGCACATTACCGGTGAGTCACATGGCGGGGATCGCTAGCAGGAAATAGAGATACACAGCGGCGGGCGGCTAACAGAGGAAGCTTTGATGCTGGAAGTCTGGGGAGAGGCGAGTGACTGTTCCCGTTCGGAAGGGGGAGGTGGAGCCGGGGAAGGGGACAAGGACATCTGCACTGGCTCCAGCTTAGGGGACAGGGGGAGAGGGGAATCTGCATCTAACTACCTATACTAAAGTGTGTGCGTGGGGGGGGGGGGGGGCACAGCATCTGGCTGCCTATACTGGGAGGGGATGCAGCATTAACTCACCTACACTAAAGGGGGGGGGGGGGCAGCTTCTAACTACATATACTAAAGTGTGTGTGTGTGGGGGGGGGGGGGCACAGCATCTGGCTGCCTATACTGGGAGGGAGGACGCAGCTTTAACTCACCTACACTAAAGGGGGGGGGCAACTTCTAACTACCTATACTAAAGTGTGTGGAGGGGGGCACAGTACCTGGCTTTCTATATTAAGGGGGGTAGGGACAGCTTTAAGCTAAGCTACGTATACTAAAGTGTATGTGGGGGGGCATAGTATCTGGCTGCCTATACTGAAGGTGGGACACAGCATCTGGCTGCCTATAGGGGGTAAGGGACAACATATGGTTACCTATACCAAGGGTGGGGGTACCACAGGGTGGGGGTACCACAGCATGCAGCTACCTATACAAGGGGGGGGGGTGACAGCATCTGGCTATCTATACTAAGAAGGGGCACAGCATATGGCTACCTATACTAAAGGGGGGCAATGGGGGGACAGCATCTGACTACTTATACTAAAGGGGCTGGGTGACCGGGGACCGCATCAGGATACCTTTACTAAGGGGGGGGGGGGCATAGCATTTGGCTACCTATACTAAAAGGGAGTAAAAGTGGACAGCATCTGACTACCTATATTGGGGGGGCACCTGTCTTCCTATTCTAAAGGGGTGGACATAATTTGACTACCTATACTGAGGGTCATGAACATATTCAGCCCCCCAATGCTGCCAAGGACCCTATTTTTTCTCATGGCTGCACTCCCATGTACAAGTATAACTGTACTGGGCATGCATGAGTATGGTCCTCACATTCCCATTAGTCCAATGTCACTAGTGCACAGAGGAAACAGGCATGCACGAAAGGCTTTGAGCTACTAGACATGTGCGGACCATACTCGCACAGATCCAGTACGATTGCACTCAAACTGGAGTGCAGCCACAAGGAAGAAGAGGGTCCCAGGCAGCACTGCGGGATCTGACTATGTTTAGAGGGTCCCAGTGTAGGAACCGTGGGCACCAGGATCTATTACGTTTTTTCTTAAATTCTGTGTAGAGTTTACCTTAAAGCTTTTTCCTTGGGAAAAAAGTGTGTGTAAGTTTGGGGGTGTTGAGATTGAGTGGGGGGAGGGGGGGGGTGAGATGGGGGGGGGGTGACTGGTCATAGTGGGCCTAGGGCGGTAAAAGGTACAAATCCGGCCCTGCCGATGGCGCAGTCACTGTGACTCACCAGGTTTATCACCTTCTCAAATGGACGCATGAGCCTGCAGGCGTTACACATGAGTGTCCAGTTTCTCGTGAAGAATATCCCCAGCTCCCTAGAGTCTGCCCTAGCACCGTAGCTGTACAGATACTTGTTGATGGATTTCTCCTGTTGTAGCAGGCGGTCAAACATGAGGAGCGTTGAATTCCAACGAGTCGGGCTTTTGCAAATCAAACGCAACACTGGCAAGTTCTTTCTCTGCTGACTATTATTATTATTATTTAGTATTTTATATAGCGCCGACATTTTCCGCAGCGCTGTACAGAGTATATATAGTCTTGTCACTAACTGTCCCTCGGAGGAGCTCACAATCTAGTCCCTACCATAGTCACTATATTGTGTAGTATATGTATTGTAGTCTAGGGACAATTTAGGGGGGAAGCCAATTAACTTATCTGTATGTTTTTGGGATGTGGTAGGAAACCGGAGTGCCCGGGGGAAACCCACACAGACACAGACACGGGGAGAACATACAAACTCCTTGCAGATGTTGACCTGCCTGGGATTCAAACCGGGGACCCAGCGATGCAAGGCAAGGGCGCTAACCACTATGCCACCGTGCTGCCCCGACTATCGGAGAAGCGTGTCATGGCCGTGTAAGAACACCTGAAAAGCCTACACACCTTCCTGGACTGCTTCGGGACCTCCTGTAAGCCTCAGAACTTACACAAAAATAGTTGGATTATAAGATTCAGCACATGTGCCATGCAGGGCACATGTGTCAACCTGCCAAACTCAAAGCCAAAAAGAGATTGCTTCTGTTGTCACACGCCACAATCTCCAGTTGGTGCAGGGTCATCCACTGATCCACCTGTTTGTTCAGAGCGGCCAGGAGTGCTGCTCCGATGTGACTCTCAGCTTTGAGGCAAGACATGTCCAAGATGGCATGACAGGGTCGTATCTGGCATGCAGTAAAGTAGCACTCAGCTGAGGAGGAGGACAACAACGAAGAGGATGTAGGAGGAGGAGTAGGAGGAGAAGGAGAGGAGGTAGAAGCAGACCTGCCTTCAAGCCATGAAGGTGTCACCACCAAGTTCACTACACAGCCGCATACTCCATGTTTGCCAGTGGTCATCAGGTTGACTCAATGTGCCGTATAAGTAATATACCTGCCCTGACCATGCTTTGCAGACCAGGCATCCGTGGTCAGATGGACCCTTGACCCAATGCTTTGTGCCAGAGATGACACCACTTGCCTTTCAATATCCCGGTACAGTTTGGGTATCGCCTTTTTGGAAAAATAATTGCGGCCTGGTATCTTTCACCGTGGTGTCCCAATCGCCACAAATTTTGGAAAGGCATCCGCAGCCGACCAGCTTGTATGGTAACAGCTGGCTGGCTAACTGTTCCACCAAGCCAGCTGTCAGATGCCGGGCAAGAGGGTGATTGGCGGACATTAACTCCTTCCTCTCAAATATTTCCTTAATGGACACATGGCTGTGGGCAGAGGAGCAGGAATTGCTCAAGGTAAGAAGCGGTGGAGGAGGGTGGCTGTGAAGGTGCAAGGGCAGCAAAGGATAAAGCGGCTGAAGATGCTGCACCTGGAGGAGCAGCAGGAGGTGAAGAGGTGACCAATGGGTATATAAAACACTTTAAAATCACTAAAATTTTGAAAAATTAGGTCGCTTACCCCATAGACGACAACTCACTTTGGATAGAATAGTTTAATAGTAATAAGCACAGGGCTGTGCTTATTACTATTAAACTATTCTATCCAAAGTGAGTTGTCGTCTATGAGGTAAGCCACCTAATTTTTCTAAATTTTAGTGATTTTAAAGTGTTTTATATACCCATTGGGCACCTCTTCACCTCCTACTTACTCCCCCTGCTTTTTAGTGAGGGGAGTTTCACACACCTAACCCAAGGTGGAATTCCACCACCTCACAGGGTTTAGAGTGTATGGGATCTTTCAAGAGAGTGACCGCCTCCAGGATTGCTGGTATACCTGAGTGGAGTCAGGTTTAAGACACACCACCTGCCTGAAGTGGTCGGTTGCCCCTCATGCAACCCACCTTTGTGAGTATTCCATTGTCGAACACCTTTTTGCCATACATTCATCCACCTGTGACGTACTGGACCATTTGGGCTCCCGTTGTCTTTGTGCTTTTTTCCCCAGTATTCCATATGCACCTGGAAGAGGAAGAGAAGGCAGAGGGTGGCTTTGCATTGTGTGCTGCTTTTCCTCAAGTGCTCATCCTATTGGTGTTTGTGCTTCTTGATCAAGTGCCTTCGTAAGGCTGATGTCCCTAGGTGGGTGTTGCTTTTTTCACGACTCAATTTTTGGTGGCAGATAGTACAGATGACATCACTTTAATCTGAAGCAGACATACAAAAGAAATGTCCACACTGATGAGCTCTGGGATCATGTCATTTTGGTGGTGGTGGCAGCAGCTGACGTTGAAGTGCGTGTTAGCTGGCTGTCCCTAGGTGGCGATACATGCCGCCGGACACTGCCACAAGCTGTTTCCAATGAGCTCCCCCTGCTTCTTATAGAAACTCGTCTCCTCCTCCTCTCTGACTCCCCCTCTGAACTGTCCCCCTGTTCATCCTGTCTTCTGGGATCCCACGTGACATCCATGCCATAATCATCATCATCTTCCACAGCTTTGCTTGTATCAGATGCCTCCAAAACTGCAACAGCAACAGGTACTTCATCCTCCTCACACCTTACGTCCATAGTGAAACTCAGACATATGAGGTGTTGTAACATACTTAGCGCCTTCATCTTGGAACAATAATGGTTGTGGATCAGTAAATTCACCACAAACGTGTGAATAACTCCTGCGACATCTGAAGTGGAGCAGCTGTGGTGCTAGTAGCAGCGATGGTGGCTGCTGGCTGAATGTTAAGTAGTTGTAGGGTGCCAGAATGAGAGCAGGAGTAGGAAGATATGACATTCTTGGGGGTTGAGGATACGTGCCTTCTGAACACTGTACTTTGGTAGAGTGCTGCACGAAATCACTCCAGCACAACTTCGAACAGACCTTCCAGGTGGCCTGCCTCTGCCTGTTATTTTTTCCATATTGGGGGGGTATGGAGTACCACTAACAATATTCAATAGTGGTATACAGTGTGTGCCATCACAATGAGGAACACAATCAGTGTCAAATACACAGCAGCAGTGTGTGTGTGTGTGTGTGTGTGTGTGTGTGTGTGTGTGTGTGTGTGTGTGTGTGTGTGTGTGTGTGTGTGTGTGTGTGTGTGTGTGTGTGTGTGTATCACAGGACTGTGTACTTTAACACACACAGAAAGATATCCTATAGTACTTTCAATCACAAATACAGTTGCAAGATAAGCACTGCTTATGATACACAGTGTGCTGGCTATCTTACAATAGTTAGAAGAGTATAGTAGAACTACAAAGGCCAGCAACTGACTGTGGCCTGTATGCAGTGTGTAGTCAGATACCAATAACAGATACAGTTGCAAGCTAAGCACAGCTTATGATGCCAGACAGTGTGCTGGCTTGTAATAGATAGAAGAGGATAGTAGAACTGCAAGGCCCAGCAATAACTGTGGCCTGGCCTGTATGCAATGACTCTCACACACACACATACACACACACACACACACACACACACACACACACACACACACACACACACACACACACACACACACGAGTAGAACAATATGAGCCCTCAAAAGGGCTTTTGTTTTGGGGTGCTTTCAGCAATAAAGACCAGCCTAGCTAACTGTCCCTGTCTCTCTGTAGGCTGTATGCAGTGTGTCACCCACAAAGAGAGCTATGGTATAGTAAGTTAAATCACACAAATACAGTGGAAAGATATGCATTGGTATAATACAGTGTGCTGGCGGGCGGCCTACAAATTCCAGCTGGCAACTATGAGCTGCATCTATGCAGTGTCACTCACAAAGAGAGCTATGGTATAGTAAGTTAAATCACACAAATACAGTGGAAAGCTATGCACTGGTATAATACAGTGTGCTGGCGTTACGACTTCTGTAGACAAGATATTTGGTGACCACGTTTAGCAGCATATACAAATGTCTGGACACAAAGATAAGTGAAACTGTACTTTTAATAAACTGTGCTGTATACTTACAAGTGACAGTAATCTCTCCCACAAACACACAGCAAACTAGCAACTATATACAAAATATACAATATCACAATATTCATATAATTGAGGTACAGGATCAGGTAACAGGAGCAATATCAAAGAGCAAGCTAAAGTCATACACGGGCAGATCAGGATTAACGAGTACAGAGCAGACAGAATCAGATAACAGGATCAAAGTCAGGGAACAATCTAAGGTCTTACATGGGCAGATCAGGATAAAAGATTACTGAGCAGGGTATCAGAAGGTGTACCAGGCAAAAGAAGCCAAGCTAACTCGAGATCTGGCAATCCTGCAAGGGGTGTGGATGTCTTAAATAGGAAATGGTAAACTGCTAGGAGAACACCTGTTGATCAGAGACATGCCCACAAGGTGATACTCCATCATGTGGTGAAACTGGAAACTGCAGGTAACATAGCAGGGATAGCAGAGCCACCTGCTGGTGACTCGTGATAACACCAGCCGGTACAACAGTGTTTCTTAATATTATGAAAAAAAAAGACAGGCACAGGCAGGCCAAACTGCAGGGGTCACAGGGGTCGTGCCGGTGTGATTTCCTGTTATCCTAGAATGATGCCCAGTGTTCAGGGGCTACATACCTTGAACTCCCAAAATGCTTAGGAAGTAGTTGACTGGCTTACGCAGCAAACCCCATCTTCTTCCGCTTCCTCTCGGAACCTTGACCCTCTATCCTCTTCTTGCTCTGGTTTGGGCACCACTTGCCACTCGCCCCACCACTACCACCACCACTAGCACCACAGGCACTTCACTTGATGGGTCAGAAGAGTTAGTCACAAATCATTTTGATAAAATTAGTGATGCGCAAGCATTATCGCCTAAAGATGAAGGAGATACGGATGTTACACCACCTGATAGGTCTCAGTCAGGCGTCAATACACACATGGATGTAAGGTGTGATGATGATAATGTACCAACTGCTGGTGCCTATTGTGAGTTGTGAGAAAGAAGTAAAGCTGCTTATGATGATGTGTCCATGGATGTGACTTGGTTGCCTGCAAGAAGAGATGAAAAGGGGGAGAGTTCTGATGGGGAGACAAAGAGGAACGTGAACGTGAACTTCCACAAACAGTTTGAGTTCGCGCGAACCGCCATAGACTTCAATGGGCAGGCGAATTTTAAAACCTACAAAGACTGTTTCTGACCACAAAATTGATGGAAAAGTTGTTTCAAGGGGTCTAACACCTGGAAGGGGGCATGCCGGAGTGGGATACATGCCGATAGTCCCTCGGAAAATTACATATTTGACGCAGAGTAGGGTTACAATCCCTAATGGGCAGATATCACATTGTATTGCTGAATTGGAGGCATAAAGTGCTTTACAACATCTTGCGTGTGTATATATATTGATCAGGTAGTGTAGGAGTGTACTGCTTCACACTGACAGACCAAACTCACTTTTTAACGCACTGCAAACAGCTGTTTGTGTAGTGATGGCAGTGCTAGTGTGCACATTGGCAAGCGTCCAGGCGATGGCGGTTTTCCAGCCAATATAGTCGGGCTGGGGTAGCTCAATGACAGAAAAACAGTGACTGTCCAGCTGATCGAATTTGGTCTGTCCACAATGAAGCTACTACATTATTATCTTGGGTGTGCTCCCAACACACTCATATAGGGCATTGCTTCATTGTGATACGCAAGCCTCTTCACCAAGGTAAAAATCACGAAGGGGAATTGACGCATGTACATTAGTGTTGGGCGAACATCTAGATGTTCGGGTTCGGGCCGAACAGGCCGAACATGGCCGCGATGTTCGGGTGTTCGAGCCGAACTCCGAACATAATGGAAGTCAATGGGGACCCGAACTTTTGTGCTTTGTAAAGCCTCCTTACATGCTACATACCCCAAATTTACAGGGTATGTGCACCTTGGGAGTGGGTACAAGAGGAAAAAAAAATTAGCAAAAAGAGCTTATAGTTTTTGAGAAAATCGATTTTAAAGTTTCAAAGGGAAAACTGTCTTTTAAATGCGGGAAATGTCTGTTTTCTTTGCACAGGTAACATGCTTTTTGTCGGCATGCAGTCATAAATGTAATACATATAAGAGGTTCCAGGAAAAGGGACCGGTAACGCTAACCCAGCAGCAGCACACGTGATGGAACAGGAGGAGGGTGGCGCAGGAGGAGAAGGCCACGCTTTGAGACACAACAACCCAGGCCTTGCATGAGGACAAGAAGCGTGCGGATAGCAATTTGCATTTTGTCGCCATGCAGTCATAAATGTAATACAGATGAGAGGTTCAATAAACAGGGACCGGAAACGCTAACCCATCACAGATGTTCATTGTTCATGTTACTTGGTTGGGGTCCGGGAGTGTTGCGTAGTCGTTTCCAATCCAGGATTGATTCATTTTAATTTGAGTCAGACGGTCTGCATTTTCTGTGGAGAGGCGGATACGCCGATCTGTGACGATGCCTCCGGCAGCACTAAAACAGCGTTCCGACATAACGCTGGCTGCCGGGCAAGCCAGCACCTCTATTGCGTACATTGCCAGTTTGTGCCAGGTGTCTAGCTTCGATACCCAATAGTTGAAGGGTGCAGATGGATTGTTCAACACAGCTATGCCATCTGACATGTAGTCCTTGACCATCTTCTCCAGGTGATCGGTGTTGGAGGTGGATCTGCACGCTTGCTGTTCTGTGTGCTGCTGCATGGGTGTCAGAAAATTTTCCCACTCCAAGGACACTGCCGATACCATTCCCTTTTGGGCACTAGCTGCGGCTTGTGTTGTTTGCTGCCCTCCTGGTCGTCCTGGGTTTGCGGAAGTCAGTCTGTCGGCGTACAACTGGCTAGAGGAGGGGGAGGATGTCAATC
This sequence comes from Hyperolius riggenbachi, assembly GCF_040937935.1. NCBI lineage: Eukaryota > Metazoa > Chordata > Amphibia > Anura > Hyperoliidae > Hyperolius > Hyperolius riggenbachi. The sequence goes on from NC_090648.1 coordinate 390,219,865, forward strand.
TCCTCTTTAAAGTCTCCACAAGGGCCTGCTGGTATTCTTCCATTTTGACCTGTCGGACTCTTTCTTCAAGCAGTTTTGGAACATTGTGTTTGTACCGTGGATCCAGAAGGGTATAAACCCAGTAATTGGTGTTGTCCAGAATGCGCACAATGCGTGGGTCGCGTTCAATGCAGTCCTAGGCCGAAGAGGTCATAGCCTAGGGTCACAAAAACCTGTTTATTTGGGCTATTTCAATGGTAGTGATGGTGACGTACATAAATCTCAGCCATGGCCGTTAGCAACGTCTGAATTTCACGAAATGTCTCATGCAGGTAGAAGACATATTGTTAGACTTGGATTCCAAAGATGGGGTCCCTACATCTCTGCAAACCAGAGTTACAGGGGTCCAAAATTGGTAAAATCCCCCATAGACTTTCATTGCCTCCCTATGTCACTTTCCAAAATCTCACATCTTTTCAAAGGGCAATGGCTCATCAGTACCAAATTTTCTAGCATTGTAGGGACCCTTAGGGGGAACATGACTGGTGAGTTTCGGGCCCCTAGGCCAAAGAGGTCATAGCCTAGGGTCACAAAAACCTGTTTATTTGGGCTATTTCAATGGTAGTGATGGTGACGTACATAAATCTCAGCTATGGCCGTTAGCAACGTCTGAATTTCACGAAATGTCTCATGCAGGTAGAAGACATATTGTTAGACTTGGATTCCAAAGATGGGGTCCCTACATCTCTGCAAACTAGAGTTACAGGGGTCCAAAATTGGTAAAATCCGCCATAGACTTTCATTGCCTCTCTATTTCACTTTCCAAAATCTCACATCTTTTCAAAGGGCAATGGCTCAGCAGTACCAAATTTTCTAGCATTGTAGGTACCCTTAGGGGGAACATGACTGGTGAGTTTCGGGCCCCTAGGCCAAAGAGGTCATAGCCTAGGGTCACAAAAACCTGTTTATTTGGGCTATTTCAATGGTAGTGATGGTGACGTACATAAATCTCAGCTATGGCCGTTAGCAACGTCTGAATTTCACGAAATGTCTCATGCAGGTAGAAGACATATTGTTAGACTTGGATTCCAAAGATGGGGTCCCTACATCTCTGCAAACTAGAGTTTCAGGGGTCCAAAATTGGTAAAATCCCCCATAGACTTTCATTGCCTCCCTATTTCACTTTCCAAAATCTCACATCTTTTCAAAGGGCAATGGCCCAGCAGTACCAAATTTTCTAGCATTGTAGGGACCCTTAGGGGGAACATGACTGGTGAGTTTCGGGCCCCTAGGCCGAAGAGGTCGTAGCCTAGGGTCACAAAAACCTGTTTATTTGGGCTATTTCAATGGTAGTGATGGTGACGTACATAAATCTCAGCTATGGCCGTTAGCAACGTCTGAATTTCACGAAATGTCTCATGCAGGTAGAAGACATATTGTTAGACTTGGATTCCAAAGATGGGGTCCCTACATCTCTGCAAACCAGAGTTACAGGGGTCCAAAATTGGTAAAATCCCCCATAGACTTTCATTGCCTCCCTATTTCACTTTCCAAAATCTCACATCTTTTCAAAGGGCAATGGCTCAGCAGTACCAAATTTTCTAGCATTGTAGGGACCCTTAGGGGGAACATGACTGGTGAGTTTCGGGCCCCTAGGCCAAAGAGGTCATAGCCTAGGGTCACAAAAACCTGTTTATTTGGGCTATTTCAATGGTAGTGATGGTGACGTAGATAAATCTCAGCCATGGCCGTTAGCAACGTCTGAAATTCACGAAATATATCATGCAGGTAGAAGACATATTGTTAGACTTGGATTCCAAAGATGGGGTCCCTACATCTCTGCAAACCAGAGTTACAGGGCTCCAACATTGGTAAAATCCCCCATAGGCTTTCATTGGGCCTCCTATTTACCGTTCCAAAATCTCACACCATTTCAAAGGGCAATGGCTCAGCAGTGGCAAAACTCACCAGTCATGATCCCCCTAAGGGTCCCTACAATGCTAGAAAATTTGGTACTGCTGAGCCATTGTCCTTTGAAAAGATGTGAGATTTTGGAAAGTGAAATAGGGAGGCAATGAAAGCCTATGGGGGATTTTACCAATTTTGGACCCCTGTAACTCTGGTTTGCAGAGATGTAGGGACCCCATCTTTGAAATCCAAGTCTAACAATATGTCTTCTACCTGCATGAGACATTTCGTGAAATTCAGACGTTGCTAACGGCCATGGCTGAGATTTATGGACGTCACCATCACTACCATTGAAATAGCCCAAATAAACAGGTTTTTGTGACCCTAGGCTATGACCTCTTCGGCCTAGGGGCCCGAAACTCACCAGTCATGTTCCCCCTAAGGGTCCCTACAATGCTAGAAAATTTGCCACTGCTGAGCAATTGCCCTTTGAAAAGATGTGAGATTTTGAAACTGTAAATAGGAGGCCCAATGAAAGCCTATGGGGGATTTTACCAAATTTGGAGCCCTGTAACTCTGGTTTGCAGAGATGTAGGGAACCCATCTTTGGAGCCCAAGTCTAACAATATGTCTTCTACCTGCATGAGACATTTCGTGAGATTCAGACGTTGCTAACGGCCATTGCTGCGATTTATGTACGTCAGACTCGCCACCATTGAAATTGCCCAAATAAACAGGTTTTTGTGACCCTAGGCTATGACCTCTTCAGCCTAGGGGCCCGAAACTCACCAGTCATGTTCCCCCTAAGGGTCCCTACAATGCTAGAAAATTTGGTATTGCTGAGCCATTGCCCTTTGAAAAGATGTGAGATTTTGGAAAGTGAAATAGGGAGGCAATGAAATCCTATGGGGGATTTTACCAATTTTGGACCCCTGTAACTCTGGTTTGCAGAGATGTAGGGACCCCATCTTTGGAATCCAAGTCTAACAATATGTCTTCTACCTGCATGAGACATTTCGTGAAATTCAGACGTTGCTAACGGCCATGGCTGAGATTTATGGACGTCACCATCACTACCATTGAAATAGCCCAAATAAACAGGTTTTTGTGACCCTAGGCTATGACCTCTTCGGCCTAGGGGCCCGAAACTCACCAGTCATGTTCCCCCTAAGGGTCCCTACAATGCTAGAAAATTTGCCACTGCTGAGCAATTGCCCTTTGAAAAGATGTGAGATTTTGAAACTGTAAATAGGAGGCCCAATGAAAGTCTATGGGGGATTTTACCAAATTTGGAGCCCTGTAACTCTGGTTTGCAGAGATGTAGGGAACCCATCTTTGGAGCCCAAGTCTAACAATATGTCTTCTACCTGCATGAGACATTTCGTGAGATTCAGACGTTGCTAACGGCCATTGCTGCGATTTATGTACGTCAGACTCGCCACCATTGAAATTGCCCAAATAAACAGGTTTTTGTGACCCTAGGCTATGACCTCTTCAGCCTAGGGGCCCGAAACTCACCAGTCATGTTCCCCCTAAGGGTCCCTACAATGCTAGAAAATTTGGTATTGCTGAGCCATTGCCCTTTGAAAAGATGTGAGATTTTGGAAAGTGAAATAGGGAGGCAATGAAATCCTATGGGGGATTTTACCAATTTTGGACCCCTGTAACTCTGGTTTGCAGAGATGTAGGGACCCCATCTTTGGAATCCAAGTCTAACAATATGTCTTCTACCTGCATGAGACATTTCGTGAAATTCAGACGTTGCTAACGGCCATGGCTGAGATTTATGGACGTCACCATCACTACCATTGAAATAGCCCAAATAAACAGGTTTTTGTGACCCTAGGCTATGACCTCTTCGGCCTAGGGGCCCGAAACTCACCAGTCATGTTCCCCCTAAGGGTCCCTACAATGCTAGAAAATTTGCCACTGCTGAGCAATTGCCCTTTGAAAAGATGTGAGATTTTGAAACTGTAAATAGGAGGCCCAATGAAAGTCTATGGGGGATTTTACCAAATTTGGAGCCCTGTAACTCTGGTTTGCAGAGATGTAGGGAACCCATCTTTGGAGCCCAAGTCTAACAATATGTCTTCTACCTGCATGAGACATTTCGTGAGATTCAGACGTTGCTAACGGCCATTGCTGCGATTTATGTACGTCAGACTCGCCACCATTGAAATTGCCCAAATAAACAGGTTTTTGTGACCCTAGGCTATGACCTCTTCAGCCTAGGGGCCCGAAACTCACCAGTCATGTTCCCCCTAAGGGTCCCTACAATGCTAGAAAATTTGGTATTGCTGAGCCATTGCCCTTTGAAAAGATGTGAGATTTTGGAAAGTGAAATAGGGAGGCAATGAAATCCTATGGGGGATTTTACCAATTTTGGACCCCTGTAACTCTGGTTTGCAGAGATGTAGGGACCCCATCTTTGGAATCCAAGTCTAACAATATGTCTTCTACCTGCATGAGACATTTCGTGAGACTCAAATTAAAATGAATCAATCCTGGATTGGAAACGACTACGCAACACTCCCGGACCCCAACCAAGTAACATGAACAATGAACATCTGTGATAGGTTAGCGTTTCCGGTCCCTGTTTATTGAACCTCTCATCTGTATTACATTTATGACTGCATAGCGACAAAATGCAAATTGCTATCTGCACGCTTCTTGTCCTCATGCAAGGCCTGGGTTGTTGTGTCTCAAAGCGTGGCCTTCTCCTCCTGCGCCACCCTCCTCCTGTTCCATCACGTGTGCTGCTGCTGGGTTAGCGTTACCGGTCCCTTTTCCTGGAACCTCTTATATGTATTACATTTATGACTGCATGCCGACAAAAAGCATGTTACCTGTGCAAAGAAAACAGACATTTCCCGCATTTAAAAGACAGTTTTCCCTTTGAAACTTTAAAATCGATTTTCTCAAAAACTATAAGCTCTTTTTGCTAAATTTTTTTTTCCTCTTGTACCCACTCCCAAGGTGCACATACCCTGTAAATTTGGGGTATGTAGCATGTAAGGAGGCTTTACAAAGCACAAAAGTTCGAGTCCCCATTGACTTCCATTATGTTCGGAGTTCGGCTCGAACACCCGAACATCGCGGCCATGTTCGGCCCGAACCCGAACATCTAGATGTTCGCCCAACACTACACGTGACCCGTTCGGCCAATCACAGCGCTAGCCGAACGTTCGGGTAACGTTCGGCCATGCGCTCTTAGTTCGGCCATACGGCCGAACAGTTTGGCCGAACACCATCAGGTGTTCGGCCGAACTCGAACATCACCCGAACAGGGTGATGTTCTGCAGAACCCGAACAGTGGCGAACACTGTTCGCCCAACACTAATGTACATGCCTTTTGTTTGTTGTTGCAGCCACAGTGCAGTCAGAAAAGTTAGGCACATACACACACCAGAAAAATTATTATTATTTTTGCTAGCAGAGGCCTTAAAAATTAAAGAATCCACCTGGAGTTCTGGACCCTGTTGGTGGTGGCAAAGGCAGTCAAGAAGCCTGCAGGCAGAGATGCTGTGTGGGGACTGACTTAGTCTATAGGCAGGCAGTAGCCTTCCAGGATCCATGCCTCATTCATTTTAATAAAGGTGAGGTACTGATCACTTTTTTTGACCTAGGTGACTTCTCTTCTCAGTGACAATGCCTCCTGCTGCACTGAAGGTCCTTTCTGACAGGACGCTTGAGGCTGGGCAAGCCAGAAGTTCAATGGCAAATTGTGACAGCTCTGGCCACAGGTCAACCCTGCGCACCCAGGAGTCCAGGGAATCGTCGCTGCACAGAGTGTAAATATCTGCACTTTTTTTCATTACATTTTTATTAAAGGTTTTAACAAGAGTATACTACATAACAGGCATATAAAGCCAGGAGGCTTAAAAAAAATAAAATGCAGTCATATCATGTAAGATTATCAACAATAAAATGTAATATCCGCACTTAAGGCCAGGTAGTCGGTTACCTGCTGGTCGAGGAGTTCGTGGAGGGTGGATTCGGAAAGGCTGAGGCGAGGCATTGGACTAAAGAAAGTCTGCATGTCCCACGTCAACATCAGATCACTGGAGCATCCTGTCCTTGCCTATGTGGAAATGGGAAGAGGAGGAGGAGGATTACTGGCACCTTTTTTTCCGTTGTGCTGTGACATCACTCTTAAATGCACTGTAAAGCATACTTGACAGATTGTTGTGCGAGTGCTGCATCCTTCCAGCCTACTGGTAATTTGGTAACATCTCTGCCAAATCTTGGTGGAGGGCTGATTCACTTCACTGCTGGGAATTGTGAGCACTGATTATAATACATTGCTGGTGTTTGTAAATTGTGTTTTGCTGCTGTGATATCTGGTGGCTTGTGCATTGCGGTTCATCTGATATCTAGCAGCAAGTGTCAGTTTTTAAAAGTACATTTTTTTTCTTTTTCGCTCTAGTTTGCTTAGCAGCAGGCAGGCAATTAGCTAGGGGGAGGGATTAGCTGTAACAGGAAGTATTTGGACAGCTTCAGGACTCAGTACCTAAGCTTGCTCAGTCTGTGGCTTGCTCACTAAGTGGCTTCGACACAAGTGGCATAGGCGTTAAAAACAGGCGTTACAACACAGGCACAAAGAGAGAGGCAAGAGGAAGCAGGTAAGGACTAAAAAAAACCCCCAAAAAACAAAAAAACCTTTCAACCAATATTGCGTTTTTTTTTGCATTGGTTAGAATGTGCTAGGCACGTTGTGGTGTAGTCTTTAAGTTTTGAGGACTCCCCCAGCTTCACTCACTCCCCAGCTTCACTCACTCTCCCCCTCCTCCACCCCAGCTTCACTCACTCCCCAGCTTCACTTACTTCCCGCTTCAACTCTCCCTTTCCTCCTCCCCAGCTTCACTCACTCTCCCGTTTCATCTTTTACCACCACAGTTTACTTAAAGAGAATCTGTACTCTAATATTCTTACAATAAAAAGCATACCATTCTATTCATTATTTTCTCCTGTGCCCCTCTGTGTTGTTTCTGCCACTCTCTGCTGCAATCCTGGCTTGTAATTAACAGTTTTAGGCAGTGTTTACAAACAAACTAACCAGCTTCTAATAGGCTCAGCTAAGCATAGTGTATGAGTCATTCAGAGTATGCAGGGGGCCTGCAGAGGGTGTGTATCGCTTCTACCAATCACAAGCAGCCCTGCACATTCCACACAATCAAGCTTTAGCCCGACAAACAGGACAGAGGAAAGATACATTGATTTATTACAGAGACAGTGCAGTTAGGAAAGACTGCAGTAAGCCAGAGCAGATTAGAACAGGCATAGGAACTTATAGGATAGAAGAACTAAGGCTGAAAAATGTGTTACAGAGTCTCTTTAAATAACTTTCCCCACACAATAGTCATCATGTTGGACTATGCAGTACAGTGTACATCCTGCATCATGTATGCATGCATTGATCAGCAGATTGAGGGTGTTTACTGTTGCCCTGGGTGTGTGCGTGTTGCTCAGTTAGAGGCGGAAGTCACAGAGCTAAATAAGCATCTCGCAACACTGAGACGCATACACAACATGGAGAAGAGCTTGGATCTCATGATCCAGACGCTGGATGGAACGTTGAAGATGAGGTGAGTGGAGTACAGTCGTAGCAAGAAGCAGAGGTAGCCGCTAGTTGGGGCACAGTTAGAAGGGGTAGGGGGAAAAGTGGCAGGGAGGCTAGTCCCGAGTTGTCCCTCCCTAATAAGTATGCTTGTTTGCGTAATATTGGGGAGGATGATTCTGGAGTAGCAATGCTGCAGCAGGATGTGCCCCTTAGCAACCATGGGGCAGACTGCTGCAACAAGAAAGGGAATAGGAGTGCAGCTAAGGCTAGACAGGTACTGGTGGTAGGGGATTCAATTATTAGGCACACAGATAGGGTAATCTGTCGAAGAAACCGTTAATGCCGTACAGTCTGCTGTCTCCCGGGTGCTCGAGTTCGGCATGTAGCGGAAAGAATTGACAGAATATTGGGTGAGGCTGGGGAAGACCCGGCTGTCATGGTACACATTGGCACCAATGACAAAGTTAGTGGGAGATGGAAGGTCCTCAAAAGTGATTTTCAGGTACTTGGAGATAAACTTAAAGCAAGGACCTCCAAGGTGGTGTTCTCTGAAATACTGCCAGTGCCACGTGCTACATCTGAGAGACAGAGGGAGCTTAGGGAGTTAAATAAGTGGCTGATAAATTGGTGTAGGAAGGAGGGGTTTGGGTTCCTGGAGAACTGGGCAGACTTTGCAGTCGACTACAGGTTCTACAGCAGGGATGGGCTGCACCTTAATGGGGAGGGTGCAGCTGCATTGGGGGCGAAGATGGCTAAATGGTTGGAGGATATTTTAAACTAGGATCTGGTGGGAGGCAGGAGGATAAAGTCTCAATACGTAGACAAGATAAGGTAAAAAGACAGTGGGAGCCTAACATTATGGGGGGTGGAGAGGGGGGTGGGGACAGTATAAAGCTTAAGGAGGTTGGTAAAACTTCAAGTAGCCCATTTCATGTAAACAAAATTGGTAAATGTGGTGGTAAAAATATAAAGTGCATGGTAACCAATGCTCGGAGCCTTGCAAATAAAATAGACGAACTAGAGTTCATTTTGAATGACACAGGCTATGACATTGTGAGAATAACCGAGACACGGATGGATGAAAGCCATGACTGGATAGCTAATTTAGAGGGATACAATGTGTTTAGGAAAGATAGAACAGGGAAAAAAGGTGGAGGAGTTTGTCTCTTTGTTAAGAATTCTTTTACAGCTGTCCTCAAAGATGAGATGGAGGAAGATTGCGAAGATGTGGAGTCCGTTTGGGTAAATATTCATGGTGGAAATAAAAGTTGCCAATTGCTTATTGGGGTATGCTACAGGCCACCTCTTATTAATGAAGCTGCAGAACTGCGATTACTACAGCAGATTGAAAAAGCTGCAAATAAAAATGAGGTCATAGTTATGGGCGACTTCAACTTTCCAGACATTGACTGGAGTATTGAGGCTACCCATTCTGGTAAAAGCAGCAGATTTCTGGCAGCACTACAGGACAATTTCTTGACTCAAATGGTAACGGAACCGACTAGGGGGAATGCGTTACTGGATCTGATCATTTCTAATAGACCAGATAATGTATCAAATGTGCAGGTTCAAGAACATTTGGGAAATAGTGATCACAACATGATAACGTTTGATCTGGTGACTGATAGACCACGGGGCAGCGGGACCACTAAAACTATGAGTTTTAGAAAAGCAAAGTTCAATCATTTTAGGCAGGCACTAAGTTTGGTGAACTGGGATAATGTACTACAAGGGGAGGACACTGAAGGGAAATGGCAAGCTTTTAAACTTATTCTCAATCAATATTGCAGTATGTATATCCCATATGGAAACAAAATGTCTAGGAATAAAAAAAGGCCTCTATGGATGAATAGAAAAGTTAGAGATAAAATGAAGAGGAAAAAGAATGCCTATAAGGTTCTAAAACAGGAGGGGACCGAGGCTGCACTAAGCAATTATTAGGAGTGCAATACAAATTGTAAAAAAGAAATTAGGCTGGCAAAGATGGAAGCTGAAAATCAAATCGCTAGGGATATCAAATCTAACCCAAAAAAGTTTTACAAGTACATTAACTCTAAAAAAAGAAAGGTTGACTGCATAGGACTCCTAAAGGATGAGGGTGGGAACTCAACGGTTGATGACCAAGGTAAGGCAGAGTTATAAAATGCGTTCTTTGCTTCTGTCTTCACAAAGGAAACAGCACTGTTGCAAATTACAGATGCAGAAGAGTCTCAATCTTAAAACTGTAATATTAAATACTTAACGCAGGAAGAAGTGAATGCAAGACTAAATAAATTAAAAATAGACAAGGCACCTGGCCCGGATGGCATGCATCCTCGGGTCCTAAGGGAATTAAGTTCAGTTATAGATAGACCCCTTCATCTCATCTTTTGTGACTCTCTTTCAACTGGCAGAGTCCCAGTGGATTGGCGTCCAGCCCACGTTTTCCCATTATTTAAGAATGGCAAAAAATCAGATCCAGGAAATTATAGACCTGTAAGCTTAACATCAGTTGTATGCAAACTATTTGCGGGGTTACTAAGAGATACTATACATGACTTCATAGTAGAAAATAATCTTATTTCTCAGCATCAACATGGGTTTACTAAAGACAGGTCCTGTTTGACTAACATGCTCAGCTTTTATGAGGTAGTGAACGCTAATGTGGATATTGGGAATGCTGTAGATGTGATATACTTGGACTTTGCAAAGGCCTTCGACACTGTTCCACACAAAAGTCTGGTGCAAAAGTTGAGGATGCAAGGACTGGGTAAGAGTCTGTGTGCATGGATAGGGAACTGGCTAATGGACAGAAAACAAAGACAGAAAACAAAGAGTTGTGGTCAATGGATCATACTCAAAATGGGAGATTGTTAGCAGTGGGGTCCCACAGAGGTACGTACTGGGTCCAGTGCTCTTCAATTTATTTATTAATGACCTAGTAGATGCAGTAGCGAGCAATGTTGCTATTTTTGCAGATGATACAAAATTGTTGCAGAATCATCAACTCTCAGGAAGATAGGGACATATTGCAACAGGATCTGGATAGTATGGCTATATGGGCGCATAAATGGCAGATGAAATTCAATGTTGAAAAATGTAAAGTCATGCATTTTGGTTGTACCAATGGTCTAGCACCATACAAAATAAATGAGATACAGTTGGGGACATCAAACTTGGAGAAGGACTTCGGAGTACTCATCGACAACAAGTTAAATAATCATACTCAATGCCAAGCCGCTGCAGCTAAAGATAACAAAATTCTGGGATGCATTAAAAGCGAAATAAAAACTCGAGATGCTAGCATAATATTGCCCGTTTAACTCTCTAGTAAGGCCACATTTGGAATATGGAATTCAGTTCTGGGCACCACATTACAAAAAAGATATTGCAGTTTTAGAGCAGGTGCAGAGACGAGCAACAAAATTGATACGTGGGATGGAAGGTCTCACTTACCAAGAAAGGTTAGATAAACTGGGTTTATTTAGTCTAGAGAAAAGATGCCTTAGAGGGGATCTAATTAACATGTATAAATACATCAGAGGGCAATATAATAGCTTGGCGGATGAGCTTTTTGTCCCTAGGCCTTCTCAGAGGACTAGAGGACATGATCTGCGCTTGGAGGAAAATCGTTCTAGCCATTTATTTAGGAAAGGGTTCTTTACAGTAAGAGTGATTAAGATGTGGAATGCATTGCCACAGGAAGTCGTTATTGCAAACTCTATACCTGCATTTAAAGGGGGCTTAGATGCTTTCCTTGCGTTGAAAGACATCCATGGCTACAATTACTAAGTAATGCCCAATGTTGATCCAGGGATGTTATCTGATTAACATCTGGAGTCGGGAAGGAATTTTTTTCCCCTTGGGGCTAATTGGACCATGCCTTGTAGGGTTTTTTCGCCTTCCTCTGGATCAACAGGGATATGTGAGGGAGTAGGCTGGTGTTGTACTTTGTTCTCTGGTTGAACTCGATGGACGTATGTCTTTTTTCAACCAAAATAACTATGTAACTATGTAACTATGTAACATTCTGCTTATACCGAGGGTCTAGTAGTGTTGCCACCCAGTACAGGTCATTCCCCTTGAGCCTTTTTAAACGGGGTTCCCTCAACAGGCTGGACAGCATGAATGACCCCATCTGCACAAGGTTGGATGCCGACTTAGTAGTCATCTCTTCTTCCTCTTCCTCAGTGATGTCAGGAAAGTTCTCCTCCCCCAGCCATGAACAATACCACGGGTACCCGAAAGGTGAGCAGCACAAGCCCCCTGCGATGCCTGCTGCAGTTGTTCTTCCATCTCCTCCTCAAAGTCACCTTCCTGCTCTGACTCCTTTTCCCCCTTCTCCTCCTTCTCCTCCTCCCCCTCCTCTGTGCTGCTGAAGGTGTGGATAAAAAAAATCTGTTTCCCACAACTCTTCCTCCTCTTCCTGTTCACGCTCCTCTACAGCTTGAGCCACTACTCTACGCATGGCATGCTCCAGGAAGAAAGTGTATGGGATCAGGTCGCTGATGGCACCTTCACTGCGACTCACCAGGTTTGTCACCTCCTCAAACAGATGCATGAGCCTGCAGGCATTATGCATGAGCGTCCAGTACCTCAGCAAGAAAATCCCCAGCTCCCCAGAGCCTGCTATAGCACCTTAGCTGTACAGATACTCGTTGACAGCTTTCTCCTGTTGTAGCAAGAGGTCAAACACGAGGAGCATTGAAATACAGCGAGTCGGGCTATCGCAAATCAAACATCTTACTGGCAAGTTCTTTCTCTGCTGAATATCAGAGAAGCGCGCCATGGCCGTGTAGGAACACCTGATATGCCCACACACCTTTTCTGGACTGCTTCAGGATCTCCTGTAAGCTTGGGAACTTACACACAAATCGTTAAATTATAAGATTCAGCACATGTAGGGCACATGTGTCAACCTGCCCAAACTTAAAGCCGACAATAGATTGCTTCCATTGTCACACACCACGTTGCCGATCTCCAGTTGGTGCAGGGTCAGCCACTGATCCACCTGTTTGTTCAGAGCGGTGAGGAGTGCAGGTCCAGTGTAGGGATGGTCGGAAATGCCAATTTCCGATTCCGCAGTAAATCCGCATTCCGCCATTGCCAAATACCGATTCCGCCTTCCGCTACTAATTTCCGCATTCCGATGCGGAATTTCCGCCGGAAATCGCGGAAATTCCGCCTGACTTTAACATCGATTTTCTCAAAAACTATAAGGACTTTTTGAAAACTTTTTTTTACATCTTGTTCAGGAGATTCTGTTTAACAAACCCTGGAAATTTGGTGTTTCTAGGACTTACGGGGTCTTTGCTATTAACCGCTAAAGTCGGCGGATTTTTACTGTAATGTAAATGCAGAAAATAGGCAGATGCAGATATTCTGCATTTTACATTACAGTTAAAATCTGCCGACTTTAGCGGTTAATAGCAAAGCCCCCGTAAGTCCTAGAAACACCATTTCCAGGGTTTGTTAAACAGAATCTTCTGAACAAGATGCAAAAAAAAGTTTTCAAAAAGACCTTATAGTTTTTGAGAAAATCGATGTTAAACTCGGGCTGAATTTCCGCGATTTCCGGCGGAAATTCCGCGATTTCCGGTGGAAATCCGCCTAATGCACTTGCATTACCGATTTCCGCATTCCGATGCGGTAATGCAATTTCCGATCGGAATTTCGGAAATTGCATTTCCGCGAAATCCGAATGAGCATCCCTAGTCCAGTGTGACTTTTGGCTTTGATGCAAGACATGTCCAAGATGGCGTGACACTTTAGGACCTTGCATGTGGAATAGTCCCTGGAGAGCTGGGGGTGTGCAGTTTGAGAGGAGAGCGCAACAGTAGAGTAGGATTTAGATGAGGAGGAGGACGTCAGTGAAGAGGATGGAGGAGTAAGAGGAAAAGAAGAGGAGGTGTCAGCTGGCCTGCCTGCAAGCTGTGGCGGTGTCACAGCCACGTACTTCATGCTTGCCAGCGGTCACCAGGTTTATCCAATGTGTTGTATAAGTATTAGACCTGCCCTGACCATGCTTTGCAGACCAGGCATCCATGGTCAGATGGACCCTTGATCCAAAGCTGTGTGCCAGAGATGATACTACTTGCCTTTCAACTTTATGGTACAGTTTGGGTATCTCCTTTTTGGAAAAATAATTGCGGCCTGGTATCTTCCACTGCAGTGTCCCAATCACCACAGATTTTCTAAAGGCCTCAGAGTCTACCAGCTTGTATGGTAACAGCTGGTGAGCTAACAATTCTGACAGCGAGCTGTCAGACACCAGTTAAGGGGGTGACTGGCAGACATTGGCTTCTTCCGCTCAAATATTTCCTTAAAGAGAATTTGTGCTCTAAAATTCTTACAATAAAAAGCATACCATTCTATTTATTATGTTCTCCTGGGCCCCTCTGTGCTGTTTCTGCCTCTCCCTGCTGCAATCCTGGCTTGTAATTGCCATTTTTATCCAGTGTTTATAAACAAAAGACATAGCAAGTGATACGCTGAGAAGAGCCGAGTGTGTGAGTCATACAGAGTGTGCAGGGGCCTGGAGAGGGTGTGTATAGCTTCTAGCCAATCACAAGCAGCACATCACGTTCCACACATTCCAGCCTCAGCCTGACAGAGCCAATAGAGGAGAGAAGATTAGATCATATAACAGAGATAATACAGCCACTGTGCAAATAGGAAAGGCTGCAGTTAGACAGAGCACATTAGAACAGGTATAGGAAGTTATAGGATAGAAGAAATAAGGATGAAAATTTTGTTACAGAGTCTCTTTAACGGACACCTGGCTGCTGTGGTCAGAGTAGCAGGAACTGCTCAAGGTGAGTGGAGGAGGGTGGCTGTGAAAGTGCAAGGGCAGCAGAGGATAACGCAGCTGAAGATGCTGCACCTGGAGGAGGGAGAGGAGGCTGAGGGTGGCTTTGCCTTTGTGCGCTGCTTTTCCTCATGTGCTCATCCCATTGGTGTTTGTGATGAGACATTAAGTGCCTTCGTAAAGACACTTGTCCATACATGGCTGTTTATATTAGTGCAGAATGCGCTCACCAGCACCATACCAAGTCCAACATAAATAATATATATAATGTATAATGTCACAATTCCAAATTGAGAGTGTTCGCTATCAGTAATCCACACCAAGTCTTTGTTATTAATATGAAGACAGCGGTCCTCTTCTTTAGAATCAAACCTGCAAAATTAGACAAATCTCGACATAGTGCATTACTGCCAGACTTATAAGGATGAATGCCACCACAGTGAAAAAACAGTGCTCCACTCGTGCATCATACACAGTGCGATTGTCCACACGACCCCTTTAAGATAAAAGGCTCACCAGATGCAATCCACCTCAGTTTTCAGGTGGGTCTCTCATGTAAATCAACCAGCCAAAGATCTAGCTGCTTTAAGTTTCCAACAACTTTTAATCCGGAGTATCACTTTTAAAAAATCACAATAAAAACACAAACATAGTGTAAAACCGTCATAAGCTGCCAATGCCCTGCAGTTTGGTTGCACTCACATAACAAAGATGGATCAGGCGCATATCAGGCTTGCTCATAGCCTTGCGGTGTCACCTACATTCGCGGTATCAGCGTCCCGTCTCCGCTGCGGCGCTTCCGCTTATCCCCGATGCTTAGCCGGCTTACGTACTGCAGTTCACTCCCAGTGACGTCAGGCGCTCCAGACTCCGTCTTACGCGTTTCGTCCATCAAGGACTCATCAGAAGCTGACGTCACTGGAGCGTCCGACGTCCTTTATACTCTCATCCGCATGCGTGGGCTGCAATGCGGCCAATTGGTCGCATGGAACCCATGTGACCGCGTCGTGTGGCCACATATTTTCCAGCTGGAACGCAACGCTCTTCCTGTTGCGTGCTGATTCGCTTCCTATTGGGTCATTGATCTTTAGCCTGCCGTATTGCTCTATCTAGCGCCATCTACTGGTTAACTTTATTAGTGCACCAATTCATATAGTTGCATTCTTATAGTTATAATTACAGCTCACTACTTCTTTATAAAATATAAAATATAACATGTAAAATATAAAACCTCAAACATATATTATATAATACATAAGCTAGACTCAATTCATTCAATGCTACATCTTACTTCTCTCTGATTTCTATCTGGCTGGCCAATGACCAATGCCCAAATCAATCTGGAGGTGACTCCTGGCTACTAATCTCTATGTCCTCAAAGTATTATCTCCACAATTCCTCAGTGACCCTATATAAGTTTTCACCTAAATACCTTAATATATTTAAGGTCCATTAACAACTTGGCCCAATTATTACATATTTAACATATGTGTCCCTAAAGCCCTCATTTACATGTGTGCCATAAATCTGGCCACCAATGGGGGAGAATATATTAAGGTATTTAGGTGAAAACTTATATAGGATCACTGAGGCGATTGTGGAGATAATACTTTGAAATTTGACAGAGGAGATTCCTCAAGGATTGGGGAGAATATAAACAAAAGAAGGCCTATAAATGGCAGAATGGGAATAACACCAACACTCAAAATGAACATAAAGTGGATACCCCCTTAGAAGATATGGTAATTAGTGATACATCTAATATTCATAAAATAGATGCTCAGGATAATCAGGGGAGACTAACAAACCCAGAGGGAGGAAGAGATCACCCCCAGGAAGAAGAGTATGAAAGTGAATGGGAAGAATATGAAGGGGAAACCCCACAGGAGATGTGGGGAGACCCATCACCTATTAGTCAGCCTAGAATACACAGAAGCCCCCAAAAAAATGATTCCACCCAAATACCCTCATAAACGAGTAAGATTTGGGGAAAAGTTTTACAATTTAAGACAGAGGAGAGGGGAAGGTGCCCCCCACCAGGGAAATAGACAATATGAACAAAATTATGATGGCATCCCCATATCAAACCGATATGAACAACTAAATGGGTATGAGGAACGTTTTTTAGGGGTGAATCAAAGGACCAGGTGGGGAAACCCATATACACGTCAGCAAGAAGGTTGGCAGGGGGGCGAAAAAAGAATAGGAGAGGAATCAGGAGGGGGAAGGAGAGAGCAGCAAAAGAAGTAGGAAGTGAAAACTGGGGGGATATTTAACATCAGTGGTGTTCAATTAACAAAACCACAGTTGAAACTTTTGGATAAAGGACTTAACTATGCACCCCCAAATAGGCTGAATAAGTTTGGGGTGTATGTAGACATTAATAAATATGTTAGGAGGTTAACCCAGAAAAAATACTTCCTGAGCCATGAAGGCCCTACAAATCGAGCCAACCCGATTCCCCAGGAATATGTACACACAAAATTAAAAAATAGATCTCTGTTCAACCCACAAGATACTTCTAAAGAGAGCACCATAGACACATTCAAAGGGGCGGTACTCCAAGATTTGGAACAACTGGAAATTAAGAAACAAAAAAATTCGAAACAGATAAATCAAAATATTCTCGAATTAGTTGAAAATAAGGATTTGGTGCTGAAACAGGGGGGGGGGGGGGGTCTGGTTATAATGAATTCAGTGCAATATAAGAATGAGATGTGTAGGTTACTTGGAGATCGACAAACCTACAAAAAATTAAAAAAGGACCCTACTCATGAATATAAGATAAAATTGAAGAATTTGTTAATACAAGGAGAAAAGGAAACCATTATTTCTACAAATGAACTCCGATATTTACTTCCCACAAACCCACGGATACCAGTGATATATTGTAATCCTAAAATCCATAAAAATGAAAAAAATCCCCCAGGGAGACCCATTGTAAGTGGGGTGGGGTCACTTACGCAGAGAGTGGGAGAGTATATTGACATATTCCTTCAGAATATTGTGGGGCAATTACCACACTTGCTGAAGGTCACCAAACATTTGCTTCAAAAAATTAACCAGATAGAAATAGAAGAAGGGGACATCTTGATTACTGGGGATGTTACATCCCTATATACAATGATCCCACACCAGGAGGGGATGCAGGCAGTGGAAGAAGCACTGAAACCACTGGAACATCTAAAAATAAAACAAATAAAATTTATAATGGAATTATTAAAATATGCGCTAG
Source organism: Hyperolius riggenbachi (assembly GCF_040937935.1). Lineage (NCBI taxonomy): Eukaryota > Metazoa > Chordata > Amphibia > Anura > Hyperoliidae > Hyperolius > Hyperolius riggenbachi. Next base: position 390,237,334 of record NC_090648.1, read on the forward strand.
AACATAATTATTTCTGGTATGAAAATGAATTTTATGTCCAACAAACAGGATGTGCCATGGGGGCTAAGTTCGCACCCTCGGTGGCAAATATTTATATGGCCAAATGGGAACAGGAGCTATTGTTGATGGAGGGGGCAGAACATATAGTTTCCTGGAATAGATTTATTGATGATCCATTTTTCATATGGAGAGGTCCAGAGGAGTTGTTGGATGCATTTTGCATTAATGCTAATAACCATTGGAGCCCCATAAAAATCTCATTCAATAAATCTCATGATCAGGTGGAATTCTTAGACCTGGTCATAAAGACAAAGGAAAATTTATTAAGTACAGAGACGTTTTTCAAACCTACGGACAAAAATGGGTATATCCCAATAGAGAGCTGCCACCATAAGAGATGGCTTGAAAATATACCCAAGGGACAACTGATGCGGATAAGGCGGAATTGTACAGAGGTTGAGACCTTTAGAACACAGAGCAACACTCTTGTACAAAGATTTATGGAAAAAGGGTATAAGGAAGACGCTTTAAAAATACAGGTGAAGAAAGTGGCAGCTATGGACAGAGGAGAGCTTGTGCGGAATAAAGTAAAGAACATACAATCGGAAAAAAATAGGGAATTCGATATATTGTTGAACTATAATGACCAACATAGAGACATAGAGTATATTATTAAAAAGCATTGGAATATTTTGAGGCTGGATGTTGTCTTGAAGAGGGTGGTGCCTAACACTCCAGGATTTGTATATAAAAAAGCCCCCAATTTGAAATCTAAATTGGTGCCGAGTTTTATGAATCCGCCCCAGATGAAAACTGGAGATATACTGGGACAAAAAGGATTTTTTCCATGCCGAAAATGCAGAGGGTACAGGGAAGCATTGCCCCAAAGGGGAATATCATTCATATCAAACAATACAGGGCAGTTGATAACACTGAGGCAGTGTATTACATGTAATTCAAAAGGGGTAATCTACCTATTAAAATGCCCTGCAATATGGAATATATAGGCCGAACAACAAGGAAATTACATAAGAGGATTGGGGAACATATAGCAAACATTAGAAAAGGGTTGGCCACACACAGCGTGTCAAATCATTTCTGACTATTTCACAACAGTGACCCTTCGGGGGATGAAATTCATGGGCATAGAGACCCATGTTAAAAGGTGGAGAGGATCTAGTCTAGTTAGGGATATCTCCCAATCAGAAGGGAGGTGGATCTATAATTTGAAGACCATGTCACCTAGAGGCATGAATGTGGAGTTTGATCTTAATTGTTTCATTACGAATGATTTATGAAGGTGTGGGATTTGAGTTGTATATGGTATGGCCAGGATAGGTAGATAGGTAATAGAGAACAACTTATGTTAATTAGGTGTCGAGAACCCTGTGGCCCTTTTTGCACATGTAACATGGGGACAAGATTGGGGGGTTAGCACCAAAGGGGACACATAGGGGGGAAAAAGGCCCTTAGGGGACACGATAATCCTTAATCTCGGGGGCCGCAGAATTCTCCCCCCATTGGTGGCCAGATTTATGGCACACATGTAAATGAGGGCTTTAGGGACACATATGTTAAATATGTAATAATTGGGCCAAGTTGTTAATGGACCTTAAATATATTAAGGTATTTAGGTGAAAACTTATATAGGGTCACTGAGAAATTGTGGAGATAATACTTTGAGGACATAGATATTAGTAGCCAGGAGTCACCTCCAGATTGATTTGGGCATTGGTCATTGGCCAGCCAGATAGAAAGCAGAGAGAAGTAAGATGTAGCATTGAATGAATTGAGTCTAGCTTATGTATTATATAATATATGTTTGAGGTTTTATATTTTACATGTTATATTTTATATTTTATAAAGAAGTAGTGAGCTGTAATTATAACTATAAGAATGCAACTATATGAATTGGTGCACTAATAAAGTTAACCAGTAGATGGCGCTAGATAGAGCAATACGGCAGGCTAAAGATCAATGACCCAATAGGAAGCGAATCAGCACGCAACAGGAAGAGTGTTGCGTTCCAGCTGGAAAATATGTGGCCACACGACGCGGTCACATGGGTTCCATGCGACCAATTGGCCGCATTGCAGCCCACGCATGCGGATGAGAGTATAAAGGACGTCGGACGCTCCAGTGACGTCAGCTTCTGATGAGTCCTTGACGGACGAAACGCGTAAGGCGGAGTCTGGAGCGCCTGACGTCACTGGGAGTGAACTGCAGTACGTAAGCCGGCTAAGCATCGGGGATAAGCGGAAGCGCCGCAGCGGAGACGGGACGCCGATACCGCGAATGTAGGTGACACCGCAAGGCTATGAGCAAGCCTGATATGCGCCTGATCCATCTTTGTTATGTGAGTGCAACCAAACTGCAGGGCATTGGCAGCTTATGACGGTTTTACACTATGTTTGTGTTTTTATTGTGATTTTTTAAAAGTGATACTCCGGATTAAAAGTTGTTGGAAACTTAAAGCAGCTAGATCTTTGGCTGGTTGATTTACATGAGAGACCCACCTGAAAACTGAGGTGGATTGCATCTGGTGAGCCTTTTATCTTAAAGGGGTCGTGTGGACAATCGCACTGTGTATGATGCACGAGTGGAGCACTGTTTTTTCACTGTGGTGGCATTCATCCTTATAAGTCTGGCAGTAATGCACTATGTCGAGATTTGTCTAATTTTGCAGGTTTGATTCTAAAGAAGAGGAGCGCTGTCTTCATATTAATAACATGCATGGGTGTTGCTTTTTCCACAAACCAGTTTTTGGTGGCAGATAGTACAGATGGCATCGCTGTAATCTGAGGCAGAGTCACAAAAAAATATGCCACATTGGTGAGCTCTGGGAAGATGGCATTTTGGTGGTGGTGGCAGCAGCTGACGTTGAAGGGCACATTAGTTGGCTGGCCCTAGGTGGCAATAGATGCCAATGAACACTGCCATGAGCTTTTTGTGATGAGCTCCCAATGCTGCTTACATCAACTCATCTCCTCCTCCTCTCTGTCTCCCTCTCTGAACAGTCCCCTGTTCATCTTGTCTTCCAGGCACCCACATGACATCCATGCACACATCATTATTCTCATCCATAGCTTCACTTGTATCAGACACTTTCAAAACTGCACCAACCACAGGTAGTTCATCATCATCCTCACACCTTACTTTATCCATGTGTGTAGTGACGCCTAACTCAGACATATGTGGTGGTGTTGGTGTAACATCTTTAGCACCTTCATCTTGTAACAATAATGGTTTTGTATCAGTAAAGTCACCACAAACATGTGTGAATAACTCCTGTGACATCTGATGTGGAGAGGCTGTGGTGCTAGTGGTAGTGGTGGTGGCTGCCGGCTGATTGGTAAGTAGTTGTGGGATGCCTGAATCGGAGCAGGAGGAGGAAGATATGTCATGGTTCCATGCGGAAGCTTGGGAAGATGATGTGTTCTGTGTTAAATATTCAACTATGTCCTCAGAATCTTGGGGGTTGAAGGTACATGCCGTCTGATCACTGTGCTTTGGTCGAGGGATGTACGAAACCACTCCAGCACAACCTCAAACAGACCTGCGGGGTGGCCTGCCTCTGCCTGTTATTTTTTCCATATTGGGGGTATGCAGTACTACTAACAATATTCAATAGTGGTAGACAGTGGGCCTGATTCACAAAGCGGTGCAAAGTGTTTGCACGCCAGTGAAAAGCCCTTTATTACGCCTAAACTCAGTTTAGGCATGATAAGAAGAAACTTGTGCGAACTTTGCGCGCGTAGCGCACCGCGCTTCGCGTGCAGCGCCCATTAAGCCCTATGGGACTTTGCGCGTGCGCGATTGCTTTGCGCGCAATAATTAGCACAAAGCGATGCTAACTCAGCGGTGCAAAGGTTATCATGCCTAAAGTCTTTTAGGCGTGATAACTGAGTTATCACCGCTTTGTGAATCAGGCCCAGTGTGTTTAATCGCAAAGAGGCACACAATCAGCGTCAAATACACAGCAGTTGTGTGTGTGTGTGTGTGTGTGTGTGTATGTGTGTGTGTGTGTGTGTATCACAGGGCTGTGTACTTTAACATACACACAGAGATATCCTATAGTACTTTCAATCACAAATACAGTTGCAAGCTAAGCACTGCGTATGATGCTAGACAGTGTGCTGGCATGTAATAGATGGAAGAGGATGGTAGAACTGCAAGGCCCAGCAGTGACTGTGGCCTGGCCTGTATGCAGTGTGTAACCCACACAGACATATATCAATAATAGCGGTGCTCATCAGGAATTGCGGAATTGATATTTCCGCATTACCGTCCGGAATTTGCATTTCCGTCCCGGTACGCGGAATCCGGAATTGTACAGTAGACGGAACCGGATTTCCGCGGAACTTCTGCAATACCGCCAAGCGGTATTTTTAAGCCAATGAGTGGATTCGGAATGAATAAGCCAATCAGTGTATCCGCCGTAACGCGGTAATCCGCGGAATTCCGCGGAAAATTGCGGAATTGCTGAACAAATAGGGCTGCTTAAAAAGATAAACCAATCCTACATTAGCAACCATATCCTAGCGACCTATCACAGGCTATCCCACCCATCTTGTATAAAATAGAGGCGAGGCTGTCCTGCATTCCGTGGGTTTCAGTCTTTGTGGAGCAGAGGAGAGAGACAGACCCATATTGTGACTGTGATATACTGTTACTGTACTGTACTGTTTTATAAAACAATACTCTTTTTAAAGACTGTGTGAGTGAGCTTTAGAGTGAGGTTTAGTGAGTAAGCTTAGTAGCTAGGCGTGATTTATTGATAGATTGTATAGTGAGAGACTGTGAGAGATAGATTGTAGTGTAGTTGCTGACTGTGAGAAGAACCAGAGACAGGGGCGTAGCAATAGGGGGTGCAGGGGTAGCGACCGCATCGGGGCCCTTGGGCCAGAGGGGCCCCAAAGGTCCCTCCCTCAACTACAGTATTAGCTCTCTATTGGTCCTGTGCTCATAATAATCACTTCTATAGATACATTGAATAGTGGTAATCACTAACAAACTGTTCCCCACCCCCTTCTTGCACCTCTGACACTGTAGTTGCCTTTGGCAGGTTTTGGTGCGCCGTATCAATTGTCATGTATACAGTGCTTGGGGGGCCCCATGAAAAACTTGCATCGGGGCCCACAGCTCCTTAGCTACGCCACTGACCAGAGAGAGTCAGGCTTAGCTTAGTGTGATAGAGAAAGAGTCAGGCTTAGTTTGGTGTAATAGAGAGCGCCAGGATTACCGTAGTGTGATATTAGAGAGAGAGTGTACTTGCTTTAGTGTGACAGGGTCAGGGTAGTTAGATTACTGAGGTGTGACTGAGTATAGTTGCTTGTGAATTTTGTTTTTGCACCTATTACAAAAGGCAAATGGAGCGAAAGCAGCAGGATGCACCTTCCACTCCAAAAAGAAGGTGGAGTGATGTATCAGGTCAAGCCAGGGGTCTAGTCCTGGAAAAAAAAGGTGAGTGGACCCACCCTAAAAAGCCCTGCGCCGCGCATAGCGCGGCGTGCCAAAAAAATGGGCGTAGTCAAACATAATGTGGGCGTGGTCATGGGTGGGGCCAAATATACATGACCTTAGCAGTGATTTAAAAGGTGTGCCGGGGAAGTTTGAGCTCTGCCGTAGTGTATCCCCCCAAAAATACATGTAAACTGACAGCATTTCACCAAAAAAACACATAATCTGGTAGAAGTTCCTCCAAAATACAGATAATATGGCAGTGGTTCCCCCAAAATAGACAATGTGGCAGCAGCAGTTCCACCAACATACATATAATTTGGAAGCAGTTCCCCAAAATACGCAAAACCTGGCAGTGAGTCACCCAAAATACAAGTAACACCCAAAATACATATAATCTGGCAGCAGTGCTCCCCCAAACATAGACAATCTGGCAGCAGTTCCCCAAAATACATATAATCTGGCAGCAGTAGTCCCCCAAACATACACATTCTGGCAGCTGTTCCCCAAAATACATAACAGCGGTTCCACAAAAATGCAGATAATCTGACAGCAGTTCCCCCAAAATAGGTACCCCCAGCATAGGTAGCCAGGTCTATAAGTGTCCCCAGTATAAGTAGCCATGAGTATAGTAGTCCCCAGTATATGTAGCCAGAGGTATAGTTGCCTAGTATATGTAGCCAGGGGTATATGTGCCCAGTATATGTAGTCAGGTATAAGTGCCAGTATATGTAGCTAGAGGTATATGTCCCCAGTATATGTGCCCAGGAGTATATGTCCCCAGTATATGTAGCCATGAGTATATGTCCCCAGTATATGTAGCCAGGAGTATATGTCCCCAGTATATGTAGCCAGGAGTATATGTCCCCAGTATATGTAGCCAGGAGTATATGTCCCCAGTATATGTAGCCAGGAGTATAGGTCTCCCCAGTATATGTAGCCAGGAGTATATGTCCCCAGTATATGTAGCCAGGAGTATATGTCCCCAGTATATGTAGCCAGGAGTATATGTCCCCAGTATATGTAGCCAGGAGTATATGTCCCCAGTATATGTAGCCAGGAGTATATGTCCCCAGTATATGTAGCCAGGAGTATATGTCCCCAGTATATGTAGCTAGAGGTATATGTCCCCAGTATATGTGCCCAGGAGTATATGTCCCCAGTATATGTGCCCAGGAGTATATGTCCCCAGTATATGTAGCCAGGAGTATATGTCCCCAGTATATGTAGCCAGGAGTATATGTCCCCAGTATATGTAGCCAGGAGTATATGTCCCCAGTATATGTAGCCAGGAGTATATGTCCCCAGTATATGTAGCCAGGAGTATAGGTCTCCCCAGTATATGTAGCCAGGAGTATATGTCCCCAGTATATGTAGCCAGGAGTATATGTCCCCAGTATATGTAGCCAGGAGTATATGTCCCCAGTATATGTAGCCAGGAGTATATGTCCCCAGTATATGTAGCCAGGAGTATATGTCCCCAGTATATGTAGCCAGAAGTATATGTCCCCAGTATATGTAGACAGGTGTATATATCCCCAGTATATGTAGCCAGGAGTATATGTCCCCAGTATATGTAGACAGGTGTATATATCCCCAGTATATGTAGTCAGGCAGCACAGAGAGGAGGGATTGGTGGGCACAGCGGGGAATGTCTCCTCCCCCCTCAGGGCTCCCCCTTCCTCCCTCTACCCCTCCAGAACTAAAATTTGTGGGAGCCTGACAGCAGCGTGACTTACCTCTTCCTTCCGGGTAAGCCGGGTAAGTAGTGATGTCCGGTTCATTTGAGCCGGTTCTTTCCTGTGAGTTCAGTGATCCAGCTGATCATACTGAATCGAATCAGTTCAGTGGAGGAGACAGGAACTGCAGCTGCAGTATTCAGCTGCAGTTCCTGTCTCATCCACTGAACTGATTCAGTTCAGTGTGATGAGCTGAATCACACAACTCACAGGAAAGAACCGGCTCAAATGAACCGGACATCAGTACTTACTCAGCTTTTCGGAGGAGAGTGAGGTAAGTTTAGACTCCCGCCGGCTGCCAGCTGCTTATTTGTTACTTTTGGAGGGGAGAGCGGGGGATGGAGAGCCCCAAGGTGAGGGAAGGAGGGGGGAAATGGCCCCCCTTCCCCACCGCTGCGCACAGCTCTCCTTCCACTGCTCTCTCTCCCTCCACAGATGCCAGGGTGGACGGAGTCCACTTTCTGAAAAAAGCAAGTGGCCGTCGTCCACCTGCGTCCACGCCCCACTCGACCCCTGGGTCAAGCACGTGATCAGGCGGAAGGTGGCAGCAGGAATAGGTCTCCTTTGATGAGAAATGTGTTCCCTGTGTTTACTCGCAGGGAAAGGCTTACTGAGCAACGAGCGCAGACTGTGCTGGAATATTTAGAAAAGGAGCCGACTACCCAGTCGGAGGAAATTCCCGCTAGTGACAGCAGCTCCAGTGGCCAGGTTCCTCATAAACAGACCCCGGCGTCAGCTGGTTGTGTCAATGTGGTTGCTTCCTCCCAGGGCTCTTCTCTGTTAGATTTAACATTTTATGATGAGGAGAGAGCCTTGCCGAAGTATTTGGATGAGGCATTGGAAGAGACCTCGAGGCCAAGATCTCAAGAAATTGTGGGTGGTGGTGTGTTGACAGAAATGGCCCCCATTTTTTTGTCATCCCGTAAAAAAACATCACAAGCTTGTGACACCAGTCAACTTCTCCAGTCAACCACTGATTTGCATGGTGGCCAGGTGGAGGGAGTTCCAGTTCTGTGGCTGAAGTGGATGATTGTTTAGATGATGAGGTTGGTGATCCTAACTGGATGGCATCTCGCGGCTTAGGTGTCAGCAGGCGCAATCAGCATGGCCAAAGTGAGCATCCTGTTGGCCAGCACCCTACAGCTGCAATATCAGTTGCAAGTACCCGCCGCCATCAGTCCACTGCTGGGAAAGCTTCAATAAAAAAAAAACTACCCGGATTCTAGAAAAGTCGTCCCCTGCATGGGAATTCTTTACAGTCCACACAGAGGACGAGTCCAATGTTGTGTGTAACATATGCCGCAAAGTGGTGAGCAGAGGCAATAAGGACAGCGGGTTAGGCACTTCAGGTCTGAGAAGCCATCTCCGTGTCCATCACAGCCGTGCGTTTGAGTGGGTGAAGAATTTTGGCAAACGCGTGGCTGGAACTGCAGCAAAAGCAGGCCCACCCCTTCCTCCTTCCAGCCTTTGACCTGTCCCTATTCAACCTGCGCAGTCCCAATCCTGTCCGATTTCCTCTGCACGCCAGGCTGGAAGAGGGCACCAATCCACCTCATCTTCTGATGTTGTCTCCCCTGAACCACAAGTCTTGCAGCGCCAGCCTTCTGTTCCCGAAATGTTGCAGAGGAAGCGTATGCTCCCTGCAAATTATAAATTTGTTGTGAAGAATAATGGGTTCCTGGGAAAACTGTTTGCCCAACAGCTCCTATCTTACAAATTTGTGGACAGTGCCCCCTTCCGCAGACTTATGACCAGTGCTGCGCCACAATGGCGGATCCCCAGCCGCCATTATTTTTCCAGGAAGGCTATTCCTGCCCTACACCAGCACATGTTGGCGTGTGTAGCTCGGTCAATGGACCACGCAGTGGGTGGAAAGGTGCATTTTACAATGGATGCATGGAGCAGCAGGCATGGTCAGGGCAAGTATGTAACATATACAGCCCATTGGGTCACCCTACATCATGCTGGAGGTGGTGAAAGATCTCTGCCAGTATCTTAGTGACAGCTTGTGGTGCCGCCCCGTGGGGTCAAGGGTAGGCCTGCTCCACTCCCCTCTGCCACCTGTTCTGTGTCAGGCCAGGTAGCTGTTGTTGAGCCTCCCAGCAAGCAGTTTTGTTCATACAGTGGCATGCAGCACTATCGCTGCCAAGCAATGCTGCAGCTGGTGTCCATGGAAGAGAAGAGGCAAACAGGATCTGAAATCCTTTGTGCCTTAGAGCAGGGGTCCCCAACCACCGGGCCGCGGCCCACTGCCGGTCCGTGGGCAGTTGCCAGCTGGGCCGCGGCGGGTCTGGCCTCTCGCCCCTCCTCCCCCCGCGGCCGCCGCTCCTGTCATCTTATGAGCTGGCGGCCGCTTCCTGTCACTGATTCCCCCAGTAGCGGCTGTCCTCTGTATAGCATCTCCTATTACAGCAGCGCTTCCTGTGCGGCTGCTGTAAGGAGGGAAGGAGGCGGGGCAGCGGCTTCCTGTAGCGGTGTTCGCCGTTACCATGGGAACCGCTGCCCGCCTCCTTCCCTCCTTACAGCAGCCGTGCGACGCGCTGCTGTAAATAGAAGATGCTGTACGGAGGAGAGCGGCTACGGGAATCTGTGACAGGAAGCGGCCGCCAGCTCATAAGGTAACAGGAGCGGCGGCCGCGGGGGGGAGGGTGGCCTACACTGGGGCACATGGGGCGTTATACTGGGGCACATGGGGCGCTACACTGGGGCACATGGGGCACTATTCTAGCTATACGGGGCACATGGGGCACTATTCTAGCTATACTGGGGCACTATTCTAGCTATACTGGGGCACTATTCTAGCTATACTGGGGCACTATACTAGCTATACTGGGGCACATGGGGCACTATACTAGCTATACTGGGGCACATGGGGCACTATTCTAGCTATACTGGGGCACATGGGGCACTATTCTAGCTATACTGGGGCACATGGGGCACTATTCTAGCTATACTGGGGCACTATTCTAGTTATACTGGGGCACATGGGGCACTATTCTAGCTATACTGGGGCACATGGGGCACTATTCTAGCTATACTGGGGCACATGGGGCACTATTCTAGCTATACTGGGGCACATGGGGCACTATACTAGCTATACTGGGGCACATGGGGCACTATACTAGCTATACTGGGGCACATGGGGCACTATACTAGCTATACTGGGGCACATGGGGCACTATACTAGCTATACTGGGGCACATGGGGCACTATTCTAGCTATACTGGGGCACATGGGGCACTATTCTAGCTATACTGGGGCACACTGGGCACTTTACTAGCTATCCTGGGGCACACTTGGCACTATATTAGCTATACTGGGTCTCTATACTAGCTCCCTATACTGGGGCCACTGTGCTTGCTGTGCCGCCGCGAATATCCCCCCCCCCCCCCCCCCCCGGGCCCCTGAGAAAATTTTGGACGGTTACCGGTCCCCGGGCCGAAAAAGGTCGGGGACCCCTGCCTTAGAGGATCAGATCCGGCAGTGGTTGACCCCACGTAAACTTGAGACAGGTATTGTCGTGTCTGACAATGGTTTAAATATGCTTGCCGCTATTCGTCTAGGTGACTACACCCATCTTCCATGCTTGGCCCACGTGTTTAACCTCGTCATTAATAAGTTCTTAGGAACCTTTGAAGGGTTGAAGGATGCTGTGGCCTCAGCACGTAAGGTGTCAGCCCACATCTGGCGCTCTGCGACCGCCTCCACGTCCTTGAAATTGCTGCAGCACCGCCATAACCTTCCGCAGCACAGACTGATATCGGATTGCCCAACGCGGTAGAACTCCACCCTCCACATGTTGGAGAGATTGTGGGAGCAGCGAATGGCGGTCAGGATCTATCTGTCTGAGACTGCTTCCTCCACAACTCTCTCACTGGACTATATAACTGGGGACCAGTGGGAGAAAATTGGTCAGGTTTGCCACGTTTTGCAACCTTTTGAGCAAGCCACAAAGTTGGTCAGCATGGAACACTGTAACATATCACAAGTGCTCCCCATTGTATTCATGCTTGACAAAATGCTTTTTAAACTGCTTGGACGTGGGGAGCAAGCCGTAATGCAGAGTGCACAGGCAAATGTGGGAGTGCCTGAGCATGCTCAGGCCCAGGAAGAGGACGAAGGAGAGGCAGAGGTTGATAACAATAACAATAACAATAATATTTATATAGCGCTTTTCTCCCTGGGGACTCAAAGCGCTGTGACCCTGCATTATGCAGTCTCAAAGGCTAGGGAAAAGAGGTGAGTTTTTAGCCTTTTTTTAAAGCTGTCCAGAGAAGGAGCCTCTCGTACTGATTGTGGAAGTGAGTTCCATAGAGTAGGGGCTGCATAGGAAAAGGCCCAAGCACCAAATGTTAAGTGTATCCTGGGAATAACCAGCTTCATCTTGTTGGCAGAGCGGAGGGTGCGTGGAGGGGCATAAAGTTCCAATAGATCCGCTATGTATTTGGGTCCCATGTGGTGTAGAGCCTTGAATGTCAGCAGGCAGATCTTAAAATTGATTCTCCATTTTACTGGCAACCAGTGAAGAGTTTGCAGTACTGGGGTGATGTGTGAGCTGCGGGGGGCATTGGCTAGGAGTCTGGCTGCAGCATTCTGTACTAGCTGTAAGGGGCGCAGAACCTTATCTGTAGATCCGATTAACAGGGCGTTGCAGTAGTCTAGGCGGGAGGATACAAATGCGTGAACCAGGGCAGGTAGGTCTTCAGCTGGGATTAGGTGTTTTATTTTCGCTATATTTCTTAGATGGAAGAAGGAAGACTTGACGACAGCTGATACCTGCTGTCTGAGTTTTAGATTTCCATCCAGGATCACCCCAAGGTTTCGCACAGAGTCTTTATACTGTACAGTATCTCCCCCAATTGCTAGTTTGAGGTGGTGAGCGTTTTGAACTTTATTCATCATGTGTGGACCACCTACCACCAACACCTCTGTTTTGTCAGAGTTCAGCCTCAGCCAGCTGGTGTTCATCCAATTTTGTAAATCCACTAGACACGCATTTATGGATGCTGATGGGTCTTGGGTGCCAGGCTTGAAGGACAGATACAGTTGTGTGTCATCTGCATAACAATGGTATCCTAAACCATAGTTCAGGAGGAAGAGGCCATTGTCCGGGTTGGGAAGACATCGATGTGCAGCTGGAGCATGATGATGATGATGATGACAGCTCTGATAACAGGCCTGAAGAGCAGATGTCTAGCAGGCACCTCTTCCCTATGGCTGCTCACATGATCAAGTGCTTCAAGAATGACCCCCGGATAAAGACAATTAAATCCAGGCTTGACATGTGGGTGGCCACCATGTTAGATCCCTGCTGTAAAGGTAAATTGAGGCAGTTCATAGCTCCAACCCAGGCAGACTCCCAGATGAGACAGATCCGGGAAACACTTGTTCAATGGGTTGAAGATGCTTTTCCCGCACCTCAGGCCACAGTTTCCACACCTTGTCAAAATACTCAGCAGAGTTTTGGTGGTCCTAGCAGTTCCAAAACCAGTCAATCAGAATATTTGCTGAGTATGATGTATGACTTTTACCAGCCAGAGTGTTCCAATGCTCCTTGCAACAACAGCACCACCAGCAGGAATAGTAGTCACCGCCAGCGGCTGGAGCATATAGTAAGTGACTATTTGGGGTCGTCCAGTGCTCTTGAGTTCATGGAGACTAATGACCCCATGGAGTACTGAACCAAAAAACTGGACACCTGGCCTGAACTCTCTCAATATGTGCTAGAGGTAGTTGCATGCCCTGCCTCAAGTGCTCTTTTAGAGAGAGTGTTTAGTGCGGCAGGTGGGGTGGTCACTGACAACCGGACCCGTCTGTCCGCCGAAAATGTGGACAGACTAACATTCATCAAAATGAATGAATCATGGATTAATGCTGATTTCAAAGCCCCTCTTATTGATTCTTAAGGAGACCAAATTATACGTTATATCCTTCAACCCAGGTCTCTCTCTAGTGTGCGAGGGCCTGTACTGCTGCCATTACATGCGGTGTCAAACCTAATGATACTTACTTCTGCTGCTGTGACAAGTCAACTACTGGACGTTATATATCCTTCAACCCAGGTCTCTAGTGTGTGAGGGCCTGTACTGCTGCCATTACCTGCTGTGTCAAACCTAATGATACTTATTCTGCTGCTGTGACAAGTCAACTACCGGACGTTATATCCTTCAACCCAGGTCTCTAAGGGGCAAGGGCCTGTCTACTCTGCTGCCGTTACCTGCTGTGTCAAACCTAATGATACTTACTTCTGCTGCTGTGACAAGTCAACTACTGGACGTTATATCCTTTAACCCAGGTCTCTAGTGTGCGAGGGCATGTGCTGCTGCCATTACCTGCTGTGTCAAACCTAATGATACTTACTTCTGCTGTTGTGACAAGTCAACTACTGGACGTTATATCCTTCAACCCAGGTCTGTAAGGGGCAAGGGTCTGTCTACACTGCTGCCATTACCTGCTGTGTCAAACCTAATGATACTTACTTCTGCTGCTGTGACAAGTCAAGTACTGGACGGTATATCCTTCAACCCAGGTCTGTAAGGGGCAAGGGCCTGTCAACTCTGCAGCCGTTACCTGCTGTGTCAAACCTAATGATACTTATTCTGCTGCTGTGACAAGTCAACTACTGGACGTTATATCCTTCAACCCAGGTCTCTAGTGTGCGAGGGCCTGTACTGCTGCCATTACCTGCTGTGTCAAACCTAATGATACTTACTTCTGCTGTTGTGACAAGTCAACTACTGGACGTTATATCCTTCAACCCAGGTCTGTAAGGGGCAAGGGTCTGTCTACACTGCTGCCATTACCTGCTGTGTCAAACCTAATGATACTTACTTCTGCTGCTGTGACAAGTCAAGTACTGGACGGTATATCCTTCAACCCAGGTCTGTAAGGGGCAAGGGCCTGTCAACTCTGCTGCCGTTACCTGCTGTGTCAAACCTAATGATACTTACTTCTGCTGCTGTGACAAGTCAACTACTGGACGTTATATCCTTCAACCCAGGTCTCTAGTGTGCGAGGGCCTGTACTGCTACCGTTACCTGCTGTGTCAAACCTAATGATACTTACTTCTGCTGCTGTGACAAGTTAACTACTGGACGTTATAACCTTTAACCCAGGTCTCTAAGGGGCAAGGGCCTGTCTACTCTGATGCCTTTACCTGCCATGTCAAACCTAATGATACTTACTTCTGCTGCTGTGACAAGTCAACTACTGGACGTTATATCCTTCAACCCAGGTCTCTAAGGAGCAAGGGCCTGTCTACTTTGCTGCCGTTACCTGCTGTGTCAAACCTAATGATACTTACTTCTGCTGCTGTGACAAGTCAACTACTGGACGTTATATCCTTCAACCCAGGTCTCTAGTGTGCGAGGGCCTGTACTGCTGCCATTACCTGCTGTGTCAAACCTAATGATACTTATTCTGCTGCTGTGACAAGTCAACTACCGGACGTGATATCCTTCAACCCAGGTCTCTAAGGGACAAGGGCCTGTCTACTCTGCTGCCATTACCTGCTGTGTCAAACCTAATGATACTTACTTCTGCTGCTGTGACAAGTCAACTACTGGACGTTATATCCTTCAACCCAGGTCTGTAAGGGGCAAGGGCCTGTCTACTCTGCTGCCGTTACCTGCTGTGTCAAACCTAATGATACTTACTTCTGCTGCTGTGACAAGTCAACTACTGGACATTATATCCTTCAACCCAGGTCTCTAGTGTGCGAGGGCCTGTACTGCTGCTATTACCTGCTGTGTCAAACCTAATGATACTTATTCTGCTGCTGTGACAAGTCAACTACCGGATGTTATATCCTTCAACCCAGGTCTCTAAGGGGCAAGGGCCTGTCTACTCTGCTGCCATTACCTGCTTTGTCAAACCTAATAAAACTTATTCTGCTGCTGTGACAAGTCAAGTACTGGATGTTATATCCTTCAACCCAGGTCTCTAGTGTGCGAGGGCCTGTACTGCTGCCATTACCTGCTGTGTCAATCCTAATGATACTTACTTCTGCTGCTGTGACAAGTCAACTACTGGACGTTATATCTAGTGTTGGGCGAACATCTAGATGTTCGGGTTCGGGCCGAACAGGCCGAACATGGCCGCGATGTTCGGGTGTTCGAGCCGAACTCCGAACATAATGGAAGTCAATGGGGACCCGAACTTTCATGCTTTGTAAAGCCTCCTTACATGCTACATACCCCAAATTTACAGGGTATGTGCACCTTGGGAGTGGGTACAAGAGGAAAAAAAATTAGCAAAAAGAGCTTATAGTTTTTGAGAAAATCGATTTTAAAGTTTCAAAGGGAAAACTGTCTTTTAAATGTGGGAAATGTCTGTTTTCTTTGCACAGGTAACATGCTTTTTGTCGGCATGCAGTCATAAATGTAATACAGATGAGAGGTTCCAGGAAAAGGGACCGGTAACGCTAACCCAGCAGCAGCACACGTGATGGAACAGGAGGAGGGCGGGGCAGGAGGAGAAGGCCACGCTTTGAGACACAACAACCCAGGCCTTGCATGAGGACAAGAAGCATGCGGATAGCAATTTGCTTTTTGTCGGCAAGCAGTCATAAATGTAATACATATGAGGGGTTCCAGGAAGAGGGACCGGTAACGCAACCCAGCAGCAGCACACGTGATGGAACAGGAGGAGGGCGGCGCAGGAGGAGAAGGCCACGTTTTGAGACACAACAACCCAGGCCTTGCATGCGGACAAGAAGCGTGCGGATAGCAATTTGCTTTTTGTCGGCATGCAGTCATAAATGTAATACAGATGAGAGGTTCCAGGAAAAGGGACCGGTAACGCTAACCCAGCAGCAGCACACGTGATGGAACAGGAGGAGGGCCGCGCAGGAGGAGAAGGCCACGCTTTGAGACACAACAACCCAGGCCTTGCATGAGGACAAGAAGCGTGCGGATAGCAATTTTCTTTTTGTCGGCATGCTGTCATAAATGTAATACAGATGAGAGGTTCCAGGAAAAGGGACCGGTAACGCTAACCCAGCAGCAGCACACGTGATGGAACAGGAGGAGGGCGGGGCAGGAGGAGAAGGCCACGCTTTGAGACACAACAACCCAGGCCTTGCATGAGGACAAGAAGCGTGCAGATAGCAATTTGCTTTTTGTCGGCATGCAGTCATAAATGTAATACAGATGAGAGGTTCCAGGAAAAGGAACCGGTAATGCTAACCCAGCAGCAGCACACGTGATGGAACAGGAGGAGGGCGGCGCAGGAGGAGAAGGCCACGCTTTGAGACACAACAACCCAGGCCTTGCATGAGGACAAGAAGCTTGCGGATAGCAATTTGCTTTTTGTCGGCATGCAGTCATAAATGTAATACAGATGAGAGGTTCCAGGAAAAGGGACCGGTAACGCTAACCCAGCAGCAGCACACGTGATGGAACAGGAGGAGGGCGGGGCAGGAGGAGAAGGCCACGCTTTGAGACACAACAACCCAGGCCTTGCATGAGGACAAGAAGCGTGCGGATAGCAATTTGCTTTTTGTCGGCATGCAGTCATAAATGTTATACAGATGAGAGGTTCCAGGAAAAGGGACCGGTAACGCTAACCCAGCAGCAGGACACGTGATGGAACAGGAGGAGGGCGGGGCAGGAGGAGAAGGCCACGCTTTGAGACACAATAACCCAGGCCTTGCATGAGGACAAGAAGCGTGCGGATAGCAATTTGCTTTTTGTCGGCATGCAGTCATAAATGTAATACAGATGAGAGGTTCCAGGAAAAGGAACTGGTAACACTAACCCAGCAGCAGCACACGTGATGGAACAGGAGGAGGGTGGCGCAGGAGGAGAAGGCCACGTTTTGAGACACAACAACCCAGGCCTTGCATGCGGACAAAAAGCGTGCGGATAGCAATTTGCTTTTTGTCGGCATGCAGTCATAAATGTAATACAGATGAGAGGTTCCAGGAAAAGGGACCGGTAACGCTAACCCAGCAGCAGCACACATGATGGAACAGGAGGAGGGCGGCGCAGGAGGAGAAGGCCACGCTTTGAGACACAACAACCCAGGCCTTGCATGAGGACAAGAAGCGTGTGGATAGCAATTTGCTTTTTGTCGGCATGCAGTCATAAATGTAATACAGATGAGAGGTTCCAGGAAAAGGGACCGGTTACGCTAACCCAACAGCAGCACACGTGATGGAACAGGAGGAGGGCGGCACAGGAGGAGAAGGCCACGCTTTGAGACACAACAACCCAGGCCTTGCATGCGGACAAGAAGCGTGCGGATAGCAATTTGCTTTTTGTCGGCATGCAGTCATAAATGTAATACAGATGAGAGGTTCCAGGAAAAGGGACCGGTAATGCTAACCCAGCAGCAGCACACATGATGGAACAGGAGGAGGGCGGCGCAGGAGGAGAAGGCCACGCTTTGAGACACAACAACCCAGGCCTTGCATGAGGACAAGAAGCGTGCGGATAGCAATTTGCTTTTTGTCGGCATGCAGTCATAAATGTAATACAGATGAGAGGCTCAATAAACAGGGACCGTACACGCTAACCCATCACAGATGTTCATTGTTCATGTTACTTGGTTGGGGTCCGGGAGTGTTGCGTAGTCGTTTCCAATCCAGGATTGATTCATTTTAATTTGAGTCAGACGGTCTGCATTTTCTGTGGAGAGGCGGATACGCCGATCTGTGACGATGCCTCCGGCAGCACTGGAACAGCGTTCCGACATAACGCTGGCTGCCGGGCAAGCCAGCACCTCTATTGCATACATTGCCAGTTTGTGCCAGGTGTCTAGCTTTGATACCCAATAGTTGAAGGGTGCAGATGGATTGTTCAACACAGCTACACCATCTGACATGTAGTCCTTGACCATCTTTTCCAGGCGATCGGTGTTGGAGGTGGGTCTGCCCGCTTGCTGTTCTGTGGGCTGCTGCATGGGTGTCAGAAAATTTTCCCACTCCAAGGACACTGCCGATACCATTCCCTTTTGGGCACTAGCTGCGGCTTGTGTTGTTTGCTGCCCTCCTGGTCGTCCTGGGTTTGCGGAAGTCAGTCTGTCAGCGTACAACTGGCTAGAGGAGGGGAAGGATGTCAATCTCCTCTCTAAAATTTCCACAAGGGCCTGCTCGTATTCTTCCATTTTGACCTGTCTGACTCTTTCTTCAAGCAGTTTTGGAACATTGTGTTTGTACCGTGGATCCAGAAGGGTATAAACCCAGTAATTGGTGTTGTCCAGCATGCGCACAATACGTGGGTCGCGTTCAATGCAGTCTAGCTTGAATTGAGCCATGTGTGCCAGAGTCCTGCCAGAATCCTCATCATCCTCTTGTGAGCATTGTGATAGTTGTGATGCATCATAGTCGTCACCTTCTTCCTGGTCTGCTTCTGCTGACCATTCGCGCTGAATTGTGGAAGTCCAACGTGCACCGCTCTGGCCCTCGTCAGTGGTGGCATGAAATTCCTGCTCCAACTCCAGCTGTTCCTCCTCCTCTTTTTCGTCATAGCTGCTGGGGCCAGCGTTTCCTGAGGCAGATGGCCTGATGTTGGTATCATCACGCTGATCGTTTTCTCCTTCAGATTCCCCCAGTTGCATCATGACAGCTGTTTCCTTGATTTTCAACATTGACTTCTTCAGTAAACACAGCAGTGGTATGGTAATGCTGACTGAAGAGTTGTCACTGCTCACAAGCAACGTGGATTGCTCAAAATTTTGGAGGACTTGGCAGAGGTCCAACATGTTGGCCCAATCGGATCCACAGAAGCTTGGCAGCTGTCCGGATGCGCCTCGGTACTGCGCCGTCATGTACTGGACCACTGCACTCTTCTGCTCACAAAAGCGTGCTAGCATGTGCAGCGTAGAATTCCAGCGCGTAGGGACATCACACAGCAAGCGATGGTGGGGGAGATTGAAGCGCTCCTGCATCTTGGCGAGTGCCCCCAAAGCAGTACTGGAATTTCTACAATGTTTGGCCACTCGTCGCACCTTCAATAGAAGATCGGCCACGCCTGGGTATGTCCTCAGGAACCGCTGAACCACTAGGTTCATCACGTGCGCCAGGCAAGGGATGTGTGTCAGCTTAGCCAACCTTAAAGCGCGAATGAGATTACTCCCATTATCACACACAACCATGCCCGGTTTCAGGTCCAGCGGTGCCAGCCACAAATCCGTCTGTTCCTTTATTCCCCTCCAAATTTCCTCCCCTGTGTGCTGCTTATCCCGAAGGCAGATCAGCTTCAGCAACGCTTGCTGACGCATGCCAACAGCTGTGCTGCACTGCTTCCACGATCCTACTGCTGCTGGGTTAGCGTTTCCGGATGAGGTACAGCTTTGAGATGCGTTGGAGGAGAAGGAGTCAGAGAGGTAGGTGCTGCTGTTGTTATCCAGTGGGAGGGACGGCGGTGCAGCTGTTTGCGGCGTGGGCAACACCCGCGCCGTAGCAGGTGAGGAATCGCTGCCAGGCTCCACAAGGTTCACCCAGTGCGCGGTAAGGGAGATGTATCGACCCTGGCCGAACGCACTCGTCCAGGTGTCAGTGGTGAGGTGACCCTTGCAGGCAACGGCATTCTTCAAGCTTCGGGTTATTTTGCTGACCACGTGCTCATGCAACTCAGGCACTGCAGAGCGCGCAAAGTGGTAGCGGCTGGGAACCACGTAACGTGGGATGGCCACTGACATCATGCCCTTGAAGCTGTTTGTCTCCACCACTCGATATGGCAGCATTTCGCAGGCCAGAAGCTTGGCTATGCTGGCTGTTAGTGCCACGGCCCGGGGTTCATTTGCTAGCAATTTCCTCTTGCGCTCAAGCATCTCCGAGACAGACAACTGAACCGTAGGGCTGCACACTGAACGGCTGTTGGTTGTTGTGTTTTATAAAGACTGGGAGACCTCAAGAGCACTATTCCGGAAAGTGACAGTGTCAGCGTCGTCTGATGTTTGTGAATGTTGTTGTGAACCACGCAATGGCTGGGCTACTGCTGCTGCTGAGGAGGGTCTGGTGGTGAGTCTGGTGACCCCAAGGGAGGCAGTGTTGCTGGTACCCTGTCCTGGCACCCACAGAGTGGGATGTTTGGATACCATGTGGCGGGTCATGCTGGTGGTGGAGAGGTTGTTAATATTTTTCCCCCTGCTCAGGCGGGTCTTGCACACCTTGCAAATCACCATGGTACCATCCTCACTGCAGTCTTCAAAGAAAGGCCAGACTTTGGAGCACCTGCCTTGCTGGCGATTTGTGTTTGCGCCTCTTTTGCGTCTCACTTGAACTTCCACGCTTGTGGTGCCTGAAATTTCGCGCAGCCTACCTTGTGGCACAAGGCGAACTTGTGCAGCAGTGGGTTCTTCAACAGACTCATCTGTGCTGCTGCTACGACGGCGATGTTCTCCTTCACATACAAAATCTGGGTCTCTGTCAACATTGTCCATACCCTCCTCCTCTTCCATCTCCTCAAACTCATCATATGTGATTGTGGGCCGCCGCCGTGGAGTAGAGCTCCCCAGAACAACCTCTGCACAGCTCACTCCAACGTCGTCTTCCAGATCTTCTCGGCCGACCTCCTGCAATTGAAACCCCTCCTGCCCAACTTGCTCTGGGATTTGGGTTTCAAAGTCCTCGGACTCGCCTTGCATTTCAGTGCGTGGTGCATTTCCCACACTAAATGGTTGTGAATCCGGGCACAAAATTTCTGGCTGTTCCATTGACCTTTGAAAGGTGGAAGTTTGTTGGGCTGGGAATAGCTCCTGCGAATACCCCATTGTGTCCTGAGGAAATTCTTCGGACTGGTTATTTGGCAGTTGTGTGCGTGGTGTCGCTGCCGGTTGTGTCAGCTTTGTGCCCACTGGCTCCTTGTAACTGGCTGAGGACTCGGACCTCGTGCATGATGTGCTGGTGCTGCTTAACCCACTGCTGGACGCTTGAGAGGTCATCCAATTAATTATCTGGTCCTGTTCTTTTGGATTTGTGAGGGTTGATTTCCTGGACAACATGGGCGGTATTGAGTGGGTTTTCTTCGGTGCTCCACTGTGGCCTGTACGTGAACCATCAGGGGAAACACCTTTTCCCTTGCCCCTCCCTCTTTCACAGGATTTCTTCTTCATTTCACTTATCCTTAAAGTACACGCTTACTGGCAGCAGTACAGTGGCAGTACAGAAATGTTATACAGTGGCGGGTGAGCGGTGTACTACTATTCCCAGCAGCGACACAGAGCACAATGGTATACAGTGGTGGGTGAGTGGTGTACTACTGTTCCCAGCAGCGATACAGAGCACAATGCTATACAGTGGTGGGTGAGCGGTGTACTACTGTTCCCAGCAGAGACACAGAGTGGCAGTAAACACAATGCTATACAGTGGTGGCTGAGCAGTGTACTACTGTTCCCAGCAGCGATACAGAGCACAATGCTATACAGTGGTGGGTGAGCGGTGTACTACTGTTCCCAGCAGAGACACAGAGCACAATGCTATACAGTGGTGGGTGAGCGGTGTACTACTGTTCCCAGCAGAGACACAGAGTTACAGTAAACACAATGCTATATAGTGTGGCTGAGCGGTGTACTACTGTTCCCAGCAGCGATACAGAGCACAATGCTATACAGTGGTGGGTGAGTGGTGTACTACTGTTCCCAGCAGAGACACAGAGTGGCAGTAAACACAATGCTATATAGTGTGGCTGAGCGGTGTACTACTGTTCCCAGCAGCGACACAGAGCACAATGCTATACAGTGGTGGGTGAGCGGTGTACTACTATTCCCAGCAGCGACACAGAGCACAATGCTATACAGTGGTGGGTGAGCGGTGTACTACTGTTCCCAGCAGAGACACAGAGTGGCAGTAAACACAATGCTATACAGTGGTGGGTGGGTGAGCGGTGTACTACTGTTCCCAGCAGCGACACAGAGCACAATGCTATACAGTGGTGGGTGAGCGGTGTACTACTGTACCAGCAGAGACACAGAGTGGCAGTAAACACAATGCTATACAGTGGCGGGTGAGCGGTGTACTACTGTTCCCAGCAGCGACACAGAGTACAATGGTATACAGTGGTGGGTGAGTGGTGTACTACTGTTCCCAGCAGCGATACAGAGCACAATGCTATACAGTGGTGGGTGAGCGGTGTACTACTGTTCCCAGCAGAGACACAGAGTGGCAGTAAACACAATGCTATACAGTGGTCGCTGAGCGGTGTACTACTGTTCCCAGCAGCGACACAGAGCACAATGGTATACAGTGGTGGGTGAGTGGTTTACTACTGTTCCCAGCAGCGATACAGAGCACAATGCTATACAGTGGTGGGTGAGCGGTGTACTACTTTTTCCAGCAGAGACACAGAGTGGCAGTAAACACAATGCTATATAGTGTTGCTGAGCGGTGTACTACTGTTCCCAACAGCGACACAGAGCACAATGCTATACAGTGGTGGGTGAGCGGTGTACTACTGTTCCCAGCAGCGATACAGAGCACAATGCTATACAGTGGTGGGTGAGCGCTGTACTACTGTTCCCAGCAGAGACACAGAGTGGCAGTAAACACAATGCTATATAGTGTGGGTGAGCGGGGTACTACTGTTCCCAGCAGCGACACAGAGCACAATGCTATACAGTGGTGGGGGAGCGGTGTACTACTATTCCCAGCAGCGACACAGAGCACAATGCTATACAGTGGTGGGTGAGCGGTGTACTACTGTTCCCAGCAGAGACACAGAGTGGCAGTAAACACAATGCTATATAGTGTGGCTGAGCGGTGTACTACTGTTCCCAGCAGCGATACAGAGCACAATGCTATACAGTGGTGGGTGAGTGGTGTACTACTGTTCCCAGCAGAGACACAGAGTGGCAGTAAACACAATGCTATATAGTGTGGCTGAGCGGTGTACTACTGTTCCCAGCAGCGACACAGAGCACAATGCTATACAGTGGTCGGTGAGCGGTGTACCACTACTCCCAGCAGCGACACAGAGCACAATGCTATACAGTGGTGGGTGAGCGGTGTACTACTGTTCGAAGCAGAGACACAGAGTGGCAGTAAACACAATGCTATATTGTGGTGGGTGAGCGGTGTACTACTGTTCCCAGCAGCAACACAGAGCACAATGCTATACAGTGGTGGGTGAGTGGTGTACTACTGTTCCCAGCAGAGACACAGAGTGGCAGTAAACACAATGCTATATAGTGTGGCTGAGCGGTGTACTACTGTTCCCAGCAGCGACACAGAGCACAATGCTATACAGTGGTGGGTGAGCGGTGTACTACTATTCCCAGCAGCGACACAGAGCACAATGCTATACAGTGGTGGGTGAGTGGTGTACTACTGTTCCCAGCAGAGACACAGAGTGGCAGTAAACACAATGCTATACAGTGGTGGGTGGGTGAGCGGTGTACTACTGTTCCCAGCAGTGACACAGAGCACAATGCTATACAGTGGTGGGTGAGCGGTGTACTACTGTACCAGCAGAGACACAGAGTGGCAATAAACACAATGCTATACAGTGGCGGGTGAGCGGTGTACTACTGTTCCCAGCAGCGACACAGAGCACAATGGTATACAGTGGTGGATGAGTGGTGTACTACTGTTCCCAGCAGCGATACAGAGCACAATGCTATACAGTGGTGGGTGAGCGGTGTACTACTGTTCCCAGCAGAGACACAGAGTGGCAGTAAACACAATGCTATACAGTGGTGGCTGAGCGGTGTACTACTGTTCCCAGCAGCGACACAGAGCACAATGGTATACAGTGGTGGGTGAGTGGTGTACTACTGTTCCCAGCAGAGATACAGAGCACAATGCTATACAGTGGTGGGTGAGCGGTGTACTACTTTTTCCAGCAGAGACACAGAGTGGCAGTAAACGCAATGCTATATAGTGTGGCTGAGCGGTGTACTACTGTTCCCAGCAGCGACACAGAGCACAATGCTATACAGTGGTGGGTGAGCGGTGTACTACTGTTCCCAGCAGCGATACAGAGCACAATGCTATACAGTGGTGGGTGAGCGCTGTACTACTGTTCCCAGCAGAGACACAGAGTGGCAGTAAACACAATGCTATATAGTGTGGCTGAGCGGTGTACTACTGTTCCCAGCAGCGACACAGAGCACAATGCTATACAGTGGTGGGGGAGCGGTGTACTACTATTCCCAGCAGCGACACAGAGCACAATGCTATACAGTGGTGGGTGAGCGGTGTACTACTGTTCCCAGCAGAGACACAGAGTGGCAGTAAACACAATGCTATATAGTGTGGCTGAGCGGTGTACTACTGTTCCCAGCAGCGATACAGAGCACAATGCTATACAGTGGCGGGTGAGTGGTGTACTACTGTTCCCAGCAGAGACACAGAGTGGCAGTAAACACAATGCTATATAGTGTGGCTGAGCGGTGTACTACTGTTCCCAGCAGCGACACAGAGCACAATGCTATACAGTGGTCGGTGAGCGGTGTACTACTATTCCCAGCAGCGACACAGAGCACAATGCTATACAGTGGTAGGTGAGCGGTGTACTACTGTTCCCAGCAGAGACACAGAGTGGCAGTAAACACAATGCTATATAGTGTGGGTGAGCGGTGTACTACTGTTCCCAGCAGCGACACAGAGCACAATGCTATACAGTGGTGGGTGAGCGGTGTACTACTGTTCCCAGCAGAGACACGGAGTGGCAGTAAACGCAATGCTATACAGTGGTGGGTGGGTGAGCGGTGTACTACTGTTCCCAGCAGCGACACAGAGCACAATGCTATACAGTGGTGGGTGAGCGGTGTACTACTGTACCAGCAGAGACACAGAGTGGCAGTAAACACAATGCTATACAGTGGCGGGTGAGCGGTGTACTACTGTTCCCAGCAGCGACACAGAGCACAATGGTATACAGTGGTGGGTGAGTGGTGTACTACTGTTCCCAGCAGCGATACAGAGCACAATGCTATACAGTGGTGGGTGAGCGGTGTACTACTGTTCCCAGCAGAGACACAGAGTGGCAGTAAACACAATGCTATACAGTGGTGGCTGAGCGGTGTACTACTGTTCCCAGCAGCGACACAGAGCACAATGCCATACAGTGGTGGGTGAGCGGTGTACTACTATTCCCAGCAGCGACACAGAGCACAATGCTATACAGTGGTGGGTGAGCGGTGTACTACTGTTCCCAGCAGAGACACAGAGTGGCAGTAAACACAATGCTATACAGTGTGGCTGAGCGGTGTACTACTGTTCCCAGCAGCGACACAGAGCACAATGCTATACAGTGGTCGTTGAGCGGTGTACTACTATTCCCAGCAGCGACACAGAGCACAATGCTATACAGTGGTGGGTGAGCGGTGTACTACTGTTCCCAGCAGAGACACAGAGTGGCAGTAAACACAATGCTATATAGTGTGGGTGAGTGGTGTACTACTGTTCCCAGCAGCGACACAGAGCACAATGCTATACAGTGGTGGGTGAGCGGTGTACTACTGTACCAGCAGAGACACAGAGTGGCAGTAAACACAATGCTATACAGTGGCGGGTGAGCGGTGTACTACTGTTCCCAGCAGCGACACAGAGCACAATGGTATACAGTGGTGGGTGAGTGGTGTACTACTGTTCCCAGCAGCGATACAGAGCACAATGCTATACAGTGGTGGGTGAGCGGTGTACTACTGTTCCCAGCAGAGACACAGAGTGGCAGTAAACACAATGCTATACAGTGGTGGCTGAGCGGTGTACTACTGTTCCCAGCAGCGACACAGAGCACAATGGTATACAGTGGTGGGTGAGTGGTGTACTACTGTTCCCAGCAGAGATACAGAGCACAATGCTATACAGTGGTGGGTGAGCGGTGTACTACTTTTTCCAGCAGAGACACAGAGTGGCAGTAAACGCAATGCTATATAGTGTGGCTGAGCGGTGTACTACTGTTCCCAGCAGCGACACAGAGCACAATGCTATACAGTGGTGGGTGAGCGGTGTACTACTGTTCCCAGCAGCGATACAGAGCACAATGCTATACAGTGGTGGGTGAGCGCTGTACTACTGTTCCCAGCAGAGACACAGAGTGGCAGTAAACACAATGCTATATAGTGTGGCTGAGCGGTGTACTACTGTTCCCAGCAGCGACACAGAGCACAATGCTATACAGTTGTGGGGGAGCGGTGTACTACTATTCCCAGCAGCGACACAGAGCACAATGCTATACAGTGGTGGGTGAGCGGTGTACTACTGTTCCCAGCAGAGACACAGAGTGGCAGTAAACACAATGCTATATAGTGTGGCTGAGCGGTGTACTACTGTTCCCAGCAGCGATACAGAGCACAATGCTATACAGTGGTGGGTGAGTGGTGTACTACTGTTCCCAGCAGAGACACAGAGTGGCAGTAAACACAATGCTATATAGTGTGGCTGAGCGGTGTACTACTGTTCCCAGCAGCGACACAGAGCACAATGCTATACAGTGGTCGGTGAGCGGTGTACTACTATTCCCAGCAGCGACACAGAGCACAATGCTATACAGTGGTGGGTGAGCGGTGTACTACTGTTCCCAGCAGAGACACAGAGTGGCAGTAAACACAATGCTATATAGTGTGGGTGAGCGGTGTACTACTGTTCCCAGCAGCGACACAGAGCACAATGCTATACAGTGGTGGGTGAGCGGTGTACTACTGTTCCCAGCAGAGACACGGAGTGGCAGTAAACGCAATGCTATACAGTGGTGGGTGGGTGAGCGGTGTACTACTGTTCCCAGCAGCGACACAGAGCACAATGCTATACAGTGGTCGGTGAGCGGTGTACTACTATTCCCAGCAGTGACACAGAGCACAATGCTATACAGTGGTGGTTGAGTGGTGTACTACTGTTCCCAGCAGAGACACAGAGCACAATGGTATACAGTGGTGGGTGAGCGGTGTACTACTGTTCCCAGCAGCGACACAGAGCACAATGCTATACAGTGGTGGGTGAGCGGTGTACTACTGTTCCCAGCAGAGACACAGAGTGGCAGTAAACACAATGCTATACAGTGGTGGGTGGGTGAGCGGTGTACTACTGTTCCCAGCAGCGACACAGAGCACAATGCTATACAGTGGTCGGTGAGCGGTGTACTACTGTTCCCAGCAGAGACACAGAGTGGCAGTAAACACAATGCTATACAGTGGTGGGTGGGTAAGCGGTGTACTACTGTTCCCAGCAGTGATACAGAGCACAATGCTATAC
This sequence comes from Hyperolius riggenbachi, assembly GCF_040937935.1. Lineage (NCBI taxonomy): Eukaryota > Metazoa > Chordata > Amphibia > Anura > Hyperoliidae > Hyperolius > Hyperolius riggenbachi. Next base: position 390,264,670 of record NC_090648.1, read on the forward strand.
AGTGGTGGGTGAGCGGTGTACTACTGTACCAGCAGAGACACAGAGTGGCAGTAAACACAATGCTATACAGTGGCGGGTGAGCAGTGTACTACTGTTCCCAGCAGCGACACAGAGCACAATGGTATACAGTGGTGGGTGAGTGATGTACTACTGTTCCCAGCAGCGATACAGAGCACAATGCTATACAGTGGTGGGTGAGCGGTGTACTACTGTTCCCAGCAGAGACACAGAGTGGCAGTAAACACAATGCTATACAATGGTGGTTGAGCGGTGTACTACTGTTCCCAGCAGCGACACAGAGCACAATGGTATACAGTGGTGGGTGAGTGGTGTACTACTGTTCCCAGCAGCGATACAGAGCACAATGCTATACAGTGGTGGGTGAGCGGTGTACTACTTTTCCCAGCAGAGACACAGAGTGGCAGTAAACACAATGTTATATAGTGTGGCTGAGTGGTGTACTACTGTTCCCAGCAGCGACACAGAGCACAATGCTATACAGTGGTGGGTGAGCGGTGTACTACTGTTCCCAGCAGAGACACAGAGCACAATGGTATACAGTGGTGGCTGAGCGGTGTACTACTGTTCCCAGCAGCGACACAGAGCACAATGCTATACAGTGGTGGGTGAGCGGTGTACTACTGTTCCCAGCAGCGACACAGAGCACAATGGTATACAGTGGTGGGTGAGTGGTGTACTACTGTTCCCAGCAGCGATACAGAGCACAATGCTATACAGTGGTGGGTGAGCGGTGTACTACTGTTCCCAGCAGAGACACAGAGTGGCAGTAAACACAATGCTATACAGTGGAGGCTGAGCGGTGTACTACTATTCCCAGCAGCGACACAGAGCACAATGCTATACAGTGGTGGGTGAGCGGTGTACTACTGTTCCCAGCAGCGACACAGAGTGGCAGTAAACACAATGCTATACAGTGGTGGGTGAGCGGTGTACTACTGTTCCCAGCAGCAACACGACTGGGGGGACCCGGGCTAGCCTGGCTGGAGAGAGAACTACCCTGCCTGCCTACCCAAAGCTAAACCCACAGACAAATGGTGGAGAAATGACGTGGATCGGGTATTTATTTACCCGAACCACGTGACCCGTTCGGCCAATCAGAACGCGTTCAGGTCCGAACCACGTGACCCGTTCGGCCAATCACAGCGCTAGCCGAACGTTCGGGGAACGTTCGGCCATGCGCTCTTAGTTCGGCCATATGGCCGAACAGTTTGGCCGAACACCATCAGGTGTTCGGCCGAACTCGAACATCACAGGGTGATGTTCTGCAGAACCCAAACAGTGGCGAACACTGTTCGCCCAACACTAGTTATATCCTTCAACCCAGGTCTCTAAGGGGCAAGGGTCTGTCTACTCTGCTGCCATCTTGAGCACTGAGCGCGCTCAAGATGGCAGCCTCTTCTTTTACCTGCTCCACACCTTGTCTCGGCTCTGGGAAGCATTAATCACATATATGCACAGAAGGAACAAAAATACTTACAGATTCTGCACCATGAACTCTCTGGCTACAACTGGAACCTTCTGGGAAACGTGGAAGTTTATGGATGGCTAAGTTACAAGCTGGATTGTACTCACCATGAAAGTCATGTGTAGCTGACCTTGGTTTTGGAGTCCTGCATGGGATTGGGAAGCTGACAATCCACACAAACAAACAAAAGCCTTCTCTACTCCTACAAGGACACACAATGGAATAGGATTTCTCCACCTGGATACTCATGACGTCAGCAGCTTCAAACAAGCAAACACATCAAAAAGCATGTCCATGCAACACAGCAAGCAGATCTCCTACCTTCCCAAGTCCTCTTCCCAAGGTAAGGGAATTCATCCTCCTTCCTCAAACAGCAGTAATATCCTTCAGCTGGCAATCCGTTTTTGCAGACTGTACAAATACTTGAAATGCATTCAGAGGCTGAAATTATATTGACTCCATTGCCTTTCTAAGTAAACCTTAGTAGGCCTGATGCTTCCGCATATCAATGGACTTTTCACACCTCTCCTATTAGATTCACAAGGCCAGCATTTGCTTTTGTCTACCCCCCACTGATAAACAACAACAATCAAAGGAAGAGCTTACTTAACCCATTCCTTCACAAAGAGCAATGTTAATCTATACAGCCAGCTTCTTACTATCTCTCAGGCCATTGAGAGCTGCATCTCACATTGGGAAAAAACAAGCTAATTTGCTGCAATCTCTAGGGATTTTAAATAAAACGCACAGAGGTAAAAAAGGCGGCCAGGCCCATAAAAAGGGCCACACTCAGACTCAGTCCAACTTCAGGGACCCAGGTCCATTCAAGGGAAAGAACTTTCCAGCGATCTCCAGTGATGTTTACTGGAAATCAGAGGCTGAAAGTAGCAGAAGTTACCATGTCCCTAGTCAGAGATGCAGTTACACCCCGGCAGTGAACCCAGTCGCCATTGCTAAGCCCCATGCAGTCACTGCATTGCTCTGCAATGCCCGCTCTATAAACAATAAGACAGCCATTATTGCGGACCTTATTCAGACATGCGATTTTTCATGCATCACAGAAACCTGGATTGATGCCAATGCGGGCCCCACATTGGAAGCAACCATCCCATACAATTACTCAGTCCTAAGTGAGGGAAGACGAGACCGCAGAGGAGGGGGTGTAGCAATTTGTGGCAAAACAACTCTGCAGCTCAGAGCCCTGAATGTTGGCTCAACAAAGTCCTTTGAATGTATAGGTGGCCAGATCTCAGCTGGTAAAGGCTTCAAAATTTTAGTGGTTTATCGTCCCCCCGGAGATGCTGACCCTTTCCTACAGGAATTCCCAGAACTTCTGGCCATGCTGACTCTGTCTTATCCGAGATGGATCATCCTTGGTGACTTCAACGTCCGGGCTGATAACACTCAATCACAAGATGCAAATGAACTAATAAATCTCATGGGTGGACTAGGCTTCACACAAGTTGTAAAATCAGCTACCCACAGAGGAGGGCATACGCTAGACTTACTGTTCCACCTTGGAATGGACATTAGTAACATAACAGTAACCCCAGTGGTGTGGTCAGACCATCACATAATACAGTTTACTATTGAACATCACCCTATCAAGCAGCTCCCTAAAGAAACAATCAAAACCCGTCCCCTGAGTAAATTAACACCGGAGAGGATAACTGCCAACCTGGATTTTACAAATCTGCTCCACAGTCAAATGGACCCAAACACTCTAGTAACCCAGTACAACACCACGATATATGAAACACTTGACAGTATTGCCCCATGGCGCACCAAATCAGCAACCAAAAAGCAGAAAGCTAATTGGTTTGACAAAACCATCATGGATCTAAAAAAGAAAGGGCGCAGACTAGAAAGACAGTGGCGTAAATCAGGGTCTGAGGAGCACAAATCTAGCCTAGTTCAACACCTCAGACAATACTAACAAGCAATAACCAAGAAAAAATCAGACTTTATCTCGCACAAAATATCTACAGCCAACAACAGAGCTGCTCAACTCTTCCACACAGTGGAATCACTCTGCAATCCTTCCTGCCTAAAAGCCCCAACCACATACTCCAGGGAAAGGTGTGAAGAATTCTCTGCCTTCTTTACAAACAAGGTGTCTACCATCCGTGCCAGCATTACACCAACTACATCAATTGACCACTGGACGTTGCATATGCCTACTACCGTACCACCATGGCAAGTCTTTGACACTCTGAGTGTAGAAGATTTTGGAATTCTCATTCAAAGTCTCCGCCCCACTACCTGCGACCTGGATCCTGGCCCAACTGGATCCTTAATGCAGTGCCCAGAGCTGATCAGGCCAGCACTTCACAAAATCACCCAGTGCTCCTTGCAAAGTGGTCTTTTCCCAGAAGAACTAAAGAAAGCAATCATAAAACCCCTCCTGAAGAAACCATCACTAGATCCTGATTCTGTAACCAACTACAGACCTGTGGCGAACTTACCATTCCTATCAAAAGTTATCGAGAAAGCAGTCGCCAACCGGCTAGAAGCCAGGCTTACAGATAACAACATCTTTGATACTTTTCAGTCAGGATTCAGGAAAAGGCACAGCACTGAAACAGCATTAGTCCGAGTAATGAATGATCTACTTACTGCAAGGGACAAGGGTGATTGCTCAGTTCTGATTCTTCTTGACTTGTCAGCAGCATTTGATACTGTGGATCATGAAATTCTTATCCAGCGACTGAAGAATTACTGTGGCCTAAGGGGTACTGTTCTTAGATGGTTTCAGACCTTCCTATCTGGCAGGACACAGCAAGTATGTCTGGGCACACACTACTCTAATCCAGTGCCACTTGCCTATGGAGTTCCACAGGGTTCTGTACTATCACCGTTACTCTTTGCAGCCTACATGCTCCCACTGGGCAAAATAATCCAGAACTATGGCCTAGGATACCATTGTTATGCAGATGACACACAACTGTATCTGTCCTTCAAGCCTGGCACCCAAGACCCATCAGCATCCATAAATGCGTGTCTAGTGGATTTACAAAATTGGATGAACACCAGCTGGCTGAGGTTGAACTCTGACAAAACAGAGGTGTTGGTGGTAGGTGGTCCACACATGATGGATAAAGTTCAAAACGCTCACCACCTCAAACTAGCAATTGGGGGAGATACTGTACAGTATAAAGACTCTGTGCGAAACCTTGGGGTGATCCTGGATGGAAATCTAAAACTCAGACAGCAGGTATCAGCTGTCGTCAAGTCTTCCTTCTTCCATCTAAGAAATATAGCGAAAATCAAACACCTTATCCCAGCTGAAGACCTACCTGCCCTGGTTCATGCATTTGTATCCTCCCGCCTAGACTACTGCAACGCCCTGTTCATCGGATCTACAGATAAGGCTCTGCGCCCCTTACAGCTAGTACAGAATGCTGCAGCCAGACTCCTAGCCAATGCCCCCCGCAGCTCACACATCACCCCAGTACTGCAAACTCTTCACTGGTTGCCAGTAAAATGGAGAATCAATTTTAAGATCTGCCTGCTGACATTCAAGGCTCTACACCACATGGGACCCAAATACATAGCGGATCTATTGGAACTTTATGCCCCTTCACGCACCCTCCGCTCTGCCAACAAGATGAAGCTGGTTATTCCCAGGATACACTTAACATTTGGTGCTCGGGCCTTTTCCTACGCAGCCCCTACTCTATGGAACTCACTTCCACAATCAGTACGAGAGGCTACTTCTCTGGACAGCTTTAAAAAAAGGCTAAAAACTCACCTCTTTTCCCGAGCCTTTGAGACTGCATAATGCAGGGTCGCAGCGGTTTGAGTCCCCAGGGAGAAAAGCGCTATATAAATATTATTGTTATTGTTATTGTTACCTGCTGTGTCAAACCTAATGATACTTACTTTTGCTGCTGTGACAAGTCAAGTACTGGACGGTATATCCTTCAACCCAGGTCTGTAAGGGGCAAGGGCCTGTCTTCTCTGCTGCCGTTACCTGCTGTGTCAAACCTAATGATACTTACTTCTGCTGCTGTGACAAGTCAACTACTGGACGTTATATCCTTCAACCCAGGTCTCTAGTGTGCGAGGGCCTGTACTGCTGCCATTACCTGCTGTGTCAAACCTAATGATACTTATTCTGCTGCTGTGACAAGTCAACTACCGGACGTGATATCCTTCAAGCCAGGTCTCTTAGGGGCAAGGGCCTGTCTACTCTGCTGCCATTACCTGCTGTGTCAAACCTAATGATACTTACTTCTGCTGCTGTGACAAGTCAACTACTGGACGTTATATCCTTCAACCCAGGTCTCTAGTGTGCAAGGGCCTGTACTGCTGCCATTACCTGCTGTGTCAAACCTAATGATACTTATTTTGCTGCTGTGACAAGTCAACTACCGGACGTTATATCCTTCAACCCAGGTCTCTAAGGGGCAAGGGCCTGTCTACTCTGCTGCCGTTACCTGCTGTGTCAAACCTAATGATACTTACTTCTGCTGCTGTGACAAGTCAACTACTGGACGTTATATCCTTCAACCCAGGTCTGTAAGGGGCAAGGGCCTGTCTACTCTGCTGCCGTTACCTACTGTGTCAAACCTAATGATACTTACTTCTGCTGCTGTGACAAGTCAACTACTGGATGTTATATCCTTCAATTCAGGTCTCTAAGGGGCAAGGGTCTGTCTACTCTGCTGCCGTTACCTGCTGTGTCAAACCTAATGATACTTACTTCTGCTGCTGTGACAAGTCAACTACTGGACGTTATATCCTTCAACCCAGGTCTCTAGTGTGCGAGGGCCTGTACTGCTGCCATTACCTACTGTGTCAAACCTAATGATACTTACTTCTGCTGCTGTGACAAGTCAACTACTGGATGTTATATCCTTAAACCCAGGTCTCTAGTGTGCGAGGGCCTATACTGCTGCCATTACCTGCTGTGTCAAACCTAATGATACTTCTACTGCTGTGACAAGTCAACTACCGGACGTTGTGGTGCATACAACAGACATAAAAATATGCCAGGCAGGCAAGAGCCTGATGGTTATCATCACCAGCTAGTTATACATACATTGTTTAATACATACAATACAACAAGGACCAGGTTTTTTTTTTTTTACTTTTATTGCAATATGCAATAAGTTAGTTAAACTTTTTTTTAAAAAAAAAGGTAAAACAAAAGAAAACACAGAAAACAAAAATAAAACTTTGCTTTCCTACAACAGAAAGAATTTGCAATAATTCTGGTTGGAGAGACCTTCAGATGTCTCCCAGTCCATCAACAATACAGTGCAAAACTTTATAAAAAGTGTACAAACTTTAATACATCAAGTGAACCTTCGGTCTAAAAATCTACTCAGCCAAATTGAAAATGCTTGGTATTTCTTTAACAGTTTCAAAGCATCAGAACTTTGTTTTTCTTAACAAAGCATAATTTCTAGCTGCATTTCTATCTAAGCTACACCCATCAAAGAAAACTGCCCGGGCTTTTTTTCCCTGATGCTGTGCAAAGCATGATGGGATTTCCTATGTTGTTATTCACGTTGCCTAGCAACTGGGAGGGGTGACCAGGACACAGGACAGTTGGCACTGTGTGTCATACTCCCTGGGCCAGATTTATCAAAGCATTACCGACAGTTTTTTCTTCTAAAACTGTTCTAACCAGCAGAAGAATAGTTCTGCATGATAGTAAGAAACTTCCAAAAGCCTATGTAATAGCGGCAGTTTAGCGTGGATTTCTAGAGCTACACTACAGTTAAAGAGACACTGAAGAGAAAAAAATATATGATACAATGAATTGGTTGTGTACTATGAATAATTACTAGAAGATTAGCAGCAAAGAAAATATTCCCATATTTTTTTATTCAGGTATATAGTGTTATTTCTAACATTGCATCATTCTATAATATGTTCAGATTACACAACACTCAGCATTCAAAATTTTTCTTTCAGAGCAGTCTGAACTAATGACCTCTCCTCTGGCAGAGAAAAAGTAAATAGTTCGATAACAGTTGAGATAATAAAAGTAAGAAAACAGCCCTCTACACGACTTTGAAAGTCGTAGAGCTTAATGGCTTTTTTTGCATAGAGATAACAACTGGAGTTTCTTAACTCTTCCTGTACTGGAAATAATTAGACTGATGTATCTGATCTTAATGTTTTATTTCTTAGCTGTACTACACATACAAATCATAATATCATCATTTTTTTCCGCTTCAGTGTCTCTTTAAGAAAAGTGCAAATCCATTCCTTTACTGCTGCAGAATAAGAAGTGCTCATTAGCAGTTCTACAGATAGTGTAGGCTAGATGTGACTTGTGAAGGGCTCCTCCCCCCTCACTCAGAGCTTGCTGACAGCAGGTGTGTTGGTTACCTCAGCAACATCAATTTTCCTCACACACTGCACTGCCTGAGAGACCTTCCTAGCTCCTTCTATTCCTTACAGTTTAAGAAGGAATCTGCACTATCTAGTGATTTCTTAGGATGTCTGAGACAGTTCTGCACGGATTTCTAAAAACCTACTAATATTTTGTCTCAAGCACTATTGATAAATCTGGCCCCCTGTCACCTCACCAAAAGGATGGATGCCAACATGAAATCAACCATTTGCCTGCTCTTTTAAAACAGGGTGGGTAAGAGATTAGAGTGCACCTGTGTGTAATCTAATGTCAGTACAAATACAGCTGCTCTGTGAGGGCCTCAGAGGTTGTCTAAGAGAATACTGGGAGCAACAACACCGTGAAGTCCAAAGAACACAGAAGACAGGTCAGGGATCAAGTTATTGAGAAACTTAAAGCTGGCTTAGGCTACAAAAAGATTTCCAAAGCCTTGAACATCCCATGGAGCACTGTGCAAGCGATCATTTCGAAATTGAAGGTGTATGGCACAACTGTAAACCTACCAAGACATGGCCGTCCACCTAAACTCACAGGCCGAACAAGGAGAGCGCTGATCAGAAATGCAGTCAAGAGGCCCATGGTGACTGTGGACGAGCTGCAGAGATCTACAGGTCAGGTGGGAGACTATATGTCCATAGGACAACTATTAGTCATGCACTGTACAAAGTTGGCCTTTATGGAAGAGTGGCAAGAAGAAAGGCATTGTTAACAGAAAGCATAAGAAATCCTGTTTGCAGTTTGTCACAAGCCATGTGGGGGACACAGCAAACATGTGGAAGAAGCTGCTCTGGTCAGATGAGACCAAAATGGAACTTTTTGACCAAAATGAAAAACGCCGTGTGTGGCGGAAAACTAACACTGCACATCACTCCGAACACACCATCCCCTCTGTCAAATATGGTGGTGGCAGCATCATGCTCGGTGGAGGCTTCTCTTCAACAGGGACAGGGAAGCTGGTCAGAGTTGATGGGACGATGGATGGAGCCAAATACAGGGCAAACTTGGAAGAAAACCTCTTGGAGTCTGCAAAAGACTTGAGGCTGTGTGGAATGAAAATCATACATGATTCCAAACATCTTTTACAAATAAATAACTGCAAAGTGGGGTGTGTGTAATTATTCAGCCTGCCCTCCTTTGGTCTGAGCGCAGTCAGTTGTCCATACAGATTGCCTGATGAGTGCTAATGACTAAATAGATTGCACCTGTGTGTAATCTAATGTCAGTACAAATACAGTTGCTTTGTGGGGTCTCAGAGGTTGTCTAAGAGAATATTGGGAGCAACAACACCACGAAGTCCCAAGAACACACAAGACAGTTCAGGGATAACATTATTGAGAAACTTAAAGCTTGCTTAGGCTACATTAAGATTTCCACAGCCTTGAACATCCCACAGAGCACTGTTCAATAGAGTTGGGCCGAACCTCCGATTTTAGGTTCGCGAACCGGGTTCGCGAACTTCTGCGGAAGGTTCGGTTCGCGTTAAAGTTCGCGAACCGCAATAGACTTCAATGGGGATGCGAACTTTGAAAAAAAAAATTTATGCTGGCCACAAAAGTGATGGAAAAGATGTTTCAAGGGGTCTAACACCTGGAGGGGGGCATGGCGGAGTGGGATACACGCCAAAAGTCCCCGGGAAAAATCTGGATTTGACGCAAAGCAGCGTTTTAAGGGCAGAAATCATATTGAATGCTAAATGAACGGCCTAAAGTGCTTTAAAACATCTTGCATGTGTATACATCAATCAGGTAGTGTAATTAAGGTACTGCTTCACACTGACACACCAAACTGTTCACTGAACAGAACAGGTATGCAGTGGCGGGTTCACTGAACAGAACAGGTATGCAGTGGCGGGTTCACTGAACAGAACAGGTATACAGTGGCGGGTTCACTGAACAGTACAGGTATGCAGTGGCAGGTTCACTGAACAGGTATGCAGTGGTGGGTTAACAGTACAGGTATGCAGTGGTGGGTTCACAGTACAGGTATGCAGTGGTGGGTTCACAGAACAGGTATGCAGTGGTGGGTTCACAGAACAGGTATGCAGTGGTGGGTTCACAGAACAGGTATGCAGTGGTGGGTTCACAGAACAGGTATGCAGTGGTGGGTTCACAGAACAGGTATGCAGTGGTGGGTTCACAGTACAGGTATGCAGTGGTGGGTTCACAGAACAGGTATGCAGTGGTGGGTTCACAGTACAGGCATGCAGTGGTGGGTTCACAGAACAGGTATGCAGTGGTGGGTTCACAGAGCAGGTATGCAGCCAGGGACAAGCTAAGCCTAACTAATCTTTCCCTATGAAAGAGAGTGTGCAGCAGCTTGCCCTACTCTCACTAATGCAGGCACACGAGTGACCGTAATGGTCGCCGCTGCCTGCCTTTTAGTAGGGGGGAGTGGCTCCAGGGGCTAGTGTAGCCTAATTGGCTACACTGTGCCTGCTGACTGTGATGTAGAGGGTCAAAGTTGACCCTCCATGGTGCATTATGGGGCAAACCGAACTTCCGCAAAGGTTCGCCTGCGGGACGCGAACGCGAACCACGGAAGTTCGCATGGAACCGTTCGCAGGCGAACCGTTCGGCCCAACTCTACTGTTCAAGCGATCATTCAGAAATTGTAGGAGTATGGCACAACTGTAAACCTACCAAGACAAGGCCGTCCACCTACACCAGGCATGGGCAAACTTGGCCCTCCACCTGTTAAGGAACTACAAGTCCCACAATGCATTGCAGGAGTCTGACAGCCACAGTCATCACTCATAAAGGCAAATGCATTGTGGGACTTGTAGTTCCGCAACAGCTGGAGGGCCGAGTTTGCCCATACCTGACCTAAACTCACAGGCCGAACAAGGAGAGCGCTGATCAGAAATGCAGTCAAGAGGCCCATGGTGACTGTGGACGAGCTGAAGAGATCTACAGCTCAGGTGGGAGACTATGTCCATAGGACAACTATTAGTCATGCGCTGTACAAAGTTGGCCTTTATGGAAGAGTGGCAAGAAGAAAGCCATTGTTAACAGAAAAGCATAAGAAGTCCCTTTTGCAGTTTGCCACAAGCCATGAGGGGGACACAGCAGCAAACATGTGGAAGAAGCTGCTCTGGTCAGATGAGACCAAAATGGAACTTTTTGGCCAAAATGCAAAATGCTATGTGTGGTGGAAAACTAACACTGCACATCACTCTGAACACACCATGCCCACTGTCAAATATGGTGGTGGCAGTATCATGCATTGTGGGTGCTTCTTTTCAGCAGGTACACTGAAGCTGGTCAGAGTTGATGGGAAGATGGATGGAGCCAAATACAGTGCAATCTTGGAAGAAAACCTCTTGGAGTCTGCAATAGACTTGAGACTGTGGCGGAGGTTCACCTTCCAGCAGGACAACGGCCGTAAACATAAAGCCAGGGCAACAATGGAATGGTTTAAAACAAAACATATCCATGTGTTAGAGTGGCCCAGTAAAAGTCCAGATCGTACCAATCGAGAATCTGTGGCAAGTGCACAAATGCTGTCCATCTAATCTGACTGAGCTGGAGCTGCTTTGAAAAAAAGAAGGGGCAAGCATTTCTGTTTACAGATGTGCAAAGCTGGTAGAGAGAGTGACCTTCCCCCAAAAAAAGGCAGCTGTAATTGCACAAAAAGGTGTTTATAAAAATTGAATCAGGGGGCTGAATAGTTACACACACCCAAGTTTGCAGTTATTTGTAAAAAATGGTTGGAATCATGTATGATTTTAGTTCCACTCCTCACGTGTACACCACTTTGTATTGGTCTTTCATGTGATTCATGTTTGTGGCAGTAATCAACATGACTCAGTCAGGACTCCAGTAGGACCCGCCTTACATCCTCCTTTTACCGGCAACCTGAGCAAAGTACTTGTGGAGCCGTTCTCCCTCCTCCCTGCAAGCCAGAATCCTCTGCCGCTGATCCTCAATTTGCGCCTCCAGCTGTTCTTGCTGTTGCTGTATTTGCTGCTGAAAAGCAGCTTGTTGCTGCTGAAGGCGCATTTCAAATTCCGCCCGCTGCTGCTGTAGAGATGTTTGCAGACCCTGAACCTGCTGCTCAAGGGCAGCAACACGGGCGGTGAGAAGTTCAGAAGCTGTAAATAATAAGATAAGATGTACAAAATTACACTATACATGGACAATAACGTATAATAAAAGTAAAAACAGTAGATTATGGTACCATATTAGCCATAAAAACAAGGAGTTTTGAAACAGGATGATAGCATTTATTGGCTACATTGGAGAAAAGTAAACAGTGATTTTTCAGATTATAAAAAGCCTTCCTTGTACTTTTCCCTGACCAACAGTGAAAACACAGCTTACAAACATTGACATTCACTGTATTAATGGCTTCAAATCGGAAATAAATGAGATTTAAAAAAAAAAGAGAAAAAGTTTAAACATTGGATCAAATCTGTGTTTGATGGTGTTTTACTGTCACTATTCATTTTTTTTTGCTTGCATATGCTGGTTTGAAATGGCAGAATTCTCTTTAGCTTACAATTAATGGTGCATGTGACTAGTAGCCCAGTTACTATTTCAACTTGGAATTTGCAATGGTTACCCATCACCAGAGCGTAATTTACGTTACATTAAGAGATGTAACGATTGCGGAATAATCTCCGTGATCAGCGCACAAGGCGTGCGCTGACACGGCGGAAATCCTCCACAAGCGTATGAAGGTGGGAACCCAGCTTTGGTGCAAGCACCAGTAGAGGGCAATTCCCACCGGCAGATGGAGCTGTGGAGTGCAGACGAGTACAACCGCTGCACGGCCACAGATGCCAGATGGGGATTGTACAGATACTATACAGTGGATCCAACACGATTAGAAGGAGGCACTCAAAAGGCGTATAAACAGTTGTTTATTCCACAGGCGACTAACACAACATGTTTCGGGGTTTCCCCCTTTTTTTTTACACTTGAGAAAGGGGGAAACCCCGAAACATGTTGTGTTAGTCGCCTGTGGAATAAACAACTGTTTATACGCCTTTTGAGTGCCTCCTTCTAATCGTGTTGGTTCATGTGGTAACTCTAATGTTTTGTTGTAACGATAGGTGTCAGACAGCAACCAGAGAGAGAATCTGATTCTTGGCGATCTGCAGTATCCCCAAGAATACAGATATACCTGATTATTGGGGATCTGCAGAATCGCCAATAATCAAATATGTCTAACCTCTAGACACCTGAGTGTGTAAGTGTTTAGGTGCAACAGTAACCTTTGGACCACCGGGGTAGCAGGTGGTCCAATAAGTAGAGAAGTCTCTACTGCAGTCAAGGACACCTGGAGAGGGAGTCCCTGACTGATTAGGAGCAGTGTCCCCTCTGTAGAGCAGGGGACCCCTGCGGGAAGGCTGGGCACCCCGAGGGGGGGTGACAGCCAGAAGGTCAGACAGGCCGGGTCGGCAACAGAGTATCAGATATGCAAGGTACCAAATCAGAGATCAGAAGAATAGTCAGGAAAGCTACAGGTCATAACAGATATCAGAACAAGGCCTAGTCTGAGGTGTGAGGTCCGTGATCTCAACACCCTGGAGCTATGCTAGAGAACAACACCGATGATATACAGTATTCCTAGTCTGGGGTGTGAGGGACGTGATCTCAACACCCTGGAACTATGCTAGAGAACAACACAGATGATATACAGTATTCCTAGTCTGGGGTGTGAGGGCCATGATCTCAAAACCCTGGAACTATGCTAGAGAATAACACAGATGATATACAGTATTCCTAGTCTGGGGTGTGAGTGCCGTGATCTCAACACCCTGGAACTATGCTAGAGAATAACACAGATGATATACAGTATTCCTAGTCTGGGGTGTGAGGGCCGTGATCTCAACACCCTGGAACTATGCTAGAGAATAACACAGATGATATACCGTATTCCTAGTCTGGGGTGTGAGGGCCGTGATCTCAACACCCTGGAACTATGTTAGAAAATAACACAGATGATAAATAGTAACTGGCTAAGTGTGGATTCCCAGGTCCTCCTGGTTCCACCACACTGAAGGATCTGACTAAGGTCTGAGTGCTAACACATAGGCATTCGCAACCAGGGCCGGATTTCTGCAAAGGCCACAAAGGTCACGGCCTAGGGCGGAAAAAAATCAGAAGGATAAAAGGGCGGCAGGACCTGAGAGAGATAAGAGGCTGCATGTCAAAATAAATCATTTCTCCTGCTCCAAAGTGCCCCGGCTTTGCTGCACACACACAGTCAGAATTCCAGAGCTCCGTGTATTTTCCTTACTTCGTGGTGTGCGATGAGACAGTGCTATCTACTGAACATACACGCTTCAGTTTATTGCCAGGGGTGAGAGAAACATGGATCACAATGTAGACAATTTCTGATCCAGTAAAAGTAAACATTTTAACAGAATTATTTCCACTTTACAACTCAAGCTGGGCTAAACAATGTATTGCTGGTCAGATTCTGTTAATGACTTGAGCCATTCCTTCTCCTCTCTCCCCCTGGATTGTAAATCTTAAACAGATAAGGGTTTTTTTTCTTAGGGCCCTTTTCCACCAGCGCGTTTGCGCTGGCTGAATCGCAAAGTCGCAAACCGCTAGCGATTTTACAATCGCTACGGTTTGCTTTTTAACATAGGAATTGCGGTAGGTCATTTCCACTACCGCGATTTGTTTTTTACGCGAACGCGCGGCGGAGCGATATTTGCCGCGATTTTGCTATGCAGTGCATAGCAAAATCGCGGCCGCAAAACGTCTGGGAATCGCCGGTTTTGCGATTCAGCAATCACTAGCGTTCAGCGTGAAAGCTAGCGACTGCAGGTGGAAAAGGGCCCTTAGAGAGATTTATGGCAGCCCCTTCTAAGCTAAATCTTAACCCCTTGCTGGCTCATTTTAAAGGCAGCAGTAGTCTAGTATGAGATAGACAACTTCTCTATAATTATAATTACAAATGTACTGTTGTATACTTTTGTATTGTTACATTCTGTTTTGTATACCAAAAGTAATAACATACACTGAAAATTAAAAAAATATATATTTGTACCGTGTTGGCAAACAGTAAAAAAACACCTGTGAAAGAATCAGTACAATAAATACTATAAAATAAATGCAACAGATCTGTGATTACAGAAGAGCAGAGAGGGAGATGAATGCCGCTCTGCTACTTCATGCCTGATACACACCATGCAATTTGCCATCAGATAGATGGGTTCAAATTGATTATTTCTGACAGGTCTAATCTGATTTCTGATCATTTTTCTAATCGACTTTGTATAAGTGATCGGAAAATCGATTCAACCCATCTATCTGGTGCGTACCAGGCATTAGGGACTCACTGCTCTAACAGGAAAAACAATCATTCATCATTTTTCAGAGAGAAAACATTCATAGGTATCCTGCAAACAAGTGATCGGTAAGGCTCATACACATAGACTATAGTCTTTGGAAAAAGAAAGATCACAGTCCAATCTTACCACCCTTCATGTAGTATGAGAGCCATACCTTCACAGTCTTTTCTATGGAGCTGAACTCCCCATCAGAAAAAATCTTTGCAAGATTCTGCACACACAGATGCTGTACAGACACAAAAGATCAGTATCTGCAAAAGATCTGTTCCTACCACAGATCCGTTCCTGCAAATTGCATTCATAGTCTATGAGATCTGCAGATCCTCATACACACCTTGTTTAACAGACAATTATCTGCAGATCAGACAATCATCTGCAGATCTGAAGATCCATCCTGGTGGATCTGATCTGCAGATGAATGTTTGTTAAACAAGGTGTGTATGAGGATCTGCAGATATCATAGACTATGAATGCATTTTGCAGAAACGGATCTTTTGCAGGAACAGATCTTTTGCAGATACTGATCTGTTGCATGTGTACAGCATCTTTGTGTGCAGCATCTTGCAAAGATTTCTATCTGATGGGGAGTTCAGCTCAATAGAATAGACTTTGTAGGTATGGCTCTCATACTACATGGAAGGGGGTAAAATTGGTCTGTGATCCTTCATTTTCCAAAGACTATGGTCTGATGTGTGTATGCACCCTGAGTGTGTGTGTGTGTGGGGGGGGGGGGGGGGGGGGGTGGTTGGTGGTACCGGGCCTAGGGCACTGGGAAGTCCAAATCCGGCCCTGTTCGCAACGCCAAACAACCAGCAACTGAACAGCAGGAGATATATATAGTAAAGCGCCCCACAGCGCCGCCCAGCTCCCATTAACCAATCACTGAGTGAACAGGAATCAGCTGACCAGGGATGCTCAACTTCGGATTCGGGAGATACCCGGATAGTTGCTATCCGGATATCTCCCAGTAAACCTGTGCGGCTGGGCGGGGGGGTCAAGCTTACCTGTCTGACGTCTTCTTCGGTCCGTCCCTCGGCGCCTCCTACGATGCGTTCCACACACGTCACGTGACTACAGACACTTCCTCCTTCAACCCGGAAGTGTTTGTAGTCACAGGACCGCTGCGTGGAACGCATCGTAGGAGGCGCCGAGGGACGGACCGAAGAAGACATCAGACAGGTAAGCTTGACCCCGCCCAGCCGCACAGGTTTACTGGGAGATATCCGGATAGCAACTATCCGGGTATCTCCCGAATCCGAAGTTGAGCATCCCTGCAGCTGACCGCCCTGATCAGCTGATCTTCCTCCTATTGGTATAAAGAGCTTGACTTGCAGCGCGCGCGCGCGTAGCTCTCCATCTGTGTGCACTACTAGGTCCAGACAGCCCAGACACATGTTGCTGCTGGGAAACCGCCGCACTGGACGCGGAATCCGCCGCCTTATCGTCCGAACACGCGGCGGCCCCCACGCCATTCCTCCCATGTGCACCACCAGTTCCAGACAACCCAGACGCATGCTGACGCGGACAAACTGCCGCATCAGACGCGGAATCAGCCGCCTTACTGTCAGAACATGCGGCGGCTTTTCCGCTATTCATCATATTTGTCCTGTAATTTTGTTGATAATGGGCCCCAGGAGCCAGAACAACATTATACTGATTATACTATGGACATTATTGGTGAACTTTTGTCCAATCCAGACAGAATGTATAAGTATATTTCTGTTTTCACCACACAACCTGGTTTCATTGGCTCTGACCCTTCCTTGAATATGCAATCCTCCTTTACTAATCTAGAATGTCTTTTGGAAAAAGAGGTGCGGTTATGGTGGGACACAACCACCTTGAAACACTTTGGGCCTGATTCACAAAGCGGTGCAAACTTTTTCGCGGACTTTTGCGTGCGCAAAGTGCCGCGATTCGCGCGGCCGCGGACTTTTGCGCGCGCAATTTGCTGCGATTCGCGCTGCGCACGCAAAAGTCCGCGATCGCGTGAATCGTGGCACTTTGCATGCGCAAAAGTCTGCGAAAAAGTTTGCACCGCTTCGTGAATCAGGCCCTATGTATCTGAGGGCATGATTCCAAGAGGATTGCGTATCAAAAAGGTACCCACTACTGTTTATTCAAATCAGTTCGTAATAGAATGGAACCAAGTCCTTACCGACCGTTCCATTCATCTTATGAAAATGATTGTATCCTATGAGGAAAAAAAGCTTGCAGACATCAAAGTTCAAATTTCAGAGACCAGGAAAGCCTTGGATCAATTCTCTACCTTTGAACTTTTTGATGAGCTCAATAATAAGATCAAAGATAATATTACTAAGTTGGAGAGCATGGTCACAAATACTAAACGAGTGAAATTCCTCAGGGATTTAGGTGATTATAAAAACAATGTGGTATATGAATGGGGCAGGTGGGAGACCATGCACAGGTCCCCCAGACCGATATTACGGAAACCAAGACCTGTTAAAAAAGTCAGCTTTAGCTCTGCGGAAAGCTCAGGTTCCTTTTCGGATACCTCAGATGGTAAGGATGAGTTAGTGCAGTCAGTCTTTGCCAGCACCCCAAAAAAAGGGGGGGGGAGGGACCGGCACGGACAGACTCCAGTTCCAACCTCTTTAGCACCCACATCCTATTATCAAAATCCGAAGAAGAAAAATCCGGAAATACAAAAACAGAAAATAAGGGAATGCAGGAGGGCAGGCCGAAAGCATAGGAAAGTGAAACCACAGGGCACTACCTCTCATGTCATCAATCTCTCCAGTGTCCAGTTGTCAGACGCCCAACTTTCTCTGCTTTCAAGGGGTCTTTCCTTTTCGCCATCATACCATTTTGACATTTTTAGCACTATGCTAGACGTGAATAAATTTGTTAGGAATTTGTTGGTGAGGAAACACTTTCTGGAATCAGAGGAACAAAACGAGACAGGGGGAGGTGCCGAGACAGATGCGGGGCCCCACTTTTTTTCTGCCCGGGCGACTGAGGGGGTCCCTCCTTTCAGGGGGCTCTTACTGCCCTCACCCTGGAACCAGTGTCCAGCGTGAGTGGCGGCTCAGTCACCAGGGCAGCTTCAGGCCCCGTACCCATTTCCAATCCTTTCTTCTATCCCGTACAGGCCAGATCCACGGCGGTGGATATGTTTCAGGATTTGGTCGAGAGTGAACTTGTCCAATTACAAAAAACACTTAGAGTCAGTTCCGACCTTACTAAACAGGAACAGAACGCACTGCAGTCCCTCCAGAAGGATAACTCAATTGTAATCCGCAATGCAGACAAAGGAGGGGCTGTGGTCGTCCTGGATTCGGATATGTACAGGGCAGAGGCACTGCGACAACTGGAGGACAAGAATACTTATCAAGTATTAGCAGGTGACCCTACTACCAAATTCCAGGCTGAACTTAAACGATTACTTAATTGGGGTTGTTCCTTGGGAGTGTTTTCTGAATGGGAAAGAGATTATCTTATGGTGGAAACACAGGTTATCCCAATTTTCCATCACCTCCCAAAGGTGCACAAACCGGACGTTCCCCCCAGGGGCCGCCCCATAGTTGCGGGGATAGGCTCCTTGGGGGACGTCTGGGTCAATGGGTGGACGGGTGTCTTCAGCCACTTGTCCGCCGTTTACCTGGTTTTCTTCGTGACACCACACACTTACTTAACAGCCTGGACTCCTTGGAGTGGTCTAATAGCTATTCATGGTCACGATGGACATGACCGCACTCTATTCCTCCATTCCTCATGACCTTGCTCTCAAGGCACTGGATTTCCATATCCAGAAATATGGCACTTTTTCTGCAGCGACTAGGGACCTCCTCATCTCCGTGGTAGATCATCTGTTGACCCACAATTATTTTATGTTTGATGGGGTTTTCTATCTCCAGAGATGCGGAGCTTCGATGGGAGCCAAATTCTCCCCATCCCTGGCGAATTTGTTCATGGGATGGTGGGAGGAGCTCCGCATCTTTGGGGCGGCTTTTCTGAATGTATTTTCTGGTATGGAAGGTATATAGATGATCTGCTCCTGATATGGGGAGGTCCCCCGGATGTCCTGCCTGATTTCTTGTCATATTGTAATGACAACAGCTTGAATCTGTCTTTTACCATGTCCCACAGCTCCTCTCAGATTGATTATCTTGATCTGACTTTGTGGGGCTCTGAGATATCGGGCAGAATTATCACTAAAACTTATAGGAAGGAATGTGCCGGCAATTCCCTCTTGCTGGCCTCTAGCTGCCATCCAAACCATACCTTGAGAGCCATTCCTTATGGGGAAATGGTTAGAGTGGCTCGCAACTGCTCAGATCCTAATCTTTTGAAACAGGAGTTGGATGTGGTGGAGGAGAGACTTCGGGAACGGGGGTACACTATGCGCTCCATCCGTGGTGCACGACAACGCTTGCTATGCAGGGATCGTCGGGATCTTTTGGAGGTTGGTTCTGGAGGCGGGACTAGGCAAAAAATAAATCTAACTTTTACAACTCCCTACAGTTTGGAGTATAATAAGATTATTAATATAATAAAAAAATATTTGCCAGTCCTGCATTCAGATTCCAAACTCCGGAGGATCGTAGGCACCCCGAGCCCCCACGTTGGGGACCCGTCTTTCCCCTAGTCTTTTCTCCAGCTCCCCCAAACCAGTTCCGACTTGACTGACCTGTGTGGGTTCCTACAAATGTGGATATGTCACCTGCAGATATTGCTGTGTTCACGATCAGACGCGGGAGATCACTTCGATTGCCAAAGGTGCAAAATTTGATATGAAACAATATGTTAATTGCAATTCCAGCAACGTTGTATATCTTATTTCTTGTACTGTTTGCAAATCCCAATATGTGGGATGCACCACCCGCCCCCTAAGGCAGCGTATCGCAGAACATTATAATGGATCAGCTAGATGCATTAGAAATGAGGCCTATATCACCCAGGTTTCCAGTGTAGCCAAACACTTTTTAAGGGAGCATCGGGTTGACATGAGTGGGTTTGCTTTCCAAGGGATTGAAAGAGTAACACACTCTATCAGGGGAGGCGATTTACGTAGACGTTTATTACAACGGGAGGCTTTATGGATCTGGAGACTAGGCACGCGCATACCTGCAGGATTTAATTCAAAGTTAGATGTCAGTTTGACTTATGACATCAGAAATTGAGCTACTGTATATGCAGGGCCTGCCTCTCTTTGTTCCATGTTTTCTCCTTACCTTTTTCCCCCTTGTACAGTGTGTACTCATTACTTATAGTAGCCAAAGTAGGTGAAGTGAGAAGCACCTTAGCATGTAGAGGTGTGCCTCAATCCCGTCCCAGTGTCTCTTGGGACCACTGTAGTCAAGAAGATAAATGGATCGGCACCACCAAGATACGTTCAAAGCTCTTTTATTGAGCACAGCAGTAACAGACGCTGTTTCGGGCTAGCAAGCCCTTTCTCAAACTGCTCCAAGCAGTTTGAGAAAGGGCTTGCTAGCCCGAAACAGCGTCTGTTACTGCTGTGCTCAATAAAAGAGCTTTGAACGTATCTTGGTGGTGCCGATCCATTTATCTTCTTGTACTCATTACTTATGCCATTTTGTATTTCTCATATACTATTGTTTCACCTTACCACTGTGGTATCTGAAATATGTATTCTATGCGACCAGTTTGTATATTTGTCTTGATACTGACCATAACATCGTTGTTTTTTTATTCATTTTCTACTTTTGGCTATTCGGCCATTTTATATGTTTATGTATATGTCACTTTAAGAGCCACAGCCACACCTCGTGTGGGCGGGCTTTTCTGACTATTTAAACTTGTGATGTTTCTGTGTATGTTGGCTATGATTAAGGAGCCAGTGTGAGCTCCGATACGCGTGAGCCTTATGTGTATTTTCTGAAGTGTTAATAAACTGAAGACTGCTTTATACCCCACCCATGGTGTAGCGGAATATCCTTCCTTGCTGCTTTTATTGAGACCCATGATTCCTGCTCCTCTGGGATATGCATCGGTGGTGTCAGCGTTTCCACTTCCTTTTGTTACCCAGTTTTTAGTGACGGAGCTGGGAAAAAAGGGTGCAGGCAGCTAGTGGACAAAAAGGGCGCCGCCATTCACTCCCATAATAAATAACGTTTAATGGGCGCCGAGCAGGAAAAAAGGGCACCGGAGCTAAATAAAGTTTACAAACGGCGCCTGGAGCTAAATAAAGTTTACAAACGGCGCCCGGAGATGTTTAATGATTTATAACTGAGCTTGTGGTGATTTACGTTTATAAAATGCACCCGTGCCGAATAACGTTTATGAAAATACTAAACATATTTATCTTATTTAAATAATTAAAACATTATTTAAAGTTTTATCCCTTACTGTTTGTAAAACATTATTATTCACAAAATAAAGCGATCAGTACGTAACATAAATTGCAAAATATTTTTTGCATCCACAATTAGTAAAACATTATTATCCACATAATAAAGGGGGGTCTTAGGTTTAGGCACCAACAGGGGGGTCTTAGGTTTAGGCACCACCAGGGGGGTCTTAGGTTTAGGCACCAACAGGGGGGTCTTAGGTTTAGGCACGAACAGGGGGGTCTTAGGTTTAGGCACCAACAGGGGGGGTCTTAGGTTTAGGCACCAGCAGGGGGGTCTTAGGTTTAGGCACCAACAGGGGGGTCTAGGGGTTAGGGGTAGGTACAGGGAGGGTTACTTAGGCACCAACAGGGGGGTCTTAGGTTTAGGCACCAACAGGGGGGTCTTAGGTTTAGGCACCAACAGGGGGGTCTTAGGTTTAGGCACCAACAGGGGGGTCTTAGGTTTAGGCACCAACAGGGGGGGTCTTAGGTTTAGGCACCAACAGGGGGGTCTAGGGGTTAGGGATAGGTACAGGGAGGGTTCTGTGTAAGAGTAGGCTTAGGTATAGTTTTAGTAAAATTTTAGTAATAATTACTAATGTTTTACAACACTTATTACGAACGTAGTTATATTTATATCATCGTTATAAAGAATATTTTCAGATTTTATTATAAGAACAAACCATAAATGAAGGTTATTCACAATAATATACAATTATAACAATTAAACATATATTATTGTTTTTTTAATAAACGTAATTATAAGTTTAACTTTTGAAACAGGGAAGATTAACGTTTTCACAATTTCCGATTTCATAAACATTATTTAATGATTTATAATTTTGTTAAACATTATTTGCAAACAAAATATAGCACACTATTTTTATAAACCCTATTAATGATTAATTATTATTTAGAGTTTACACCCCGCGCCCTTTTTGTCCGGGCGCCCTTTTTGTACGTACGCTTTAGTGAGTACCAAATTGAGTAGTGCCAAGAGAAATTTGGAGAGAGGCTCTGGTATCCCCATTTTATCAAAATTTGCTCGAATCACATTAATGCCTGAAGAATGAGGTATAGATGTATAGAGGCTGGTGACATCTAAGGTACAAAGAATTACAGAACTAGGAAATGAACCAAAGCCAGATAGCTTACACAGAAAGTCCGTGGTATCTAGAACATAAGATCGCATGCAAGAGACCCGAGGGCGTAATACCTGATCAAGTAAGATGGCCAAAGGTTGGAAAACCGAATTGGTACCAGCCACAATGGGACGACCAGGAGGATCCACCAGTGTTTTATGAATTTTAGGCAGTACATAGAAAAGTGGAGTCAGAGGAAATGGAGACAGAAGGAAGTTATACAGTTGATTGGTAATGATTCCAACCTCATTGGCTTCAGAGATCAATTCATCGATTTCTCGTTTGATTGCTGCTGTCGGATCACCTGTTAATTTTTGATAAATAAGATGGTCATTAAGTTGTCGTAAAATCTCTCCTCTAAAATCTGCATTATTCATCACCACCGTGGCTCCGCCTTTATCGGCCGCCTTGATCACCAATTCAGGATTTGTGCATAACGAGTTGAGCGCATCGTGCTCCTCAGAAGTGAAGTTGCTGCGGGATTGGTGACCAATGCGGTCGACAGATTGGAAATCACGCTGGACCAGATGAACAAAGGTCTCAACAGTGTGGGATGTGGTGGGAGGCATCCACTTACTTTTACTACGACACATCTTTAAGTCAACCTCAGGGGGAAAGGAGAGAGCGTTGGTGAGGGTGGGTGTTGGGATGGGAGGCCGATTGGCAAAAAAGGCCTTTATCCGGATGGACCTGAAAAAGTTAAAAAGATCACAATCGAGTTCAAGGTTAGACCCTGTATGGGTAGGGACGAATCCCAATCCCTTGCCTAATACCTTCTTTCTACTGGTGATAGTGGATAATCTGAAAGATTAACAATCAGTTCCTCGTTTGCGTTCTGTCCTAGTTACTCGAGGGTCTCCTGTGGGAATTCCTGCCCCTCCTCGTCCTCTTCCTCTTCCTCCCTTGCCCCTCCGTTATGGCCCTAAAAAATGTTGTTCTGAGCCTGAGGAGCCGACGTACAGAGATAGAGGCTAAGATAAAAAGAAAACATGGTATCATTCACCTTTTTTTTTTTTTTCTTTGGACTTTAAAAAAAAAAAAAAATTCTACTGTTCTGTGCAAAATTCCATTATGTATGAATCTCCTAAGAGACGTACCACTTTCATTTGATTAATGTTACAACTTTGTTAAAAAATACTTACATGCCACTGATCGGCTCCGGGAGCGCCTTCGCTCACGCTGCCTGCTTTGGGGCCTCTGGCTGGTGCTGGGTCCAGCCTCATCATCTGCAGGGGGGGGGGGGGGGGGGAGCAGCAGGATCCTCCTGACTGGGGTCCACATTGCGGGAAGAGGGAGGAGCAGAGGCTGAACGTTCCTGCCTGTGTGCCTGAGACCGATCCACTAAAAAAGAATGCGAGATTGTTTTTAAAATAAAGATAGAAGAAAATATTACCTAAAGTTATACAGTGCATTGCATAACAATAAGGCTGCTTTTACAGTGGGACGTTAACGCAACGTCTTGGTGTGACAGAGGCCTAAGAGCATAAAACCACTGATACACATTATCAAACCTATAACATAGTTTTACGTCATCTAAACAGTCATATTGAAAAAAAAAAAAAAATAGGCAACATCTTACAATGTTTAGTAAAATTTGAAAGTTTGTGAAACCTTGTTAATCTCCGTACATTTACTGTGCAAAGAGGGGCTGTTATGAATGGAGGAAACAAAACAGCATTAAAAAAAAAAAAAATGCTACCTACAGTTATATATGGTTTCATAATACTGTGTTGGTGTGCGGCAAGTGCAGGGAGTGGGACTGAGAATATACCTAAAGTTGAGGGACGCATGGCTTCCAATCAGTATCAGCACATTGAGGAGACCAATGTCCAGGAAAAAGTAAGAAAGAAGTAAATGCATCTTGCCTGGATCGTTAAGAAAGACAACGACCGTAAACACTGCTCTAAATCCGATAATACATTAATGCTGAGGAATAATGACAACGTTCTTGAATGTCCATCTTAGTCCCCAGACCGCAATAGAATTGAAATTCAATGGTGTGCAGTGTTGCTCGGATACCTCATTATCCTATTCGATTTTGGTCGAATTCGGATAGTAAACTATCCGAATTCACTCGAAGTTCAATATTCGACCTCGTATATCCGACGTCACTATCAGAGTCTGTATTCGAGTAAAATATTCGAGCTGGCCTTAAATAGCTTTTAAAACTTGTATTGAAGGTCAATGATGCATGAAACCACCTTTTTATGAAGAAAAACATCAAGTGATTATGCGGTGATGTAGTAGTTATAAAAAAGGTATCAAAAATAGTAAATTAACTTCATGCAAAGTGTTTGCATGAGAAGGTGTGTCCAAAATGGTTGTAAGTTGGAAGTCTTAATTTACGTCGTCTTCTTCTTCTTCTTCTATATCTTCTTCTTCTTCTTCTTCTTCTATATCAGAATCAGAATCAGAATCAGAATTTATTTTCGCCAAGTACAACAGTGGATTGTACCCGGAATTGGTTTTGGCGCATACAGGGTCGTCAATGAAAAAAAGAAACAAGAAACAGCATACAGATAAGCAGGTACATACATAGACAGGGGACAAGCATACATAGGACAACATTACAGCTTGTGCGTACAATTAAGCAGAGTACAGCATTGCATACAGTTAAGCATGGTACATACATATAAACAATAAAAAAGCAAAAACAAAAACAAAAACAGAGAGCATTACAGCATACACATACAGTTAACATAGTACAACATAGCAAAACATACACTGATAGCAGGAACAGAAAAGAGTGGGACTGGAGGAGCAGCCTGAGAGCTGATATGAGCGCTGCCATTTTCGGCACTGGACGCTAGACAGCGACACGCTCCCAACAAGACAGGTGCTACCGATTGTCCGCGAAAGTAGAAAGAAGGCTGAGAAAGCTGGGGGGCATCATGATGGAGATGGACAGCAGAGTTCACGCGGACCAGGTTGCCCGAGGGGTAGCATTCCTGATTTCAAGTCTACAAAAAGAGAGGAGGAGCGCTCTCTGGTGTATTAACTCATTTAATGTTGCTTCACTCGCAAGGTAAAAATAAAACTTACAAAATATAAAAGATGACAAAGCTTATCACACTGTTAGTGTATATCACCGTGCTCCAGGAGATGGATAACACCTGCTCAGACGCCTCCGCTCTATGGCCAGTAGTAACGGGATTCGGGAAACCGATAGGCTATCGGTTTCCCGAATCCCGTTACTACTGGCCATAGAGCGGAGGCGTCTGAGCAGGTGTTATCCATCTCCTGGAGCACGGTGATATACACTAACAGTGTGATAAGCTTTGTCATCTTTTATATTTTGTAAGTTTTATTTTTACCTTGCGAGTGAAGCAACATTAAATGAGTTAATACACCAGAGAGCGCTCCTCCTCTCTTTTTGTGTTTTTGTATTCCTACCAGTGTCCATACCTTGGTCCCAGGGTATTGTGGAGCAGCACCTGGTGGAAAACTTGTGTGTGTTCCGTGGATTTTACACTCGTTGGAGCGCAGTGGAATTGAGTGTGTTTGGTTTCTCTTTGATTATCCTGTCTGATTTCAAGTCTGCTCGGCTGGTAATGAGGGAGCAGACACAGTGGGGGCCCTGTGGGGCCAGGAGGCAACATTGCTGGACCGCAGTGGTGGTGGATGTGAGGCTGAGGGGTTTACCTTGGTGGTGGAAGGACACTGATGCTCAGATGCAGCAGCCAGCTCCACTGAGAGGGGGGCAGCATCACCTCCTCTGTGGCTGCGATGGGGCAGTAAGCAAAGGTGGTGGACCTGGCAGCCACTGGGAAATTTAGCCCCCGGCTTGTGGCTTAGTGCAGGTAAGATGTAGGTGGCCAGGAGGACAGCAGCACAGACCTTGAGAGACGATGTTGTGGTCTGGTGGATCAGCAGCGGTGGGCCGGTGCAGCTGCAGATGGATGGATCCGTGAAGTGGCGGTGGTGTGCTGGTCTATCCAGCAGCGGCAGACCTGCCCTGAGGAGCCGAAGAGCCTGCTTCTCCCCTGCAGGCTGTGGCAGCAACGCTGTGGCTGGTAGGCTCCTTCCCAGCTCAGGGCACATGGCTCCCTTCCCAGCTCGGATGATCAGCTGACTGCCGAGCGCATCCCGGTCAGCTGATTCAGCGGCAGCCAGCAGCGGGCCTGGAACAGTGGTGTCGGAGGAGCCAGGGCTGCATGCGGGCGACAGATGAGATGATGAGATGAAAAATGGCGATCCCAGGGCATGGGCGCGAACCACCGAGTGCTGACCCAGCCGTGGGCACGACCCGCCGAGCACCCGGTCAGTGGTAAGATTCCCCAGGCTGTGTGGCTGTGTTCCAGGTGGCTGGCTGGACTGCTGAGAATGGCAGAGTCCCCGCAGCCTGCAGAAATTGTATTCTATATCTTCTTCTATATCTATTTTTGAGCGTAATAGCTGTTGGCGCATGGGCAGCAGCACCTTGTAATGTGTTAACTGGCAGTGGAGACACAGACAGCAGGAGGAAATACAACAGCAGGCAGCGTGAGGAGGTTGAGTGTGTGGCAGACTGGCAGCAGGCAGCAGGAGGGCAGGCAGCGAGACATAATAGGCCCTGGTTCCTAGCGGTGGTTCCAAGGCCGTAAATACACAGCATGAGGTTCCAGACAGCGGTCGTGAAGCCCACATTGTGTCCAATACACAATTGGGACAGCACAGTTTTCAACCTGGACAACTCTAAAATAATTTAATTTTTTTTTTCAAAATAAATAATGCAGGGCAGGCAGCTACTTTTGAGCGTAATAGCTGGTGGCGCATGGGCAGCAGCACCTTGTAATGTGTTCCCTGGCAGTGGAGACACAGACAGCAGGAAGAAATAAAGCAGCAGCAGATGCAGGTGTAATGTGTGTGCGCCACTTCATGTCCCCCTCTCGCCGACAACAGGGGCCAGGAATTTGCCTTCCACCCAAGCCTGGTTCATTTTGAAAAACGTCAGTCTGTCTACAGACTTGTGAGACAGACGAGATCGCTTCTCAGTGACGACTCCACCGGCTGCACTGAAGCAACGCTCTGACAGTACGCTGGAAGGAGGGCAGGAGAGCACTTCCAGGGCGTACTGCGCAAGCTCGCTCCAGATCGGCAGGTGCTTGACCCAATACTCCATGGGATCAACAGGGGCCACGCCATCAAGCCCGCTGAAGGACCCCATGTAGTCAGCCACCATGCGGGTCAAGCGCTGCCTGTGACTGGAGAAGGATGCTGCTGCAGGCACCTCCTCTCTAGTCCATGGCAGCTCTACACTCATGTAGAGCTCTTGGGTCAGAGACAGCAGGTCTGTGGTGCGCGTGCGCTTGCTGATGGTGGATGCAGGCACCTGCTGCTGCCTCTGTGCTGGCTGGACAGTGGGGGTGGATGTCTGAGGGAAGGCTTCCTCCAAGCGCTCAACAAGGACAGCTGCAAATCCCTCATTTGTTGCGCACGGTCTCCTCCTGCAGGCAGGAACTGGCTGAGCTTCCCCTTCAGACATGGGTCCAGCATCATGCAGATCCAGATGTCCTCCCTCTGCTTCATCTGGATCACCCTTGGGTCCTTGCGCAGGCACCTCAACATGTGCGCTGCCATTGGGAAGAGTCTAGCCACGTCTGTTACATACATAGTTACATAGTTACATAGTTATTTTGGCTGAAAAAAGACATACGTCCATCGAGTTCAACCAGTACAAAGTACAACTCCAGCCCGTCCCCCACATACCCCTGTTGATCCAGAGGAAGGCGAAAAAAACCCCACCAGGCATGGTCCAATTAGCCCCAAATGGGAAAAATTCCTTCCCGACTCCAGATGGCAATCAGATAAAATCCCTGGATCAACATCATTAGGCATAACCTAGTAATTGTAGCCATGGATGTCTTTCAACGCAAGGAAAGCATCTAAGCCCCCTTTAAATGCAGGTATAGAGTTTGCCATAACGACTTCCTGTGGCAATGCATTCCACATCTTAACCACTCTTACTGTAAAGAACCCTTTCCTAAATAAATGGCTAAAACGTTTTTCCTCCATGCGCAGCTCATGTCCTCTAGTCCTTTGAGAAGGCCTAGGGACAAAAAGCTCATCCGCCAAGCTATTATATTGCCCTCTAATGTATTTATACATGTTAATTAGATCTCCTCTAAGGCGTCTTTTCTCTAGACTAAATAAACCCAGTTTATCTAACCTTTCTTGGTAAGCGAGACCTTCCATCCCACGTATCAATTTTGTAGCTCGTCTCTGCACCTGCTCTAAAACTGCAATATCTTTTTTGTAATGTGGTGCCCAGAACTGAATTCCATATTCCAGATGTGGCCTTACTAGAGAGTTAAACAGGGGCAATATTATGCTAGCATCTCGAGTTTTTATTTCCCTTTTAATGCATCCCAAAATTTTGTTCGCTTTAGCTGCAGCGGCTTGGCATTGAGTACGATTATTTAACTTGTTGTCGATGAGTACTCCTAAGTCCTTCTCCAAGTTTGATGTTCCCAACTGTATCCCATTTATTTTGTATGGTACTAGACCATTGGTACGACCAAAATGCATGACTTTACATTTGTCAACATTGAATTTCATCTGCCATGTATGTGCCCATATAGCCATCCTATCCAGATCCTGTTGCAATATGACACTATCTTCCTGAGAGTTGATGATTCTGCACAATTTTGTATCATCTGCAAAAATAGCAACATTGCTCACTACTGCATCTACTAGGTCATTAATAAATAAATTGAAGAGCACTGGACCCAGTACAGACCCCTGTGGGACCCCACTGCTAACAGTCTCCCATTTTGAGTACGATCCATTGACCACAACTCTTTGTTTTCTGTCCATTAGCCAGTTCCCTATCCATGCACACAAACTCTTCCCCAGTCCTTGCATCCTCAACTTTTGCACCAGACTTCTGTGGGGAACAGTGTCGAAGGCCTTTGCAAAGTCCAAGTATATCACATCTACAGCATTCCCAATATCCATATTAGCATTTACTACCTCATAAAAGCTGAGCATGTTAGTCAAACAGGACCTGTCTTTAGTAAACCCATGTTGATGCTGAGAAATAAGATTATTTTCTACTATGAAGTCATGTATAGTATCTCTTAGTAACCCCTCAAATAGTTTGCATACAACTGATGTTAAGCTTACAGGTCTATAATTTCCTGGATCAGATTTTTTGCCCTTCTTAAATAATGGGAAAACGTGGGCTGTACGCCAATCCATTGGGACTCTGCTAGTTGCAAGAGAGTCACAAAAGATAAGATAAAGGGGCTTAGCTATAACTGAACTTAATTCTCTTAGGACCCGAGGATGCATGCCATCCGGGCCAGGTGCCTTGTCTATTTTTAATTTATTTAGTCTTGCCTTTACTTCTTCCTGCGTTAAGTATTTAATATTACAGTTAGAAGATTGAGACTCTTCTGCCTCTGTAATTTGCAACAGTGCTGTTTCCTTTGTGAAGACTGAAGCAAAGAAAGCATTTAATAACTCTGCCTTACCTTGGTCGTCCACCATCGAGTTCCCACCCTCATCCTTTAGGATTCCTATACAGTCAACCTTTCTTTTTTTAGAGTTGATGTACTTGTAAAACTTTTTTGGGTTAGATTTGATATCCCTAGCGATTTGATTTTCAGCTTCGATCTTTGCCAGCCTAATTTCTTTTTTACAATTTTTATTGCACTCCTTATAATTGCTTAGTGCAGCCTCAGTCCCCTCCTGTTTTAGGACCTTATAGGCATTCTTTTTCCTCTTCATTTTATCCCTAACCTTTCTATTCATCCATAGAGGCCTTTTTTTATTCCTAGACATTTTGTTTCCATATGGGATATACATACTACAATATTGATTGAGAATACGTTTAAAAGCTTGCCATTTCCCTTCAGTGTCGTCCCCTTGTAGTACATTATCCCAGTTCACCAAACTTAGTGCCTGCCTAATTTGATTGAACTTTGCTTTTCTAAAATTCATAGTTTTAGTGGTCCCGCTGCCCCGTGGCCTATCAGTCACCAGATCAAACGTTATCATGTTGTGATCACTATTTCCCAAATGTTCTTGAACCTGCACATTTGATACATTATCTGGTCTATTAGAAATGATCAGATCCAGTAACGCATTCCCCCTAGTTGGTTCCGTTACCATTTGAGTCAAGTAATTGTCCTGTAGTGCTGTCAGAAATCTGCTGCTTTTACCAGAATGGGTAGCCTCAATACCCCAGTCAATGTCTGGAAAGTTGAAGTCGCCCATAATTATGACCTCGTTTTTACTTGCAGCTTTTTCAATCTGCTGTAGTAATCGCAGTTCTGCAGCTTCATTAATAAGAGGTGGTCTGTAGCATACCCCAATAAGCAATTGGCAACTTTTATTTCCACCATGAATATTTACCCAAACGGACTCCACATCTTCGCAATCTTCCTCCATCTCATCGTTGAGGACAGCTGTAAAAGAATTCTTAACAAAGAGACAAACCCCTCCACCTTTTTTCCCTGTTCTATCCCTCCTAAACACATTGTATCCTTTTAAATTAACTATCCAGTCATGGCTTTCATCCATCCATGTCTCGGTTATTCCCACAATGTCATAGCCTTTGTCATTCAGAATGAACTCTAGTTCGTCTATTTTATTTGCAAGGCTCCGAGCATTGGTTACCATGCACTTTATATTTTTACCAACACATTTACCAATTTTGTTTACACGAAATAGGCTACTTGAAGTTTTACCAACCTCCTTAATCTTTACACTTTACACTTTACACTTTACACTGTTGGCACATCATCGGCAGCCCCAGAGCCCACAGTGCTGTCCTCTTCCTCTACCTCCTCCACCTCATCCTCTCTCCACCCCCGCACCAGTCCAGCTGCGCTCTGCTGCTCCCCCTCATCAGCAGCAAGGTCAGGGACCTCCACCAACTCCAAGCCCTCCTCCTCAGCGGTGGCCTGTGAAGCTGCCTGCAGCTTCTGCTGGTCCAAAGCTGCCGCTCCCTCTTCCAGCAGTGCATACAGGGCCCTGTCCAGCACACACACCAAGGGGACCCACTCACACACCATTGCATGGTCCCTGCTTACCATGTTGGTGGCCTGCAGGAAGGGTGCCAGCACACCTGCTGCATGTGCCCCCAGTCCTCTGTGGAGATGATGGACGGGAGGTTGGTGGCGGCACGCCCAGTTGCAGTGATGGAGGCAACTGTTGCTCGTGCAAGGTACTGGCTGACAGCCTGCCTCTGTTCAACCAGATGCTCCAACATCGCCAGGGTGGAGTTCCAGCGAGTTGGAACATCGATCATGAGCCGGTGCTGTGGCAGGTGCAGCTCCTTCTGCACCTCTTCCAGGCTCGCTGCGGCTACAGGTGAGAGCCGGAAATGATGCACAACCTTCCTTGCCGCCTCAAGGAGTCATGTCCATCCCCTGGTAGGTCTGCAGGAACTTTTGGACTACCAGGTTCAGGACGTGCGCCAGGCAGGGGATGTGGGTCAGGTCTCCCCTGCTGATTGCAGCAACCAGGTTTGCCCCATTGTCGGACACCACCTCTCCGACTCTGAGGCCTCTGGGGGTCAGCCAATTCCTCTCCTGCTCTCGGAGTTTGGCCAGGACATGGTTCGCCGTCAGTTTGGTCTTCCCCAGGTTGACCAATTCCAGCAGCGCTTGGCAGTGGCGGGGCTTCACGCTGCTGCTGAGGCGGGGGGTTTGGGCTCGTGTGCCGGAGGATGGAAGCAGATTAGAGGAACCTGCTGCAATTCCGCTGACCCTGCATGGTGGCACCACCCACTGCGTTGTTGGTGCTGCTGCTGCTCTGACAGTGCCCGATGCTGCTCCCCCCTCCTCACCCCCTTCCACCAAGCTGACCCAATGCGCGGTGAAGGACAGATAGCGGCCTGTCCCAAACCGGCTGCTCCATGAGTCCATGGTGACGTGGACCCGTTGACCCACCGCGTGCTCCAGCCCTCTCCTGACATTGGCCATCACAAAGCGGTGAAGTGCAGGGATGGCCGTGCGTGCGAAAAAAATGTCGGCTGGGGATTGGCCAATCTGGGGCTGCGCACATCAGGAGCGCACGCATGTCGCTCCCCTCCTGCACAAAGGAATAAGGCAGGAGTTGGGAGCACATGGCCCGTGCCAGCAAGCCGTTCAGCTGACGCACGCGACGGCTGCTGGGAGGCAGAACCCTGACCACCCCCTGGAAGGTGTCGCTGAGCAGGGAATCAGTGGAGGGAGCAGAGGAGGCCACTGAGGACTGGCTGCCAGAACAGGCCTCAGTGTCGGCGGCAGGAGTTGCAGAGGGAGGAGGAGCAGTGCGTTGCTGACGCACTCCTGCTGGTGCTGCTGGAGGAGGTGGAGGAGGGCGGGTGGCTGCTGCCGACGGCTTCGCAGTGGTGGTGGGTCTGCCACTGCCAGCTTCCTTCAACTTCACAAACTCCTCATGCTCATGAAAGTGTTTCCCTGCAAGATTGTTGACCAGAGAGGTGGTGCCAAACGCAAAGGGCTCCTTCCCTCTGCTGAGCTGCTTGCGGCACTGGTTGCAGGTGGCATACTTGCACTCCACATATGGCAGGGTGAAAAAATTCCATATTGGGGAGGTGAAGTTGCCCCTTCGGCTGGAAGGTGCTGCTGCCGCTGGTCTCCCTGTGGTGATTGGGGGGGGGGGGGGGGGGGGTTCTTGGTGCGGCTGGTGGTGGCACTGGCAGAACTCCTCTCCGAATCAGCACGCTGTGTGGCCTCCTGCATACCACGCCCACTTGGGATCCTGCCCATGCCTGCGATGCTGATCCTTCTAGCAAGGCCCACAGACGCATCCTCCTCCTGCTCCTCGGAGCTGATGACATCCCCACTCCCAGGACCTGGCACCCAGTCTCTGTCCTTCACCCTGTCATCATCATCCTCCCCCTCCGCAAACATGTCCTGCTGGGATCCCACAAACTCCCCTTCTGCATGCATGGGCGGATGGACAGTCACCACTATCTGACTGTCCAAAGCATCATCCCCCAAAGTGCCCATGAGCATTCCTTCCTCCTCCAATTCTGCCGCAACAGCATTCCATAACCCCACTGCACTTGGGGATAAGAAGGTGCTGAGTAGTGTTGGGCGAACATCTAGATGTTCGGGTTCGGGCCGAACAGGCCGAACATGGCCGCGATGTTCGGGTGTTCGACCCAAACTCCGAACATAATGGAAGTCAATGGGGACCCGAACTTTTGTGCTTTTGTGCTTTGTAAAGCCTCCTTACATGCTACATACCCCAAATTTACAGGGTATGTGCACCTTGGGAGTGGGTACAAGAGGAAAATTTTTTTTAGCAAAAAGGTTATAGTTTTTGAGAAAATCGATTTTAAAGTTTCAAAGGGAAAACTGTCTTTTAAATGCGGGAAATGTCTGTTTTCTTTGCACAGGTAACATGCTTTTTGTCGGCATGCAGTCATAAATGTAATACATATAAGAGGTTCCAGGAAAAAGGACCGGTAATGCTAACCCAGCAGCAGCACACGTGATGGAACAGGAGGAGGGTGGCGCAGGAGGAGAAGGCCACGCTTTGTGAGACACAACAACCCAGGCCTTGCATGAGGACAAGAAGCGTGCGGATAGCATGCTTTGTACCGCCATGCAGTCATAAATGTAATAAAGATAAGTGGTTCAATAAACAGGGACCACGCGGCAACGCTAACCCAGCAGCAGCAGACGTGATGGAACAGGAGGAGGCGCAGGAGGAGAAGGCCACGCTTTGTGAGACACAACAACCCAGGCCTTGCATGAGGACAAGAAGCGTGCGGATAGCATGCTTTGTACCGCCATGCAGTCATAAATGTAATAAAGATAAGAGGTTCCATAAACAGGGACCGGCAACGCTAACCCAGCAGCAGCAGCAGCACACGTGATGGAACAGGAGCAGGCGCAGGAGGAGAAGGCCACGCTTTGTGAGACACAACAACCCAGGCCTTGCATGAGGTACCGCCATGCAGTCATAAATGTAATAAAGATAAGTGGTTCAATAAACAGGGACCACGCGGCAACGCTAACCCAGCAGCAGCAGACGTGATGGAACAGGAGGAGGCGCAGGAGGAGAAGGCCACGCTTTGTGAGACACAACAACCCAGGCCTTGCATGAGGTACCGCCATGCAGTCATAAATGTAATAAAGATAAGTGGTTCAATAAACAGGGACCACGCGGCAACGCTAACCCAGCAGCAGCAGACGTGATGGAACAGGAGGAGGCGCAGGAGGAGAAGGCCACGCTTTGTGAGACACAACAACCCAGGCCTTGCATGAGGACAAGAAGGGTGCGGATAGCATGCTTTGTACCGCCATGCAGTCATAAATGTAATAAAGATAAGTGGTTCAATAAACAGGGACCACGCGGCAACGCTAACCCAGCAGCAGCAGACGTGATGGAACAGGAGGAGGCGCAGGAGGAGAAGGCCACGCTTTGTGAGACACAACAACCCAGGCCTTGCATGAGGACAAGAAGCGTGCGGATAGCATGCTTTGTACCGCCATGCAGTCATAAATGTAATAAAGATAAGTGGTTCAATAAACAGGGACCACGCGGCAACGCTAACCCAGCAGCAGCAGACGTGATGGAACAGGAGGAGGCGCAGGAGGAGAAGGCCACGCTTTGTGAGACACAACAACCCAGGCCTTGCATGAGGACAAGAAGCGTGCGGATAGCATGCTTTGTACCGCCATGCAGTCATAAATGTAATAAAGATAAGTGGTTCAATAAACAGGGACCGGCAACGCTAACCCAGCAGCAGCAGCAGCACACGTGATGGAACAGGAGCAGGCGCAGGAGGAGAAGGCCATGCTTTTTGAGACACAACAACCCAGGCCTTGCATGAGGACAAAAAGCGTGCGGATATAGCAGCAATGCTTTTTGCCGCCATGCAGTCATAAATGTAATACAGATGAGAGGTTCAATAAACAGGGACCGGTAACGCTACACCATCCCAGATGTTCATTGGTCATGTTACTTGGTTGGGGTCCTGGAGTGTTGCGTAGTCGTTTCCAATCCAGGATTGATTCATTTTAATTTGAGTCAGACGGTCTGCATTTTCTGTGGAGAGGCGGATACGCCGATCTGTGACGATGCCTCCGGCAGCACTGAAACAGCGTTCCGACATAACGCTGGCTGCCGGGCAAGCCAGCACCTCTATTGCGTACATTGCCAGTTCGTGCCAGGTGTCTAGCTTCGATACCCAATAGTTGAAGGGTGCAGATGGATTGTTCGACACAGCTACGTCATCTGACATGTAGTCCTTGACCATCTTCTCCAGGCGATCGGTGTTGGAGGTGGATCTGCACGCTTCCTGTTCAGTGGGCTGCTGCTGCATGGGTGTCAGAAAATTTTCCCACTCCAAGGACACTGCCGATACCGTTCCCTTTTGGGCACTAGCTGCGGCTTGCGTTGTTTGCTGCCCTCCTGGTCGTCCTGGGTTTGCGGAAGTCAGTCTGTCGGCGTACAACTGGCTAGAGGAGGGGGAGGATGTCAATCTCCTCTCTAAAGTCTCCACAAGGGCCTGCTGGTATTCTTCCATTTTGACCTGTCTGACTCTTTCTTCAAGCAGTTTTGGAACATTGTGTTTGTACCGTGGATCCAGAAGGGTATAAACCCAGTAATTGGTGTTGTCCAGAATGCGCACAATGCGTGGGTCGCGTTCAATGCAGTCTAGCATGAATTGAGCCATGTGTGCAAGAGTCCTACCAGAATCCTCATCATCCTCTTGTGAGCGTTGTGATAGTTGTTGTGATGCATCATAGTCGTCACCTTCCTCCTGGTCTGCTTCTGCTGACCATTCGCGCTGAATTGTGGAAGTCCAACGTGCACCGCTCTGGCCCTCGTCAGTGGTGGCATGAAATTCCTGCTCCAACTCCAGCTGTTCCTCCTCCTCTTCTTCGTCATAGCTGCTGGGGCCAGCGTTCCCTGAGGCGGATGGCCTGATGTTGGTACCATCACGCTGATCGTTTTCTCCTTCAGATTCCCCCAGTTGCATCATGACAGCTGTTTCCTTGATTTTCAACATTGACCTCTTCAGTAAACACAGCAGTGGTATGGTAATGCTGACTGAAGAGTTGTCACTGCTCACAAGCAACGTGGATTGCTCAAAATTTTGGAGGACTTGGCAGTGGTCCAACATGTTGGCCCAATCGGATCCACAGAAGCTTGGCAGCTGTCCGGATGCGCCTCGGTACTGCGCCGTCATGTACTGGACCACTGCACTCTTCTGCTCACAAAAGCGTGCTAGCATGTGCAGCGTAGAATTCCAGCGCGTAGGGACATCACACAGCAAGCGATGGTGGGGGAGATTGAAGCGCTCCTGCATCTTGGCGAGTGCCCCCGAAGCAGTACTGGAATTTCTACAATGTTTGGCCACTCGACGCACCTTCAACAGAAGATCGGCCACGCCTGGGTATGTCCTCAGGAACCGCTGAACTACTAGGTTCATCACGTGCGCCAGGCAAGGGATGTGTGTCAGCTTAGCCAACCTTAAAGCGCGAATGAGATTACTCCCATTATCACACACAACCATGCCCGGTTTCAAGTCCAGCGGTGCCAGCCACAAATCCGTCTGTTCCTTTATTCCCTTCCAAATTTCTTCCCCTGTGTGCTGCTTATCCCCAAGGCAGATCAGCTTCAGCAACGCTTGCTGACGCATGCCAACAGCTGTGCTGCACTGCTTCCACGATCCTACTGCTGCTGGGTTAGCGTTTCCGGATGAGGTACAGCTTTGAGATGCGTTGGAGGAGAAGGAGTCAGAGAGGTAGGTGCTGCTGTTGTTATCCAGTGGGAGGGACGGCGGTGCAGCTGTTTGCGGCGTGGGCAACACCCGCGCCGTAGCAGGTGAGGAATCGCTGCCAGGCTCCACAAGGTTCACCCAGTGCGCGGTAAGGGAGATGTATCGACCCTGGCCGAACGCACTCGTCCAAGTGTCAGTGGTGAGGTGAACCTTGCAGGCAACGGCATTCTTCAAGCTTCGGGTTATTTTGCTGACCACGTGCTCATGCAACTCAGGCACTGCAGAGCGCGCAAAGTGGTAGCGGCTGGGAACCACGTAACGTGGGATGGCCACTGACATCATGCCCTTGAAGCTGTTTGTCTCCACCACTCGATATGGCAGCATTTCGCAGGCCAGAAGCTTGGCTATGCTGGCTGTTACTGCCACGGCCCGGGGGTCATTTGCTGGCAATTTCCTCTTGCGCTCAAACATCTCCGACACAGACAACTGAACCGTAGCGCTGCACACGGAAGGGCTGTTGGTTGTTGTGTTTGATGAACACTGGGAGACCTCAAGAGCACTACTCTGGAAAGTGACAGTGTCAGCGTCGTCTGATGTTTGTGAATGTTGTGAACCACGCAATGGCTGGGCTACTGCTGCTGCTGAGGCGGGTCTGGTGGTGAGTCTGGTGAACCCAAGGGAGGCAGTGTTGCTGGTACCCTGTCCTGCCGCGTTTGCCCACAGAGTGGGATGTTTGGATAGCATGTGGCGGCTCATGCTGGTGGTGGAGAGGTTGTTAATACTTTTCCCCCTGCTCAGGCGAGTCTTGCACACCTTGCAAATCGCCATGGTAACATCCTCAGTGCAGTCTTCAAAGAAAGCCCAGACTTTGGAGCACCTGCCTCCTTGCTGGCGATTTCTGTTTCCTCCTCTTTTGCCTCTCACTCTAACTTCCACGCTTGTGGTGCCTGAAATTGCGCGCCGCCTACCTTGTGGCACAAGGCGAACTCGTGCAGCAGTGGGTTCTTCAACAGACTCATCTGTGCTGCTGCTACGACGGCGATGTTCTCGTTCACAAATAAAATCTGGGTCTCTGTCCACATTGTCCATACCCTCCTCTTCCATCTCCTCAAACTCGTCATATGTCATTGTGGGGGGCCGCCGCCGTGGAGTAGAGCTCCCCAGAACAACCTCTGCGCAGCTCACTCCAACGTCGTCTTCCAGATCTTGTCGGCCGACCTCCTGCAATTGCAACCCCTCCTGCCCAACTTGCTCTGGGATTTGGGTTTCCGAGTCCTCCTCGGACTCGCCTTGTATTTTAGTGCGCGGTGCATTTCCCACAGTTAATGGTTGTGAATCCGGGCACAACATTTCTGGCTGTTCCTCCATTGACCTTTCATAGGTGGAAGTTTGTTGGGCTGGGAATAGCTCCTGCGAATACCCCATTGTGTCCTGAGGTAATTCATAGGACTGGTTATCTGGCAGTTGTGTGCGTGGTGTCGCTGCCGGTTGTGTCAGCTTTGTGCCCACTGGCTCCTTGTAACTGGCTGAGGACTCGGACCTCGTGCGTGATGTGCTGGTGCTGCTTAACCCACTGCTGGACGCTTGAGAGGTCATCCAAGTAATTATCTGGTCCTGTTCTTTTGGATTTGTGAGGGTTGTTGTCCTGGACAACATGGGCGGTATTGAGTGGGTTTTCTTGGGTGCTCCCCTGTGGCCTGTACGTGAACCGTCAGGGGAAACACCTCTTCCCTTGCCCCTTCCTCTTTCACCGGATTTCTTCCTCATTTCACTTATCCTTACAGTACACGCTGACTGGCAGCAGTACAGTGGCAGTACAGAAATGCTATACAGTACCACTATTCCCAGCAGCGACACAGAGCACAATGCTATACAGTGGCGGGTGAGCGGTGTACTACTGTTCCCAGGCTCAGCAGACACAGAGTGGAAGTAAACACAATGCTATATAGTCTGGCTGAGCGGTGTACACAGAGTGGCAGTACACACAATGCTATATAGTCTGGCTAAGCCGTGTACACAGAGTGTCAGAAAACACAATGCTATATATAGCGTGGCTGAGCGAGGTGCACAGTGGCAGTACACACAATGCTATATTAGTCAGGCTAAGCCGTGTACACAGAGTGTCAGAAAGCACAATGCTATATATAGCGTGGCTGAGCGAGGTGCACAGTGGCAGTACACACAATGCTATATAGTCAGGCTAAGCCGTGTACACAGAGTGTCAGAAAACACAATGCTATATATAGCGTGGCTGAGCGAGGTGCACAGTGGCAGTACACACAATGCTTTATAGTCAGGCTGAGCCGTGTACACAGAGTGTCAGTAAACAATGGTATATAGTCTGGCTGAGCGGTGTACACAGAGTGTCAGTAAACAACGGTATATAGTCTGGCTGAGCGGTGTACACAGAGTGGCAGTAAACACAATGCTATATATAGCGTGGCTGAGCGAGGTGCACAGTGGCAGTACACACAATGCTATAGAGCCAGGCTAAGCCGTGTACACAGAGTGTCAGAAAACACAATGCTATATATAGCGTGGCTGAGCGAGGTGCACAGTGGCAGTACACACAATGCTATATTAGTCAGGCTAAGCCGTGTACACAGAGTGTCAGAAAACACAATGCTATATATAGCGTGGCTGAGCGAGGTGCACAGTGGCAGTACACACAATGCTATATATAGCGTGGCTGAGCGAGGTGCACAGTGGCAGTACACACAATGCTATATATAGCGTGGCTGAGCGAGGTGCACAGTGGCAGTACACACAATGCTATATATAGCGTGGCTGAGCGAGGTGCACAGTGGCAGTACACACAATGCTATATTAGTCAGGCTAAGCCGTGTACACAGAGTGTCAGAAAACACAATGCTATATATATAGCGTAGCTGAGCGAGGTGCACAGTGGCAGTACACACAATGCTATATATAGCGTGGCTGAGCGAGGTGCACAGTGGCAGTACACACAATGCTATATATAGCGTGGCTGAGCGAGGTGCACAGTGGCAGTACACACAATGCTATATTAGTCAGGCTAAGCCGTGTACACAGAGTGTCAGAAAACACAATGCTATATATATAGCGTGGCTGAGCGAGGTGCACAGTGGCAGTACACACAATGCTATATATAGCGTGGCTGAGCGAGGTGCACAGTGGCAGTACACACAATGCTATATATAGCGTGGCTGAGCGAGGTGCACAGTGGCAGTACACACAATGCTATATTAGTCAGGCTAAGCCGTGTACACAGAGTGTCAGAAAACACAATGCTATATATATAGCGTGGCTGAGCGAGGTACACAGTGGCAGTACACACAATGCTATATATAGCGTGGCTGAGCGAGGTGCACAGTGGCAGTACACACAATGCTATATATAGCGTGGCTGAGCGAGGTGCACAGTGGCAGTACACACAATGCTATATTAGTCAGGCTAAGCCGTGTACACAGAGTGTCAGAAAACACAATGCTATATATATAGCGTGGCTGAGCGAGGTGCACAGTGGCAGTACACACAATGCTATATATAGCGTGGCTGAGCGAGGTGCACAGTGGCAGTACACACAATGCTATATATAGTGTGGCTGAGCGAGGTGCACAGTGGCAGTACACACAATGCTATATTAGTCAGGCTAAGCCGTGTACACAGAGTGTCAGAAAACACAATGCTATATATATAGCGTGGCTGAGCGAGGTGCACAGTGGCAGTAAACACAATGCTATATATAGCGTGGCTGAGCGAGGTGCACAGTGGCAGTACACACAATGCTATATATAGCGTGGCTGAGCGAGGTGCACAGTGGCAGTACACACAATGCTATATATAGCGTGGCTGAGCGAGGTGCACAGTGGCAGTACACACAATGCTATATTAGTCAGGCTAAGCCGTGTACACAGAGTGTCAGAAAACACAATGCTATATATATAGCGTGGCTGAGCGAGGTGCACAGTGGCAGTACACACAATGCTATATATAGCGTGGCTGAGCGAGGTGCACAGTGGCAGTACACACAATGCTATATATAGCGTGGCTGAGCGAGGTGCACAGTGGCAGTACACACAATGCTATATTAGTCAGGCTAAGCCGTGTACACAGAGTGTCAGAAAACACAATGCTATATATATAGCGTGGCTGAGCGAGGTACACAGTGGCAGTAAACAATGCTATATATAGTGTGGCTGAGCGAGCGGTGTACTACTGTTCCCAGCAGCGACACACAATGACTGGGGGGGACCCTGGCTAGCGTGGCTGGAGAGCGAACTACCCTGCCTGCCTACCCAAAGCTAAACCCACAGACAAATGGCGGAGATATGACGTGGTTCGGGTATTTATTTACCCGAACCACGTGACCGTTCGGCCAATCAGAGCGCGTTCGGGCCCGAACCACGTGACCCGTTCGGCCAATCACAGCGCTAGCCGAACGTTCGGGGAACGTTCGGCCATGCGCTCTTAGTTCGGCCATGTGGCCGAACGGTTTGGCCGAGCACCGTCAGGTGTTCGGCCGAACTCGAACATCACCCGAACAGGGTGATGTTCTGCAGAACCCGAACAGTGGCGAACACTGTTCGCCCAACACTAGTGCTGAGTGACAGGGTGCTGGTGTTGCCCACTGGGGCTGGAGAACTGCACTCCTCCTCCTCCTCCCCAGGCAGTGCTGGTCGGCTGCTGCTGCTCTTGCGAACAGGAGTGGTGGCGGGCAGGGGTGGACTGGCCCAGGGGGACGGGGGGCAATTGCCCCCCGGGCCACCCAAATCTTAAGTAATTATGGCCGGACATACCACAGGTGACAGGTTCGCAGTGGGGATCGCAACCTCCCCGTGCTGCTGTGCCTGATGTGTCGTCGAAGTGAGCTGTCTCACTCTTCAGCTTTCTGTACTGGGGGGTGGGGCTGGGGGCCTGGAGCTGCGGCTACGAGTGGCTGGCTGGAGGAGTCAGACACTCTGGGGGCTGGGAGTCGGAGATGCCACCTATAGCTGCTTGCTGCTGTGGAGGAGGAGGTGTAGGACTGATGAGACAGGAGGATAGAGGAGGCCGGGTCCAGGTTGCCAGAGGAGAAGGTGGTTTTTATAAATTTTGTTTCTGTACTTCTTCTCCCTTCTTGTCACTGAGTTACTCACACTTTGCTGCCTGCCTGCTACTGCTGTCAAATTCAATTCTCTGCCCAGGCCAGTGCCCTCTGAGGTTTTTTTTTGTGTGATAATCATCCCCATTCTGACACTGGCCTGAGGGGGAACGTTTTTTTCTTCTTGTGGTGTGATTGGCGGCAGGGGAGGGGGGAGGCAGGCAGTTAGGCACTGTCAAACACGTAGTTGGAGGGGGGGGGGAGTAGGTGTCAGACAAGTAGTTTGTATGGTGGGTGGGCAGGAGTGGGGTTAGGCATCACCAGGTAGGTGTGTGTGTGTGTGTGTGGGGGGGGGGGGGGGTTGTTTAAAGGAGTTATCAGGCATTTTTAATGAAATAAGTGCTACTTACCCGGGGCTTCCTCCAGCCCCACGCTCCCAGCATGTCCCTCGCCGCAGCTCTGCAGTCAGCCATTCGCTGCCGCTGCCTCACAGTCCCTGGCGATGGCACCAGTCCGACCTGGATGTCGGCCTGTACTGCGCCTGTGTGAGCAGCACTGTCAATCACCGCCACGTGGACCGGAGTGTACTGCGCAGGCGCAGTAGTTCAGCGTTTGCACAGTACGCTCTGGTCCATGTGGCGGTGATTGACAGCACCGATCGCACAGGCGCAGTCGGCCTGATGTCATCGTCGGGGGCTGGGAGGCAGCGAACAGCTGACTGCAGAGCTGCGGCAAGGGACATGCTGGGAGCTTGGGGCTGGACGAGCCCTGGGTAAGTAGCACTTATTTTCATAAAAAAATAAAAAGCCTTTTACTCCTTTACGGGATCCGTTAAAAATGGCGCCAGAGCCTACAGTGTAAAAATGGCGCCGCATTAATTTGCATTATAAAACGATATTTATCGTTTTATGAGTTAAAAAATGGCGCCGCACTAAAAATGATATTTATCGTTTTATGACTTCCATAAAACTATAAATAAATTTTTGAAATGTAAGTCATAAAACGATAAATATCGTTTTGAAATGTGTTGAATATGGGGTTTGCTCCCAGTGTGTGTGTGTGTGTGTGTGTGTGTGTGTATATATATATATATATATATATATATATATATATGTATTTGTGTGTGTGTATATGTGTGTGTGTGTGTGTGTGTGTGTGTGTATGTGTGTGTGTGTGTGTGTGTGTGTATGTGTGTGTGTGTGTGTGTGTGTGTGTGTGTGTGTGTGTGTGTGTATGTGTGTGTGTGTGTATGTGTGTGTATATGTGTGTGTGTGTGTGTGTGTGTGTGTGTGTGTGTGTGTGTGTGTGTGTGTGTGTGTGTGTGTGTGTGTGTGTGTATATATATATATGTGTGTGTGTGTGTGTGTGTG
This sequence comes from Hyperolius riggenbachi, assembly GCF_040937935.1. Classification (NCBI taxonomy): domain Eukaryota; kingdom Metazoa; phylum Chordata; class Amphibia; order Anura; family Hyperoliidae; genus Hyperolius; species Hyperolius riggenbachi. The sequence continues at coordinate 390,308,396 of NC_090648.1, forward strand.
TGTGTGTGTGTATATATATATATATATATATAAAGAAAACGAGGAGTTGCAGCACACGGCTCTTTATTGAGCAGATAAAGTGGTTACAGACAGACGTTTCGGTTGCTTCCAACCTTCTTCAATGTCAAAGTACAAGTGTACAACATGAAACATTTATACCCGCCCAACAGGAAGTGACATGCTAAGTATACACCCATTATCATCAATGGCAAGACAATAAGTCCAAAAGACTACAGATAGTGTTAAATTCACACTTATCTGTTCCAGAGACAGTCCATGTATCAAATTCCTGTGTCTTTATCCGATTCATATCGTCCAATATGTAGGTACATTATCTGTAATGTTACAAAACAACACATCATAAATATAAATGCAGGTCAAAGTCCCTATTCAAACCCAGCGGGTGTAGGGACCCCAATTTATGAATCCACATGACCTCTTGTTTTTTAAGGAGCAAAACCCGATCCCCCCCTCTTCTAGGCCTAGGTATGTGATCAATAATCATGAATTTAAGATCTATGTCTCTGTGGCCCATAGATCTCCAATGTCTGGCTACCGGCAGATCAGAGGATCCCCCCCTGACAGAGCTCCTGTGTTGGCTGATGCGATCTCGCACCTTTTGTGTGGTTTCCCCCACATATCGTAACCCACAAGGGCATGTTAACATATACACCACAAAGGAGCTCTGGCAGGTGAGGAAATGTCTGATCTGATAGTTGTCCCCAAATGTCGACCCCTTGGTCATATGTTGGCACTCAGAGCAAGAAAGACAAGGATATGACCCCTTACGTCTAGGGCCAAAAAAACTGGTGGTCTCACCAGTTGTGGGCAAAATATCAGCTCTCACCAACCTGCTGCCTATGGTCTCATTACGCCTATAGGCTGGTATAGGAGGGGTGTGAAACTCAGGAATTTCCGGGTATGCATCGCCCAAGATGTGCCAGTGTCGCTTAACGCATGCCATAACTTTGTTAGAAGAACCATGAAACTGGCACACAAAGGGCAACCGTACACTCGGATCTCTGCCGGCTATCCTGGTTTCATCATTGACAGACTTAATCTTCTCCATTTCCTCCTGAATTAAATCACGGGGATAACCACGCTCAGAGAGCCTGTCAGCCATCTGCTGCCTTCTTCTATCAAGAACTTGAGTATCAGTCACTATTCTTTCCACACAGAGCAATTGGCTCCTTGCTACTGATTTGAAGACAGCAGGGGGATGGAAGCTCTCATGGCGAAGCAGTTGGTTATGATCAGTTGGTTTCTGATAAAAATCCGATACCAAACCGTCTCCACAGCGTCTGATCGTGGTGTCTAAGAAATTCAATTCAAAACGATCATATGTAATTTCAAATTTCAGATTGGCATGAAATTGGTTGAGAGTGTCATGAAAGGACAGTAGGGACCCAATGTGGCCCCGCCACACCGCAAAGATGTCGTCAATGAAACGCCACCAGACACCACAGTGTCTGGCGTACGCTTCATTGTTATAGACATATGTACTCTCAAAGCGGTGCATGAATGCACCCGCGAACGACGGAGCCACATTGGATCCCATCGCCGTCCCCCGCAATTGTAGGTAAAAGATGTCCTTAAAAAGGAAGTAATTGTTATCTAGAACAAAATGCAACAAGGTATCAAAAAAGGACAATTGCGGCTGTGAGTATGACCCACATGACTCAATAAATTCCAAACATGCCAAAATACCCTCAGTTTGTGGAATAGACGTATAAAGTGATGAAACGTCCCAACTAACCAACCACACTTCATCTGTTGGAGTAAACTTCAAAGATGACACTCTATTAAGGAAATCAGATGTATCATGGATGAAAGATGGTGTATTTCGTATGAGTGGGGACAACACCTTGTCCAATAGTGTGGCACATGGGGTAAAAATCGACCCTATGCCAGCCACTATTGGACGCCCCGGAGGGTTCTCAAGGTTTTTGTGGACCTTTGGCAGAGTGTATAACACCGGGGTAATGGGATGTGCTACATACAAATAGTCACTCAGATCTCTGGTAATCACTTGTTGGAAAATTGCTGTATCTAAAATGCTGCGTAATGCAGTTTTTAGCTGTGGGGCGGGGTTGCCTGGTAGTTGTTTATAGACTTCTTTTACAGACAATTGGGACAAAATTTCTGCCTCATAGTTCTTGTAGTCCATAACTACCAGGGCCCCGCCCTTATCAGCAGGTTTCAGCACAATGTCTCTCCTTTTGCTAAGTTCAAATAGGGCATTTCTCTCCCCCAAACTTAAGTTATTGCCAGTATAGTCTTTACTGCTTGACTTAATCAATCGATCAATGTCCCCTGAGACCTTATTAATAAACATCTCCACTCCAGTATATGAACTAGGAGGCACAAAACGGCTCTTTGGAAATAACTGAAACTGTTTACTATTCAAGGCAGTGGATGTGACCGACCTAGTAATGGCCGGTTTCAACAGGAAATGTACTTTCAGTCTGATTTGTCGAAACAATCTATATGTATCCTGCTTCAAAGTAAACGTATCAAGTACAGTTCTAGGAGTAAATCCCAGTCCTCTATTAAGTACACGTACCTCATCACTCTTCAGTTCAGCGACCGACAGATTCATGATCGCTCCTAACGTCGTTGGCTCCGAGTCACTCTGCGCTCCGGTGGGTCGCGCGGAGCCAACGGGGTTGAAGCGGGTGCGGCGGTGTTTCCGGCCTGCTCTGTGGTGATATCTCTTGTTTTGCGGCGGCGTCGTTGTTGTTGCCGGCCACGGCCTAAAAAACGGCCAGCCGGGGAGGAAGAGGAACCGGAAGTGGGGATAGATGACGTTGACGGTGCACGGTCCGTGCGCCAATTGCGTCCTCCCGTGGAATTCCAATGATACACTTGGTTCCGGCGATAGTCCTCCTGATCCCGGTCAAACTTTGTGCGCTTGCGCTCTTGTAGCGTAACTCGAAGGTCCGCCAGAGTCTTATCAAGACGCTCTTTGGTCGTAGTAAATTCCTCCGCCGTAAGTGTATTGCGAAGCTCCGCCTCCACCGCTGCAGCTTTAGTCTGTAAGACGGGCAGTTCTTTCTGGATCTGTTGGATGGTCAGCGTAATAAGGTCAAAGGAGCACTTATTGAGTATTTGTGCAAAGAGAGTTTTAAATTCCTCAGAGTCAGAGAATAATGTAGGAGTCAAACGGACTCGCAAACCACGTGGGATGTAGCGTACCCGGTGGTACTCTGCCAAAGTGACACAATGTAGCTCCAAAGCCAATTGCCGCTTAAGCAGCTTCTCCCAAGATCTGGTATTAACTGTAGATGTTTTCTGCGTGAGAAAGTCACGCGATCCAGTGACCTCCGTATGGATCCTTGATGTCTCTTCTTCTGTGTAGGAAAAGACACCACTGACAGGGACGGTAGGTGCAGGTTCCATAACGTGAAGCACGCTGACTCAGGGCAGATTATACAGAGTCCGAGGGGAGTCAACAGCTCACACTGGTGTCAGGAGGTGTATGCCCGCAACTAGGGGAGCCCAATCCCCCACAGGTATATAAAGAAAACGAGGAGTTGCAGCACACGGCTCTTTATTGAGCAGATAAAGTGGTTACAGACAGACGTTTCGGTTGCTTCCAACCTTCTTCAATGTCAAAGTACAAGTGTACAACATGAAACATTTATACCCGCCCAACAGGAAGTGACATGCTAAGTATACACCCATTATCATCAATGGCAAGACAATAAGTCCAAAAGACTACAGATAGTGTTAAATTCACACTTATCTGTTCCAGAGACAGTCCATGTATCAAATTCCTGTGTCTTTATCCGATTCATATCGTCCAATATGTAGGTACATTATCTGTAATGTTACAAAACAACACATCATAAATATAAATGCAGGTCAAAGTCCCTATTCAAACCCAGCGGGTGTAGGGACCCCAATTTATGAATCCACATGACCTCTCGTTTTTTAAGGAGCAAAACCCGATCCCCCCCTCTTCTAGGCCTAGGTATGTGATCAATAATCATGAATTTAAGATCTATGTCTCTGTGGCCCATAGATCTCCAATGTCTGGCTACCGGCAGATCAGAGGATCCCCCCCTGACAGAGCTCCTGTGTTGGCTGATGGCTGATTAAATTCATGATTATTGATCACATACCTAGGCCTAGAAGAGGGGGGGATCGGGTTTTGCTCCTTAAAAAACGAGAGGTCATGTGGATTCATAAATTGGGGTCCCTACACCCGCTGGGTTTGAATAGGGACTTTGACCTGCATTTATATTTATGATGTGTTGTTTTGTAACATTACAGATCATGTACCTACATATTGGACGATATGAATCGGATAAAGACACAGGAATTTGATACATGGACTGTCTCTGGAACAGATAAGTGTGAATTTAACACTATCTGTAGTCTTTTGGACTTATTGTCTTGCCATTGATGATAATGGGTGTATACTTAGCATGTCACTTCCTGTTGGGCGGGTATAAATGTTTCATGTTGTACACTTGTACTTTGACATTGAAGAAGGTTGGAAGCAACCGAAACGTCTGTCTGTAACCACTTTATCTGCTCAATAAAGAGCCGTGTGCTGCAACTCCTCGTTTTCTTTATATACCTGTGGGGGATTGGGCTCCCCTAGTTGCGGGCATACACCTCCTGACACCAGTGTGAGCTGTTGACTCCCCTCGGACTCTGTATAATCTGCCCTGAGTCAGCGTGCTTCACGTTATGGAACCTGCACCTACCGTCCCTGTCAGTGGTGTCTTTTCCTACACAGAAGAAGAGACATCAAGGATCCATACGGAGGTCACTGGATCGCGTGACTTTCTCACGCAGAAAACATCTACAGTTAATACCAGATCTTGGGAGAAGCTGCTTAAGCGGCAATTGGCTTTGGAGCTACATTGTGTCACTTTGGCAGAGTACCACCGGGTACGCTACATCCCACGTGGTTTGCGAGTCCGTTTGACTCCTACATTATTCTCTGACTCTGAGGAATTTAAAACTCTCTTTGCACAAATACTCAATAAGTGCTCCTTTGACCTTATTACGCTGACCATCCAACAGATCCAGAAAGAACTGCCCGTCTTACAGACTAAAGCTGCAGCGGTGGAGGCGGAGCTTCGCAATACACTTACGGCGGAGGAATTTACTACGACCAAAGAGCGTCTTGATAAGACTCTGGCGGACCTTCGAGTTACGCTACAAGAGCGCAAGCGCACAAAGTTTGACCGGGATCAGGAGGACTATCGCCGGAACCAAGTGTATCATTGGAATTCCACGGGAGGACGCAATTGGCGCACGGACCGTGCACCGTCAACGTCATCTATCCCCACTTCCGGTTCCTCTTCCTCCCCGGCTGGCCGTTTTTTAGGCCGTAGCCGGCAACAACAACGACGCCGCCGCAAAACAAGAGATATCACCACAGAGCAGGCCGGAAACACCGCCGCACCCGCTTCAACCCCATTGGCTCCGCGCGACCCACCGGAGCGCAGAGTGACTCGGAGCCAACGACGTTAGGAGCGATCATGAATCTGTCGGTCGCTGAACTTAAGAGTGATGAGGTACGTGTACTTAATAGAGGACTGGGATTTACTCCTAGAACTGTACTTGATACGTTTACTTTGAAGCAGGATACATATAGATTGTTTCGACAAATCAGACTGAAAGTACATTTCCTGTTGAAACCGGCCATTACTAGGTCGGTCACATCCACTGCCTTGAATAGTAAACAGTTTCAGTTATTTCCAAAGAGCCGTTTTGTGCCTCCTAGTTCATATACTGGAGTGGAGATGTTTATTAATAAGGTCTCAGGGGACATTGATCGATTGATTAAGTCAAGCAGTAAAGACTATACTGGCAATAACTTAAGTTTGGGGGAGAGAAATGCCCTATTTGAACTTAGCAAAAGGAGAGACATTGTGCTGAAACCTGCTGATAAGGGCGGGGCCCTGGTAGTTATGGACTACAAGAACTATGAGGCAGAAATTTTGTCCCAATTGTCTGTAAAAGAAGTCTATAAACAACTACCAGGCAACCCCGCCCCACAGCTAAAAACTGCATTACGCAGCATTTTAGATACAGCAATTTTCCAACAAGTGATTACCAGAGATCTGAGTGACTATTTGTATGTAGCACATCCCATTACCCCGGTGTTATACACTCTGCCAAAGGTCCACAAAAACCTTGAGAACCCTCCGGGGCGTCCAATAGTGGCTGGCATAGGATCGATTTTTACCCCATGTGCCACACTATTGGACAAGGTGTTGTCCCCACTCATACGAAATACACCATCTTTCATCCGTGATGCATCTGATTTCCTTAATAGAGTGTCATCTTTGAAGTTTACTCCAACAGATGAAGTGTGGTTGGTTAGTTGGGACGTTTCATCACTTTATACGTCTATTCCACAAACTGAGGGTATTTTGGCATGTTTGGAATTTATTGAGTCATGTGGGTCATACTCACAGCCGCAATTGTCCTTTTTTGATACCTTGTTGCATTTTGTTCTAGATAACAATTACTTCCTTTTTAAGGACATCTTTTACCTACAATTGCGGGGGACGGCGATGGGATCCAATGTGGCTCCGTCGTTCGCGGGTGCATTCATGCACCGCTTTGAGAGTACATATGTCTATAACAATGAAGCGTACGCCAGACACTGTGGTGTCTGGTGGCGTTTCATTGACGACATCTTTGCGGTGTGGCGGGGCCACATTGGGTCCCTACTGTCCATTCATGACACTCTCAACCAATTTCATGCCAATCTGAAATTTGAAATTACATATGATCGTTTTGAATTGAATTTCTTAGACACCACGATCAGACGCTGTGGAGACGGTTTGGTATCTGATTTTTATCAGAAACCAACTGATCATAACCAACTGCTTCGCTATGAGAGCTTCCATCCCCCTGCTGTCTTCAAATCAGTAGCAAGGAGCCAATTGCTCCGTGTGGAAAGAATAGTGACTGATACTCAAGTTCTTGATAGAAGAAGGCAGCAGATGGCTGACAGGCTCTCTGAGCGTGGGTATCCCCGTGATTTAATTCAGGAGGAAATGGAGAAGATTAAGTCTGTCAATGATGAAACCAGGATAGCCGGCAGAGATCCGAGTGTACGGTTGCCCTTTGTGTGCCAGTTTCATGGTTCTTCTAACAAAGTTATGGCATGCGTTAAGCGACACTGGCACATCTTGGGCGATGCATACCCGGAAATTCCTGAGTTTCACACCCCTCCTATACCAGCCTATAGGCGTAATGAGACCATAGGCAGCAGGTTGGTGAGAGCTGATATTTTGCCCACAACTGGTGAGACCACCAGTTTTTTTGGCCCTAGACGTAAGGGGTCATATCCTTGTCTTTCTTGCTCTGAGTGCCAACATATGACCAAGGGGTCGACATTTGGGGACAACTATCAGATCAGACATTTCCTCACCTGCCAGAGCTCCTTTGTGGTGTATATGTTAACATGCCCTTGTGGGTTACGATATGTGGGGGAAACCACACAAAAGGTGCGAGATCGCATCAGCCAACACAGGAGCTCTGTCAGGGGGGGATCCTCTGATCTGCCGGTAGCCAGACATTGGAGATCTATGGGCCACAGAGACATAGATCTTAAATTCATGATTATTGATCACATACCTAGGCCTAGAAGAGGGGGGGATCGGGTTTTGCTCCTTAAAAAACGAGAGGTCATGTGGATTCATAAATTGGGGTCCCTACACCCGCTGGGTTTGAATAGGGACTTTGACCTGCATTTATATTTATGATGTGTTGTTTTGTAACATTACAGATCATGTACCTACATATTGGACGATATGAATCGGATAAAGACACAGGAATTTGATACATGGACTGTCTCTGGAACAGATAAGTGTGAATTTAACACTATCTGTAGTCTTTTGGACTTATTGTCTTGCCATTGATGATAATGGGTGTATACTTAGCATGTCACTTCCTGTTGGGCGGGTATAAATGTTTCATGTTGTACACTTGTACTTTGACATTGAAGAAGGTTGGAAGCAACCGAAACGTCTGTCTGTAACCACTTTATCTGCTCAATAAAGAGCCGTGTGCTGCAACTCCTCGTTTTCTTTATATACCTGTGGGGGATTGGGCTCCCCTAGTTGCGGGCATACACCTCCTGACACCAGTGTGAGCTGTTGACTCCCCTCGGACTCTATATATATATATATATGTGTGTGTGTGTGTGTGTGTGTGTGTGTATGTATGTATGTATGTATATATATATATATGTGTGTGTGTGTGTATATATATATATATGTGTGTGTGTGTGTGTGTGTGTGTATGTATGTATGTATGTATGTATGTATATATATATATATGTGTGTATGTGTGTGTGTATGTATGTGTATGTGTGTGTGTATATATATATGTGTGTGTGTGTGGGTGTGTGTGTGTGTGTGTATGAATATATACATACATACATACACACACACACACACACACATATATACACACACACTCACACATATATATACAGACACACACACACACACACACACACACACACATCCAGGAAAGGAACTTTAAACTCTCAAAAACGAAAAAGATCGTTTTTCGTAAAAACGATAAATATCGTTTTTCGTAAAAACGATAAAGACCATTTTTAGTAAAAACGATAAATATCGTTTTTTTTAAATATCGTGCGTAACCAGGTGCCATTTTTTGGCTGGCGCCATTTTTAACTGGACCCCTCCTTTACGGTTAGGCATCAGACACAGACAGGTAGATTGTGCAGAGAAATGGGGTTAGGCATCAGGTACATAGTGTGTGTGGCTGGGGCTGTTAGTCATCACAATTTGAAGATTTGCACACAAGAAAGATATGGCTTTGGGCTGGGGATGCCGTGAAACGGGCCTCTAGTTTGTGTTGTCCCCCCAGGCCAAAAGGTCCCAGTCCTCCCCTGGTGGCGGGGGTGGAGGACTCGGTTCCAGAGCTAATGGTGGCCTGCTCATCCACCATCAGTTCCACCACAGAGTCTGTGTCCTTCTCCTCAATAGGACGGCTACGACCTGGCGGTGGGAGGAACATCTGCGCCACACGCTGCTGCTGTTTCTCTGCAGCGTGACTCCCAGCTGTTGGGCGGCCAAGGCGTCCACGGCCAGTGGCTAATGGCAGAATAGCCACCGGTGCAGATGCAGAACTGCTCATGGTGGTGGTGGCGCGGCTGCCTCACCCACGACCTCCTCTCTTGGCGATGCCTTTGCTGCCCTTGCTGCCCCTGCCCAAACCGCGGCTGCCAGTGCCAGACATCGTATATTTTTAATATTATACAAATGAAAAAAAAACTTATGTATTTAAAGGCGAGTGGGACAAGTGGGGTACTTTAATGGAGTGGGACTGGTGGTGGTGGGTGTGTGAGGTGACGGACAGGTGTACTCTACAGCAGAGATCGGTGTAGCGCTAACGAGAGAGTGCGCCGTGCACACACGAAGACCCTAGCTGACGCTGACTGACGGTGTCCCTATACACAGACTACAGTACAAGTCAGCAAATACACAATAGAAGTAATAGAAACAATAGGAGGGGTGTAGCACTAACGAGAGGGTGCGGACACCGCAGACGTGCACTGCGCACACAAAGACCCTAGCTGACGCTGACTGACGGTGTCCCTATACACAGACTACAGTACAAGTCAGCAAATACACAATAGAAGTAATAGAAAAAAAATAGGACGGGTGTAGCACTAACGAGAGGGTGTGGACAGCGCAGACGTGCACTGCGCACACAAAGACCCTAGCTGACGCTGACTGACGGTGTCCCTATACACAGACTACAGTACAGTATAGTCAGCGAATACACAATACAAGTAATATAAACAATAGGACGGGTGTAGCACTAACGAGAGGGTGCGGACAGCGCAAACGTGCACTGCGCACACAAAGACCCTAGCTGACGCTGACTGATGGTGTCCCTATACACAGAGTACAGTACAATTCAGCGAATACACAATAGAAGTATTATAAACAATAGGACAGGTGTAGCACTAACGAGAGGGTGCGGACAGCGCAGATGTGCACTGCGCACACAAAGACCCTAGCTGACGCTGACTGACGGTGTCCCTATGCACAGACTACAGTACAATTAAGCGAATACACAATAGAAGTAATATAAACAATAGGACAGGTGTAGCACTAATGAGAGGGTGCGGACAGCGCAGATGTGCACTGCGCACACAAAGACCCTAGGTAACGCGGTGACGGACGGTCCCTATACACATACTAGAGTACACTACAGTACTACTAACTAAACAATAGAAGAATCTAGCTAAATAATAGAACAGGTGTGACTAGATTACAGAGAGCAGATACAGGACAGGTATAGCAGTAAAGCTGGGCCTTGCTAACTACAAAATAGTACAAATCTATCTAACACAGAAGTAGTAGTACAGCAGAGTAGGACAGGTGAGAGCACAGGTAACTAGAGACTAGAGCACAGAGCAGGGCAGACTGCCTTGCCTAGGCACAGGGCCTAGCTGCTGGCTGCAGCTGCAGCAGGCAGCTGCAGCAGTGACAGTCTCCCTCCCTAGTCCCTAATCACACAAACTAAACTGCCTAAAATACAATCTATCTACAATACAAAGCAATACAGTTGAATATCAAGTGTTGGAGTGTAAAAACGCTTGGTTTAGAACAATATAAATGCACTTGCACACAGACAAAAAGCACTGGAGCAATCTCTCAGTACAGTTAGTCAGTAAGTCGCAAGCAGGACGAGTGAGGCAAGATGGCGTACGCTATTTATAGAGGGCGGCTTGGCCAGGCTCCGCCTCTGTGATTGGCTGCAGTCAGAGGGCTGGGAGCCCTCTGATTCGCTTGTGAGGACTCAAGGTGACGTCAGACGTGACGCTATCCGAGCTGGTGACACTATCCGAGCTCGGATAGCTAGGATATCTCCGGATATCTGCTTGCTATCCGAGTGCACTCGGATAGAACAGCCCGGATAGCTAATACTATTCGAGCTCAGTATTCGAGCTCGAATAGTGAAAAAAGAGCTAGGATATCCTAGCTCAGATGAGCACCACTGATGGTGTGATTTAAAGAGAGCTGTCCATTCTTGGAGCCCATCAAACCTGAATGATCTACAGATGTTTTATTAACAGCAATGGTCCAAAAACACCTTACGACAGATTGCAGACAGTCATTGAGTACAGTTAAAGATTACAATCCAAAAATTGTGCAAAAGGAGGATATACAACAACATATTGATTGTATTCATTTTTAGCAGTGTACACAATTATGCACCTGCTTCTTTAAGTTAAACAACTGATGTAAAATGACTTCAAATCCAATAAACTTCATTTCACTTTCCTAATAGTAGCACTAGCAAGGCGTGTGGTTGTTACGATAAAATTGTGAGTTGCATACCCAATAGGAGAGACAATTTGTTAGACATGAAAATCGTGAGGATTGACAAGGTTGAAAAAACGTACACATCCCGCTACATATTTGAAAAACACATTATTTACTTACATTTCCGAAGCTCTAATTTCATTTTCTTCACCACACATGGCGTCTTCGACTTAAAGTCACTCCACATAGTCTGGATCTTCTTGACCGACCATGTGCGGTGATATTAAGTCTCTAGGTCCCGCTGCAGCTGGTCCATCACAGCCCTCTTCTCCTCCCTCTTCCCCTTATCATAGCCCCCTTGTAACATTGCCTGCAAAAAAACAAACAAAAAAAATTAATGATCCGCAAAAAGTAACCTTTAAAATACATACATCTCTTGCTATTTTACTAACATATGATAAGACTGATGAAAAGTAATTTGAATGTTCAATTGACTTATTATCATCAGTCTTATCAACTCCTTGAACAATAGAAGGAGATTTTCTGTAAGTGAATCGAAATCAAAGTTATGAGAGCCTAAAGGCCCGTACACACGCTACACGGGAGGCAACCACGGGTCTCTCGTCACCTCCTGCTTGGCAGATTTTCCGCGGACAGTCCGGCGTGTCTACAGGGTCTCGGCTGACTGATAAGGCTGTTTCTGAAGTTCTGAGCGATCCGCCGGGCGACCTTTAAAGACCGCAGTTGAGTGTTGACTTGAGTGTGTGTATGGGGCGTAAAGTTGTGTAGTCTGAACATTAAGCCCTTCAATTACAAAGCTTCATGGTACTATTAAAGTAGCTACAGATGCAGCATGCATTACAGTCAAGCAAAATAAATTGCAAGTCATGGATTAATACAGTGAAGAAGAAAAAAAAAACGTACTTTAATGATAAATTTTTTCTCCTGCTTCGTGAGGCGTGCAGAGGCGGACGTCCTGCTCCTCCCACCATCACCACCACTCACACCGGCTTCTGCTGCACCAGCCATCTTCGTAGAACTCTATGAATAATAACATTGTGAAATATGGAATATATTTTTTAATATACGAGAAATTATTTCTGAGCAAAACATCTGTAATTGCAATGAGTTTGCTGTTTTGAGACAGCGACATAGCGTTCTATAGTCGGTACCGTACAATGACTATTGTGTAAATGGCTATCTAGTTACAAATCATCTGATTAATAGTAATACGTACTTGCTATGGAGCTGTAATGAATAAGAAAATTACCGCTGTGGCAGAAGACAGCGCTGCCACTGCTTCTGCCTCTGGGAATGCGGAGGGAGCATTGGTGTCATCTGGAGTTGGCAGCGTGCGGCATTCTGGCTTGTCCGCGCTGCATAGGAGGAGGCGTGCACACGATCAACGCAGCTGCCTTTATGCGTTGAGAAGGAAGATCAGCTGACAAGCCGGTCAGCTGACTTCGGGTCATGCCTGCTAGCGGATGATTGGCTGGGAGATTATGGGCGGGGATTGTGAATATCCTCTGACATGTAAGGCCGCAGCTCACAGTTGCCGATTGTCTGCTGTTGCGAATGCTCACGTGTTAGCACTCAGACCTAGTCAGATCCTAGTGCACTGAACCCAGGAGGAAACCAGCCTATCTGCACATTGCTAGATTCGTTTATTTTGCTATTATTGATAGCTGTAACCAGTAATTCCTCATCGTAACACCCTCCTGGTTTTATAGAGTATACATTGTACTATTTGTGAATGAATCTGTGTTTGTCTCCTGACTCTCGCCTGCTGATTCTGTGCTTCGTGATTCTGATCCAGTTGCTGACATCTGCTTACTCTACACTGTGAACCTGCTCATCGATTCTGTACCTATATCTGTTGCCAAACTCTGTCAGTCTGACCCTGCATCTCTCAGTGAGTTCCTTCACTGAGAATCATTGCTCCTGTGAACCATTATCACTAGGAGACCGTACAGTGATCCCATTCAGTGGTTCAACTCCACTGAGGAATTACAGTCGGTATACTGTTCATTATTGTATGCATATCATTGTTATCCAGTGTATCTTGCCTGGTACACTAACACTCCATTCAGTGTATGATCTGGTGTCTCGTCTCACTCTAGCATATCTGATTATTGGTGATTCTGTAGATCGCCATATAACCTAGAGTGACCAGATTTTTGTGGGTCCAACCTGGGACGGGGCGTGGGGCGGTCGGGGGCGGCGCGCAGAGCGCCACGTCGAATAGTGGGGAGGACTGAGGAGCGTGCAGCAACGAAGACTGGGGGGAGGGGGCTGTGCGCCGTGGTGAAAAATGGGCGTGGCCATGACATTGTATGGGCGGAGCTAACGTAATGATGTAACAGCGAGGCATAAGAAAGCAGTGTTTACGCCATGATGTGGACAAACGAGACTTTGCATCATGGGTGTGCAGAAACTGTGTGATGCTAATAGTATACCGTAACCACAAAGCAGCAAACATAGCCATCTATGACCATTAAATAATAAATGCAGTAACAGTTACCCAGGACACCAGAAAATAAACGCAATAGGCAACATGTCAGCACAAAATAACCGCAATGCGGGCAACATGTCAGTATAAAATAAATGCAATGCGGGCAAACATGTCAGTACAAAATAAACGCAATGCGGGCAACATGTCAGTACAAAATAAACGCAATGCGGGCAAACATGTCAGTACAAAATAAACGCAATGCGGGCAAACATGTCAGTACAAAATAAACGCAATCTGGGCAACATGTCAGTACAAAATAAACGCAATGCGGGCAAACATTTCACCAGAAAATAAACGCAATGCGGGCAAACATGTCAGTACAAAATAAACGCAATGTGGGCAACATGTCAGTACAAAATAAACGCAATGCGGGCAACATGTCAGTACAAAATAAACGCAATGCGGGCAAACATTTCACCAGAAAATAAACGCAATGCGGGCAAACATTTCGCCAGACAATAAACGCAATGCGGGCAAACATGTCAGTACAAAATAAACGCAATGCGGTCAACATGTCAGTACAAAATAAACGCAATGCGGGCAAACATTTCACCAGAAAATAAACGCAATGCGGGCAAACATTTCACCAGACAATAAACGCCCAGTAGAAAAGAAAGTTCCGCTACACCAATGGCTGGATGCAAAAGGTTTCTCCGTTTATTTTTTCATCAATCAGTGAATACAAAAGTTAAAAAAGCTCACGCGTATCGGAGCTCATGGCTCCTTAATCATAGCTTGTACATTGTTATAATGCATGAGTTTAAATAGTGCACAACCCTCCCACCACAAGGAGGGAGGGAGGCGTGGCCCGAATAGGACATCCTCCTCCATGGCCATACATCACGCCGGAGACAAGGTGCCACATTCACAGTCCAGCCAGCTTGCTGCTGCCTCCCACCACCTCTCTTTGGACCAGATGCTAAAGCCAGCCCACCACTCAGCCATCACATCAGGAGCCCCTTCACATGGAGAGGCTATTTCAGCCATTGTCGATGGCTTGCGGAGAGACTTGAACACTGAACCCCTTGCACCCACCACAAAAGTGAGTAATCTTACTCCTTTACCTCCACAGCTACAAGGTAGTTTACAAGGGTGGGTGAAAACAGGAGTAGCTCCTAGGGACATTTCTAAATCGACCCATGTCCAGAGTTTGATCAAAGGTTTAACCACTTTGATAAACCAGGAGGAAAGTAAAGTTTTGACCCAGGGGAGTAACGTCACTTCGCATGAAGATAAGAACAGTGCTAATGTTAGTATCTCCAGGGCCGGCGCTACAATTAAGGCAAAGGAGGCAGCTGCCCCAGGGCCCCAGAGCTTGTAGGAGCCCCCAGTGGCTACAAGAGGAAAAAAAATGTCAAAATCGGCCTTATAGTTTTTGAGAAAATCCATTTTAAAGTTTAAAAGGAAAAAAATACACATTTAAAAACCTGCCGACTTTAATGGTTAATAGCAAATCCACCTTAAATGCTAGAAACCCTAAATTTGCAGGATATGTTAAGGAGATCATTAGGAATAAGAGGAAAAAACAATTTTTCAAAAAGACCTTATAGTTTTTGAGAAAATCGATTTTAAAGTTTCGAAGGAAAAAAAGTATACTTTTAAATGCGGTAAATGTCACTTTTAGTAGCAAACCTAACGGTAGTGTAATTTTACATGCATCAAACGAAAGCGCAATAAATTTCCTGACGGGGTTTCCAGGGGGTCTATACGCAGCCGCAGCGCTTTGGCCAGGGATCGCTATACAGCCGCAATATGGCTGTATGAAGATCCCTGGCATGTTTTCCTATTTTCCCAATTTTTTTTTTATGTTTAGAGTGTGGGAGTTTAAAAAGAAAATTGTGGGGTCCCCCCTCCTGAAACTTTTTAACCCCTTGTCCCCCATGCAGGCTGGGATAGCCAGAATGTGGAGCTCCGACCAATTGGGACTTCACACCCTGACTATACCAGCTGCAAAAAAGGTCCCCTAATGCCGATTTTTGTTCCGGGGTATATGTTGGGGGGGGCCCCCAGGTTTATTTTGCCCTGGGGCCCCATTGTTGCTTAAACCGGCCCTGAGTATCTCATCTAACAACACAAGCAATGATTCCATATATCTGCCTCTGACACAGACTGTTCAGCCTGCCTTGCCGGAACAGGAGGCAGTTATTTTGAATCCTGTCCCGGAGCCTGCCTTGCCAAAGGCTTCAGTGAATCAGCAGCTAGAGACTGTCCCAGATGTCTCTCAGGACTCGGATCCTTCCAACTCGGATTACATTTTAAACATCATAGGAGAACTGTTACTAAATCCAGATAGGATGAACAAGTACATTTCTGTTTTTTCAAAACAGCCTGGTACCTTCAGCTCTGATCCTACTCTTAACCTACAATCTTCCTTTACAGGTCTAGAATGTTTACTTGATAAAGAGGTTCGTTTATGGTGGGACATCACCACACTGAAACATTATGTGTCAGAGGGTATGATTCCGAGGGGGCTCCGTATCAAAAAGATACCTACCACCGTATATTCTGATCAATTCGTGGTCGAGTGGAACCAAATCTTATCTGATTGTTCCATACGACTCATGAAGTTGATCGTCTCCTATGAAGAAAAGAAACTCGCTGATATTAAGGTCCAGATCGCGGAGACCAGGGAGGAGCTCAAAAGATTCTCCTCTCTTGATCTGTTTGACGATCTGAACAACAAAATGAAGGAGAACATCACTAAAATAGAGAACATCATTTTGAACACTAAACGTATAAAGTTTCTTCGGGATACAGGGGACTATAGGAACAATGTTGTGTATGAGTGGGGTAGGTGGGAAACCATGCATCGTTCACCCAAACTGATACTACGCAAACCTAGACCCCACTACACCAAAAAAGTTAGCTTTAGCTCTGCTGACAGCTCAGGGTCTCTTTCTGATTTGTCAGATGAGGTTGAAAATAGGGCCCAGTCAGTCTTTGCTGGCACCCCCAAACCAAGGGGGGACCAGCGCGGACAGGCAACAGGAACAGACCCTTTAGTACAGGCCTCCTATTATCAGAAACAAAAGAAAAAGCACCGGAAGTTCAAGAACAGAAAAGGAAACGTAGAAGAGGGCGGGCAGGAAGCACAAAAGATTAGGCTTTTCCAATGTTATTAACCTTTCTAAAGTACCATTATCTGATGCCCAACTTTCCCTCTTGTCTAGAGGCCTCTCTTTTTCTCCATCCTGTCATTTCAATATTTTTAATACAATGTTGGATGTTAACAAATTTGTCCGCAATCTTATGGTAAGAAAACATTTTGCGGAGATGGAAGAGTCAATGGATCCGGAGGTGGGTGGGGGACCGGCCGCGGGGCCCGTTGTTTTTTCCGCCCCGGTGCCCGGGGGGGTTCCTCCATTCCGGGGGGCCTCTACCGCCCTCTCTCTGGAATCACGTTCCAGACAGAGCGGCGGCCCGGTCGCCGGGGCGGACGCGGGCCCCGTGTCCATTTCCAACCCATCCTTCTACCCTGTGCAGGCTAGGACCGGCGTCGTGGACACCTTTCAAGATATGATCGAAACTGCATTGATGCAAGTACAGAGGGTGTCCAGGGCCAGGTCGGACCTGTCTGTACGGGAGCGGGAGGCACTTCGGTCCCTCCAAAACGATCGGTCCATTATTATCCGCAGTGCTGATAAAGGGGGGGCCGTGGTGGTTCTGGATGCTGACTCCTACAGAGCAGAAGCCTTACGATAGCTTGGTGATGCCAACACCTACCAGCAATTAAGTGGCGATCCCACTATGCATTTCCAGACAGAACTTAAGCAGCTGTTGGATATGGGAGTCTCTTTGGGGGTATTTACCGGGAGAGAGCGAGACTATCTCATGGTGGATGCACCAGTCATCCCCATATTCCACCATTTGCCCAAGGTACACAAACCGGACGTTCCGCCGAAGGGCCGCCCGATCGTTGTGGGCATTGGCTCTTTGGGCGAGCGTCTGGGCCAGTGGGTTGATAGTTGCCTTCAGCCCCTGGTACAAAGACTCCCGGGTTACCTACGCGATACGACACACCTGCTTAATAGTCTGGATCCTCTGCGATGGGAAAGTCACTACTCATGGGTCACCATGGATGTTAACTCACTTTATTCATCCATCCCCCATGATAAGGCTCTTCAGGCTTTAGATTTCCACATCCGAAACTATAGCTCTTTCTCTGCGGATCTGGGGAGCTTCCTCATGTTGGCGGTGGATCATCTGTTGACCCATAATTATTTTATGTTTGATGGGGTTTTCTATCTCCAAAGGTGCGGAGCTTCTATGGGAGCCAAGTTCTCCCCATCCCTGGCAAATTTGTACATGGGATGGTGGGAGGAGCTCCGCATCTTTGGAGCGGGAAACCCCTTTAGTGAGTTCATTTTTTGGTATGGTCGATACATAGATGATCTGCTGCTGATATGGGGGGCCCCCCGGACCTTGTTACACAATTTCTTACCTATTGTAACGATAATGGTCTCAACCTGTCATTCACCATTTGTAGTGACCCCTTAGAGGTCAATTATTTGGACTTAACTCTCTGTGGTTCATCTGTATCAAACAAAATAGTTACTAAAATGTATCGCAAGGCCTGTGCTGGTAATTCTTTACTTTTGGCAAAAAGCTGTCATCCCAAACACACCTTGAGGGCGATCCCCTATGGAGAACTATTAAGAGCAGCCAGAAACTGCTCCGATCCTAGGGACATGGAGAGTGAGTTGGCACTGGTGGAGCGGCGACTTCAGGATAGGGGCTACGACCGCAGTTTAATTAAAAAAGCCAAAAAACAAGTGTATAATAAAAATCGCAATGAACTATTGTTTACTGGCTCTGATGGCGGACTGGGACGTAAAAAGAGGGGATTGACTTTTACAACCCCATATAGTTTAGAATACAAACAAGTTGTTCACATAATTAAGAAATACTTACCCATTCTGCACTCGGACCCAAAACTCCATGAAATTTTGAGTCAAGGTTGTGGTTTTTCTGCACGCCGAGCTCCTACCCTGGGGTCCCAGCTCTCCCCGAGCCTTTTCTCCAGTTCGGAGAGGAGGGTTCCTACGTGGTTAACTTATACAGGTTCTTTTAAATGTGGGTGCAATACCTGCAGATATTGTACTGTGCATGGTGCGACCCGCGAGATAGTTTCCATGTCCAATGGGACCAAGTTTCGTATCAAGCAATACATTAATTGCGGTACGAATCATGTGGTCTATCTTGTCGGCTGCACCCTTTGCAGGTTGCAGTACGTAGGCTGCACCACACGACCTCTACGCCAACGCATTTCCGAACATTATAACGGAGCCTCCAGATGCCTCAGGAACAAGTCCTACATCTCCCAGGTTTCTAGTGTGTCTAAGCATTTTTTTCATGCACACCAGGGAGACATGAGGAGCTTTGTTTTCCAGGGGGTGGAAAGGGTTTTGCGTTCTGCTAGAGGGGGAGATATGTACAGGGTTTTGCGAAAAAGGGAGGCTTTCTGGATTTGGAAATTGGGGACTAGGATTCCACAGGGCTTAAATTCCAGAATGGATGTTAATTTAACATATGACCTTAATTCCTAGTGTCATAATTATTTTGGTACTTAACAGCATCTTTACACGAATTTTGCCATTTTTTGTCATGTTTATGTTCTTTAGGGCATCTGGACATTTTGACATAGTTGTGCTATGCATTTTTTTGTGTATACATGATTTTATTTTATGTTATTTCAGATTCTTGCAATTTTAATGTGGTATACATATATGTGTCACTTTAAGGCCGCAGGCCACGCCTCCCTCCCTCCTTGTGGTGGGAGGGTTGTGCACTATTTAAACTCATGCATTATAACAATATACAAGCTATGATTAAGGAGCCATGAGCTCCGATACGCGTGAGCTTTTTTAACTTTTGTATTCACTGATTGATGAAAAAATAAACGGAGAAACCTTTTGCACCCAGCCATTGGTGTAGCTGAACTTTCTTTTCTACTGGACATTTCGAGCTTTCTGGTTCCCCGCTCCCTTTGGTCTAAATGTGTGTGGATGTTGCTGGTCCTTTTCCCCTTTTGATCCTCAAACAATAAACGCAATGCAGGCAAACATGTCAGTACAAAATAAACGGAATGCAGGCAAACATGTCAGTACAAAATAAACGCAATGCGGGCAACATGTCAGTACAAAATAAACGCAATGCGGGCAAACATTTCACCAGAAAATAAACGCAATGCGGGCAAACATTTCACCAGAAAATTAACGCAATGCGGGCAAACATTTCACCAGAAAAGAAACGCAATGCGGGCAAACATTTCACCAGAAAAGAAACGCACTGCGGGCAAACATTTCACCAGACAAGAAACGCAATGCGGGCAAACATTTCATCAGAAAAGAAACACAATGCGGGCAAACATTTCACCAGAAAAGAAACGCAATGCGGGCAAACATTTCACCAGAAAAGATACGTAATGTGGGCAAACATTTCACCAGACAAGAAACGCAATGCGGGCAAACATTTCATCAGAAAAGAAACACAATGCGGGCAAACATTTCACCAGAAAAGAAACGCACTGCGGGCAAACATTTCACCAGACAAGAAACGCAATGCGGGCAAACATTTCACTAGAAAAGAAACGCAATGCGGGCAAACATTTCACCTGGAAAAAAACGCAATGCGGGCAAACATTTCACCTGGAAAATAAACGCAATGTGGGCAAAGTTCACCTGGAAAAAAAAGCATTTACTCACCTGGCAGAAGTCTCCGGCCTCTGGCGCGCTCCTCCCGGGACCACCTTCCCCCTGCATATCTCCTGCGCTGATAGGGCTACGGCAAGATGGCGCCCAAAGCCCTGTACTGGAGACACAAATGGTCTCCAGTACAGGGCTTCGGCAGCCATCTTGCCGTAGCCCTGCTCGCCTGCCGGTGTCGGAACAGACACCGGAAGACGAGGCTGGAGCGGGGCTGCAGGCAATGAACTGGCACGGCGTCTATAGACGCCGCTGCCAGTTCATGAGGAGAGAGCGCCAGAGTCCTGAGGCCGGGACGTCCCGCTGCTGAAAGCGGGACATTTCCCGGGACCTCATGCTGCCTGGGACAGCGGACCCCGAATCTGGGAAGCATCCCGGGCAATCCGGGACGTCTGGTCACTCTATATAACCAGATATTCTATCTGCTTTGTTGGTGATATTGCAGATCATCAATTAATCAGATTTGGGGTGATGGACATTACAGGTTATTACAGGACCGTGGCACATTATACAGCTGAGACACGCTTGCTTGATATTGGAGGTGTTACTTTATAACTTCTGTTGATTTGTTCGTACACATCTGCGACCAATCTGACTGCACTTTGTGGGCACATCTGTGACCAATCTGACTGCACTTTGTGGGCACATGCTGTGACCAATCTGACTGCACTTTGTGGGCACATCTACGACCAATCTGACTGCACTTTGTGGGCACATGCTGCGACCAATCTGACTGCACTTTGTGGGCACATCTGCAACCAATCTGACTGCACTTTGTGGGCACATGTTGTGACCAATCTGACTGCACTTTGTGGGCACATCTGCGACCAATCAGACTGCACTTTGTGGGCACAAGCTGCGACCAATCTGACTGCACTTTGTGGGCACATCTGCGACCAATCTGACTGCACTTTGTGGGCACATCTGCGACCAATCAGACTGCACTTTGTGGGCACATGTTTTGACCAATCTGACTGCATTTTGTGGGCACATCTGCGACCAATCTGACTGCACTTTGTGGGCACATGTTGCGACCAATCTGACTGCACTTTGTGGGCACATCTGCGACCAATCTGACTGCACTTTGTGGGCACATGCTGAGACCAATCTGACTGCACTTTGTGGGCACATCTGCAACCAATCAGACTGCACTTTGTGGGCACATGCTGCGACCAATCTGACTGCACTTTGTGGGCACATCTGCGACCAATCTGACTGCACATTGTGGGCACATGCTGCGACCAATCTGACTGCACTTTGTGGGCACATCTGCGACCAATCTGACTGCACTTTGTGGGCACATGTTGCGACCAATCTGACTGCACTTTGTGGGCACATCTGCGACCAATCAGACTGCACTTTGTGGGCACATGTTTCGACCAATCTGACTCCACTTTGTGGGCACATCTGCGACCAATCTGACTGCACTTTGTGGGCACATCTGCGACCAATCAGACTGCACTTTGTGGGCACATGCTGCGACCAATCTGACTGCACATTGTGGGCACATGCTGCGACCAATCTGACTGCACTTTGTGGGCACATCTGCGACCAATCTGACTGCACTTTGTGGGCACATGTTGCGACCAATCTGACTGCACTTTGTGGGCACATCTGCGACCAATCAGACTGCACTTTGTGGGCACATGTTTCGACCAATCTGACTCCACTTTGTGGGCACATCTGCGACCAATCTGACTGCACTTTGTGGGCACATCTGCGACCAATCAGACTGCACTTTGTGGGCACATGCTGCGACCAATCTGACTGCACTTTGTGGGCACATCTGCGACCAATCTGACTGCACTTTGTGGGCACATGCTGAGAGCAATCTAACTGCACTTTGTGGGCACATCTGCAACCAATCTGACTGCACTTTGTGGGCACATGTTGCGACCAATCTGACTGCACTTTGTGGGCACATGCTGAGACCAATCAGACTGCACTTTGTGGGCACATCTGCGACCAATCTGACTGCACTTTGTGGGCACATGTTGCGACCAATCAGACTGCACTTTGTGGGCACATCTGCAACCAATCTGACTGCACTTTGTGGGCACATCTGCGACCAATCTGACTGCACTTTGTGGGCACATCTGCGACCAATCTGACTGCACTTTGTGAGCACATCTGCGACCAATCTGACTGCACTTTGTGGGCACATGTTGCGACCAATCAGACTGCACTTTGTGGGCACATCTGCAACCAATCTGACTGCACTTTGTGGGCACATGTTTCAACCAATCTGACTGCACTTTGTGGGCACATCTGCGACCAATCAGACTGCACTTTGTGGGCACATCTGCAACCAATCTGACTGCACTTTGTGGGCACATGTTGCGACCAATCTGACTGCACTTTGTGGGCACATCTGCGACCAATCAGACTGCACTTTGTGGGCACATCTGCAACCAATCTGACTGCACTTTGTGGGCACATCTGCGACCAATCAGACTGCACTTTGTGGGCACATGTTTTGACCAATCTGACTGCACTTTGTGGGCACATCTGCGACCAATCTGACTGCACATTGTGGGCACATCTGCGACCAATCTGACTGCACTTTGTGGGCACATCTGCAACCAATCTGACTGCACATTGTGGGCACATCTGCGACCAATCTGACTGCACTTTGTGGGCACATGCTGAGACCAATCTGACTGCACTTTGTGGGCACATCTGCAACCAATCTGACTGCACTTTGTGGGCACATGTTGCGACCAATCTGACTGCACTTTGTGGGCACATCTGCGACCAATCAGACTGCACTTTGTGGGCACATCTGCAACCAATCTGACTGCACTTTGTGGGCACATGTTGCGACCAATCTGACTGCACTTTGTGCGCACATCTGCGACCAATCAGACTACACTTTGTGGGCACATCTGCAACCAATCTGACTGCACTTTGTGGGCACATCTGCGCCCAATCTGACTGCACTTTGTGGGCACATCTGCGACCAATCTGACTGCACTTTGTGGGCACATGCACTGGCGCACGGAAAGGGGTGTTCCGGGTGTCTGGAACACCCCTCCTGCACCGAGATCGGAAGTGGGGCTGCCGTATGTGTGTACGGCGTAGGGTCCGAGGGTCTGACTAGCAGCAGGGGCACCCGAGGCCTCACGCTGCAGGGGGCCTCACTTGCTGCTGGTGGCGGGCAGCAGGCGTACGGGCAGCTGCGGCAAGAAGACTTTTTACTTACCTTCCTCGATCCTGCCAGCTTCTATCTACATCCTGTCCCGGTCGGCGTCTGTCGTTATGGTAACAGCGCCCCCTGTGATGACGTAACCGCATGTCATCACAGGGGGAGCTCTTACCGATGCGACGCGCGCCGGGAGAGGATGAAGATAGAAGCTGCGTGCAGGATGAAGACAGGTAAGTGGAAACTCCTCTCTCCCCACTCCCCCCGCCTACCTATCTAATCTATCTATGGGCATATACCTATCTAACTTATACGTGGGGGCATATACCTATCTAATCTATACTGGGGGGGGGGGGGGGGGCGTATACCTATCTAAGCTATACTGGGGGCATATACCTATCTAAGCTATACTGGGGGGCATATACCTATCTAAGCTATACTGGGGGGCATATACCTATCTAAGCTATACTGGGGGGCATATACCTATCTAATCTATACTGGGGGGCATATACCTATCGAATCTATAGTGGAGGCATATACCTATCTAATCTATAGTGGAGGCATATACCTATCTAAAATATACTGGGGGGCATATACCTATCTAATCTATACTGGGGGGCATATACCTATCTAATTTATACTGGGCATATACTTATCTAATCTATACTGGGGGACATATACCTATCTAATCTATACTGTGGACATATACCTATCTAAGCTATACTGGGGGCATATACCTATCTAACCTATACTGGGGGCAACTATATGGGCTACCTGTACTGGGGGGGACCTATAGCTGGCTACCTATACTGCGGGCACCTATACCTGTCTCCACGTTGGGGGTGCATTTCACGCCCTCACCCTGGGTGCAATTTAGCCTAGAAACTGCTAGTATTTGGCTCCACCCACTCCATGTTGTTTTGGCCACGCCCACACGCCGCTTTCAGGAATCCCCCCCTTGGAAATCCTGGATTTGCCCCTGACATGCTGCAACCAATCTGACTTCACTTTGTGGGCACATCTGCAACCAATCTGACTGCACTTTGTGGGTACATCTGCAACCAATCTGACTGCACTTTGTGGGCACATCTGCGACCAATCAGATTGCACTTTGTGGGCACATCTGCAACCAATCTGACTGCACTTTGTGGGCACATCTGCAACCAATCTGACTGCACTTTGTGGGCACATGCTGCGACCAATCTGACGGCACTTTCTGGGTACATCTGTGACCAATCTGACTGCACTTTGTGGCCACATCTGCGACCAATCTGACTGCACTTTGTGGGCACATCTGCGACCAATCTGACTGCACTTTGTGGGCACATCTGCGACACATCTGATTGCACTTTGAGAGCACATCTGCGACCAATTGGACTGCACTTTGTGGGCACATCTGCGACCAATCTGACTGCATTTTGTGGAGAATCTGCTGCCAATCTGGTTGTACTCTGTGGGGGTGGGTTGTGTCAGTCTGCCAGTGTTCCAACATTTTAGCATACCCGACAAAATAGCATACAAATGCTACTGAGCATGTGCAAAGTCATGCAAGTAATACATTAACCCCATAATGCCCATCAGCAGCATTAACCCTTGCAACCCGATTTAGCTGCCTGGGTCCTAACACCGGCCCTCCTCCACCATGTGGTCTGGAAAAAAAACAGCCCTACATGCCCGCGAAGGGAACTTCATGCCCAGAAAGTGCATGCCACAAATCTCCATCAAATGCAACATGATGCTATCCTATACAAATGACTGATAAGTCAGTGTCAAACACAAAAATGGTAACTTGTTTCTAACCCAAAAAAATGGAATAATTGCATTAATCATATCATACACATATATGTAAAAATATATATACATATTACTCACTTACCACAATAGCACTTGGAATGCACTCCTCCAGGTCTCTCACACTGTCCACAGACTCCACAACTTCCTGGAATGGACAGAACTACGGAATTCCTCCAGGGAGCCGCCCCTAACAGTGCATAATTTAAAAAAATCCGGAATTCCGGAAAAATGGGCGGAAATTTACGAAAGTACGCTGTTATGACAAATTTAGACCATATACAACAACTTTATTGACTATACACTCTTAAACACAATCTTCATATCATCTTAAAAGGTAGAAGAAACCAAAAACAATCAGTAAATGAGCAAAAAGACGGACTGAGCAACGCCAACGTAAATTACGGAAGTCCGCATTAAAAATACGGAAACATACACGCGGAAAATTCCAGAATTCCGCCGGAATACCGCGGAAAAGCTCCGGAATACCGCCGGAATGAAACGGTAGCGGAAATCGGTAAGCAGAGCGGCGGTATGCGGAATTTCCGCGGAACAGGAGATAGCAATTCCGAGCATGTCTGATCAATAACAGATACAGTAGCAAGCTAATCACAGCTTATGATAGACAGTGTGCTGGCTTGCTTGCAATAGTTAGAAGAGTATAGTAGAACTACAAGGCCCAGCAGTGACTGTGGCCTGTATGCAGTGTGTAACCCACACAGATATCAATAACAGATACAGTTGGAAGTTAAGCACAGCTTATCATGGACAGTGTGCTGGCTTGCTTGCAATGGTTAGAAGAGTATAGTAGAACTGCACAGCCCAGCAACTGACTGTGGACTGTATGCAGTGTGTGTAACCCACACAGACAGATATCAATAACAGATACAGTAGCAAGTTAAGCACAGCTTATGATAGACATCTTATGATATATTGCTTGCAATATAGATAGAAGAGTATAGTAGAACTACAAAGCCCTACAACTCACTGTGGCCTGTATGCAGTGTGACCAGTGTCTCACACACACAAAGAAAACAAATAGAACAATATGAGCCTTCAAAAGGGCTTTTAATTTGGGGTGCTTTTAGCAAACAGCAATAAACAGAAGTGCCTAGCTAACTGTCTCTGTCTCTGCAGCAATGTCTCTTCCTTTCACTCACTACAACAGCAGCACCAGACTGAGAACATGGCCGGTGCTGCGTTTTTATAGGGGGGGGGGAGGAGTCTGTTGGTAAGTGCAACCTTATTGGCTGTCATGTGTCTGCTGACTGATGTAGGGGGTCAAAGTTTAGCCCAATGACGAGTATAGGGAGCGGATCGAGCAACCCTATCTGTTCGCTACCCGCCGCGAACGCGAACAGCTGATGTTTGCCGGGAACTGTTCGCCGGCGAACCGTTCAGGCCATCTCTAGAGATCATCACAAGGAGTTAGTGGCACTGCCCCATAGCATGTATCGGCACCTGGGGTCAGCCAGCCAACACACTCGCCAACTTCTGCTTTTACTACCACCATCACCACCAGAATCCCAAAGCTCACCAGTGTGGCAATTTTTTGTGTCTCTGCCTCTGACAACAGCAAAGCCATTTGCAACCTGTGCCCCAAGACAAGTCATGGGAAGTCCAAACACCTACCTAAGTACAACTGTTTTGATAAGGCACCTGAGCACCAAACACTCAGGTCAATGAGAGCAACACATGAGGAAAAGCAACACCCAAAGTTGAAGCCACCCTCCTCCTGGTCAAGCATCTTCAGCCTCATCAACTTCTGCTTTCCTTGTCCCATTGCAGCCACCCCCCACTCTGCCTCTCACCTTGAGCAGTTCCTGCTCATCTGTCCATAGTCAGGTTTCTGTCAAAGACATTTTTTGAGCGAAAGAAGCCAACACCTCCAAATCACCCAATTGCCCGGCGTCTGACAGCTGACTTGTTGGAACTGTTTGCCTGCCAGCTGTTACCATTCAAGCTAATGAACTCTGAGGCCTATATAAAGTTTGTTGTGATTGGGACACCACAGTGAAAGGTACCTGGAAGAAATTATGTTTCCAGAAAGGCAATCCCCAACCTGTACCATAATGTGGAAAGCAAAGTCAACCTATGTCTGGCACACAGCGTTGAGGCAAGGGTTAATCTGACCACTGATACTTGGTTGGCAAAGCACGGTCAAGGCAGGTATATCACCTATATGGCACATTGGGTAAACCTGCTGACCGCTGGCAAGCATGGAATGCATGGCTCTGCAGTGGAGTTGGTGACACTGCCACGAATGGCAGGCAGGCCTGCTGCCACCTCCTCTTCTCCGCCTCCATCCTCTTCACTATCGGCTTGGCTGAGTCCTCCTCTGCTGCGCCCTCCTCTACTACAAGTGCACACCTCCAGCTCCCCAAGGCCTATTTCACTCACCAGGTACGACAATGTCATGCTGCCCTGGGGCTGACTTGTCTGAAAGCTGAGAGTCACACCAGACAAGCACTCCTGGCAACTCTGAGTGAACAGGTGGATCAGTGGCTGACCCACAGGGGAGGACTGGCCAGGGGGGAAGGGGGGAGGTTTCCCCCCAGGCCTCCTCTCGTTTAATGATTTAGGGCTGGTGCAGGGCCTGCTGCATTTGGGTTTTTGTATAGGGCAATGTGAAACACTGTGCTGGCTGAGGGAAATAAACACACGATTGCAGAGCAATTAGAGGATGGGCAAGTTGGTAAACATACACAGCATGATGTAGAGCAGAGGCCTGCCTGGAGTGTCCATAGAAAAAAAAACTGTCTGCTCTCTCACCATCATAGCTACCAACTGTCCCTTTTGAAGGGAGTCCTTCTTTCGACATAAGTGTGTGTGTGGGGGGGAGCCTTGGGGAAATAGGGTGGCCATACATTTGTTGACTCGGCAATCAATCTACTGTTTTGATAATAACTATCGAATTGGATGAAAATCGGTGCTACCACAAGGCGCCTCAAATGACTACCGGCATATAATATGTGGGGCACGTATGCGATGTCATTTAGGCTGAGGCTGCCATGAACAGCATGAAACTGGGCTTCTAGTTTGTGTTTTCCCCCCAGACCGAAAGGTCCCAGTCCTCCCCTGCTGACCCAGCACCAACTAGAGATCGGCAAAGTGGTGTGTGACAACGGAAGCAATCTGTTGGCGGCATTGAATTTGGGAAAGTTAACACATGTGCCCTGCATTGCACATGTTTTAAATCTTATTTTACAATGTCCAGCCCAGTCTTATTAAACAACATTTTTTTGTGTAAGTACCCAAGTTTACAGGAGGTTCTCAAGCAGTCCAGGAAGGTGTGTGGCCATTTCAGGCATTCCTACATTGCCATGGCGCACTTTGCAGATATTAAGCAGCAAAAGAACCTGCCAGTGAGGCGCTTGATTTGCGACAGCCCGACTCGATGGAATTGAATGCTCCTCATGTTAAAACACCTGCTTCAACAAGAAAAAAACATCAATGACTATGTGTACGATGACGGTGCTAGGTCAGGCTCTGCAGAGCTGGGGATTTTTTTGCTGAGTTATTGGACACTTATGCGCAATCCCTGCAGGCTCATGCGTCCTTTTGAAGAGGTGACAAACCTGGTCAGTCACACCAGAGGCACTATCAGTGACCTCATCCCCTACGCTTTCTTTTTTTTTGTCAAATTACAAAACCTGTACATATATGTGCAGAGTTAAGTCATTGCATCTCTTGTCAGTGTCACTCATCAGGGATGCAACAAACATTGATTTTCTTAAAAAAACAAACAAACAAAAAAAAAGTAAACATTTTTTTGTGTAAAATGTGTAGGCCATGACATTGTCTGGTCACTGCTACAGCGTCTGTAAAATATTTTTCCTTTTTTTTGTCAAATTACAAAACCTGTACATACAGTGGGTTGTAAAAGTATTCGGCCCCCTTGAAGTTTTCCACATTTTGTCATATTACTGCCACAAACATGAATCAATTTTATTGGAAGTCCACATGAAAGACCAACACAAAGTGGTGTACACATGAGAAGTGGAACGGAAATCATACATGATTCCAAACATTTTTTACAAATAAATAACTGCAAAGTGGGGTGTGCATAATTATTCGCCCCCTTTGATCTGAGTGCAGTCAGTTGCCTATAGACATTGCCTGATGAGTGCTAATGACTAAATAGAGTGCACCTGTGTGTAATCTAATGTCAGTACAAATACAGCTGCTCTGTGAGAGCCTCAGAGGTTGTCTAAGAGAATATTGGGAGCAACAACACCGTGAAGTCCAAAGAACACACAAGACAGGTCAGGGATAAAGTTATTGAGAAATTTAAAGCAGGCTTAGGCTACAAAAAGATTTCCAAAGCCTTGAACATCCCACGGAGCACTGTTCAAGCGATCATTCAGAAATGGAAGGAGTATGGCACAACTGTAAACCTACCAAGACAAGGCCATCCACCTAAACTCACAGGCCGAACAAGGAGAGCGCTGATCAGAAATGCAGTCAAGAGGCCCATGGTGACTCTGGACGAGCTGCAGAGATCTACAGCTCAGGTGGGAGACTCTGTCCATAGGACAACTAATAGTCATGCACTGTACAAAGTTGGCCTTTATGGAAGAGTGACAAGAAGAAAGGCATTGTTAACAGAAAACATAAGAAGTCCCGTTGGCAGTTTGCCACAAGCCATGTGGGGGACACAGCAAACATGTGGAAGAAGGTGCTCTGGCCGTATGAGACCAAAATTGAACTTTTTGGCCAAAATGCAAAACGCTATGTGTGGCGGAAAAAACTAACACTGCACATCACTCTGAACACACCATCCCCACTGTCAAATATGGTGGTGGCAGCATCATGCTCAGCGGGTGCATCTCTTCAGCAGGGACAGGGAAGCTGGTCAGAGGTGATGGGAAGATGGATGGAGCCAAATACAGGGCAAACTTGGAAGAAAACCTCTTGGAGACTGCAAAATACTTGAGACTGGGGAGGAGGTTCACCTTCCAGCAGGACAATGACCCTTAAAGAGTAACTGTTAGCCCTCAAAATGAAATTTAAATCTCTATTGCAATGTTTTATGTAGTATTTAAGTGAGCCAAAAAGCCAATGCAGAACTTAAAAATCAATCTCATTTTTTTACTATGTATCCTTTTCCCCAAGCTCCGGACGCAAAGCCGCATATTAGATACTGCTGATCATGCAGAGCACAGTCTGCCCGACCCCCCTCTCCCCCCCAGAAACCGGTGCCAAAAAATTTTCACCCGAAAACAGCTGACCGCTCTGACACGGAGAGAGAGCGGGAGCACTTCCAGCGCCGCCACCGCAGAGCAGCCGCCGCCGAGTCACATGTAAGAGAATCACATGTGAGAGAGATGCACGGCGGCGGCTGCTCTGCGGTGGCGGCGCTGGAAGTGCTCCCGCTCTCTCTCCGTGTCAGATCGGTCAGCTGTTTTCGGGTGAGAATATATCGGCACCTGGTCCTGGGGGGGAGAGGGGGGTCGGGCAGACTGTGCTCTGCATGATCAGCAGTATCTGATATGCGGCTTTGCGTCCGGAGCTTGGGGAAAAGGATACATAGTAAAAAAATTAGATTGATTTTTAAGTTCTGCATTGGCTTTTTGGCTCACTTAAATACTACATAAAACATTGCAATAGAGATTTAAATTTCATTTTGGGGGCTAACAGTTACTCTTTAACATAAAGCCTTCAAGGAAAAAAGCAAAAGCAATCCTGCACAAACTGCTGCACCACCAATTATGAATATAACAAAGCTTTATTGAAAATTCTGTGTAAACATCATAAAAGCATTTAAAACAGTTGCTATGAACAACAAATCACCACAATACAATGTTATGTGAGAACAATATCACAAATGCCTCACCTCCTATATAACAGATAAACCCTAATGGCTGCCAAAGATGACACTCAAAGAGGGTTCATGGAACTGAACCCCCCATTTGGTATATTAGACCCGGGTCTGAACCAAAAAACTATCAAATAAAAAGAATGAACATGAACACCACCAGTAGGGAATCTCCTATAAACAACCGTGAGAGAAAGATCAGAGAAAGGTGCTGGGATATAGCAATATGCTCATGAATGGTGAATATACATATATATGGACACTGCATATAGGGATCATGGATACCTGTATATTAAGGAGTATACATACATAGCCCAAGATGGTAGAGAGAGGCAGCCATGGAGTAAGGGTGGAGGGAGGCACACAAGACGCTCCACGCGTGGCGTGGTTCAAAAAAGACCACTTCCTCAGGAGCGGTGCATTGTGGGAGAGGATTTGCTTAAAAGCTAAAATTTCGAGAAAGCCAGCCTGCTGATTGGGCGGCTGGTTTGAATGGGCAGGAGATGACGAAGCGTACACGGAAGTAATGCCGCGTACATATTGTATACGTCAGTGGGAGGTGGTATGACGCATGCGGATCTAAGGCCGCATGCGCATCCATCAATAGGAGTGGAACGCACTGTGGGGCGGAAGTCTCACCGTATGCGTGCATAATCATAAGAGCAGATGGGAGGCACGGAAATCCGTGTCCTCTCGCTGCTGGAACGCAACCCGGTACTGTCTGTTCCCCAGCGCGCACGCACCCAATCAAAAAAGGGGGTCCTCACTACTTATTATACTATACACGGCTGCACTGTCTTCAATGTGTTCTGCTCCTCCAGGAGCTTAATAAATTATCAAAGTGTACACGCTATTTTGACATAATTTTCCATCTAGATCCTCCAGGACCTGGGAAGCATGCTCACGGCCATCCCAATGCATAATGATCATTGCCTCCATGATTTCATCAATAGAAGAACAACCTGTTGAATGACTGCCTGATCAATGACATCTCTCTCCTCCTCGTTCCTATCCTTCCCTCATCCCAAACCATGATACCTTCTCTTTCCTCATGTCAAATTTATGGATATATTATTATGTGACATATGGACGCTATGAATGGTGCCTTTTACATAAGGAGTAAATGGACACTGGAGTTTTGTGTCCATTACACATGATTGATGTAATGCCTGCCTTTATTAGCTTCTTTTTTTCTTTGACAGCATCCTCCTTCCCCTCATCGCGTTGTGTTGCCAGCAATGTGCTCTGTGTAAAACTATAGTGTTTTATACATACCAGTGATGTGCTTTGTGCATAATTGCAATATTTCATACATATAATCCTTGTTTAAACTTTAGTATTATAATATATTGTATTAGCTTTTCTGCATGTTCTGTTATAGTGTTTTTAAATTGTTGTTTGGGCATTGGAGACACAATAACTATTGACTGCACCTTTAAAATTTGTTCAGTGTAGTGAGGACACCCCCTTTTTTGATTGGGTGCGTGCGCGCTGGGGAACAGACAGTTCCGGGTTGCGTTCCAGCAGCGAGAGGACACGGATTTCCGTGCCTCCCATCTGCTCTTATGATTATGCACGCATACGGCGAGACTTCCGCCCCACAGTGCGTTCCACTCCTATTGATGGATGCGCATGCGGCCTTAGATCCGCATGCGTCATACCACCTCCCACTGACGTATACAATACGTACGTGGCATTACTTCCGCGTACGCTTCGTCATCTCCTGCCCATTCAAACCAGCCCCCCAATTAGCAGGCTGGCTTTCTTGAGATTTTAGCTTTTAAGCAAATCCTCTCCCACAATGCACCGCTCCTGAGGAAGTGGTCTTTTTTGAACCACGCCACGCGTGGAGCGTCTTGTGCGCCTCCCTCCACCCTTACTCCATGGCTGCCTCTCTCTACCATCCTGGGCTATGTATGTATACTCCTTAATATACAGGTATCCATGATCCCTATATGCACTGTCCATATATGTTTATATTCACCATTTCTCATGATTCATGAGCATATTGCTACATCCCAGCACCTTTCTCTGATGTTTCTCTCACGGTTGTTTATAGGAGATTCCCTACTGGTGGTGTTCATGTTCATTCTTTTTATTTGATAGTTTTTTGGTTCAGACCCGGGTCTAATATACCAAATGGGGGGTTCAGTTCCATGAACCCACTTTGAGTATCATCTTTGGCAGCCATTAGGGTTTATCTGTTATATAGGAGGTGAGGCATTTGTGATATTGTTCTCACATAACATTGTATTGTGGTGATTTGTTGTTCATAGCAACTGTTTTAAATGCTTTTATGATGTTTACACAGAATGTTCAATAAAGCTTTGTTATATTCATAATTGGTGGTGCAGCAGTTTGTGCAGGATTGTTTTTGCTTTTTTCCTTGAAACCTCTCTCCTGGTCCTGTAGCTAGCACACCGTGTATGCAAAAAATTAATATTTGGAGTGCGGATGCAACCTTTCTTCTATACCCTTAACATAAAGCCAGGGCAACAATGGAATGGTTTAAAACAAGATATATCTATGTGTTAGAATGGCCCAGTCAAAGTCCAGATCTAAATCCAATCGAGAATCTGTGGCAAGATCTGAAAACTGCTGTTTACAAACGCTGTCCATCTAATCTGAGCTGGAGCTGTTTTGCAAAGAAGAATGGGCAAGGATTTCAGTCTCTAGACGTGCAAAGCTGGTAGAGACATACCCTAAAAGACTGGCAGCTGTAATTGCAGCAAAACGTGGTTCTTCAAAGTATTGACTCAGGGGGCTGAATAATTACGCACACCCCACTTTGCAGTTATTTATTTGTAAAAAATGTTTGAAATGATGTATGATTTTCGATCCACTTCTCACATGTACACCACTTTGTATTGGTCTTTCACGTGGAATTCCAATAAAATTGATGCATGTTTGTGGCAGTAATGTGACAAAATGTGGAAAACTTCAAGGGGGCCGAATACTTTTGCAACCCACTGTATATGTGTATAGCTAAGTCATCTCTTGTCAGTATCACTGACCAGTATCACATTCCAGACCTGTTAGCGCTTAATCACGTGTGGTACATGGTAGTATAACTAGTTGGCATGGAAGAGTTCACAAAGTAAAAAAAAAATAAAAATAAAAATTCGGTTGCCCACTGATGCTGGTCTGTTTGGTTCCATCATACAACTTCCTTCCCATTGCCAAAACATGGTCTCTGCTACACGCCCACGTTGGTTCGTTCAGTTGAGCGCACATGCAGCACCACACACCTAAGGGCCTTAGAGATCTGTTAGTGCTCAATCTCGCGTGGCTGCATGGCCACTGTCCAGTGTCACATTCCAGACCTGTTAGCGCTTAATCTCACGTTGCTGCATGGTAGCATAACTAGTTGGTGTGAAGAAACGCGGAAAAGCCGCCGTTTCCCAGGGTGAGGCGGCTGGTTCCGCGCCCAGCATGGTGTCACAACGCGGAAAAACCGCCGCATGCCGCAAAGGCAGAGCGGCGGAATCCGCATTGGGAGCGGCGGAATCCGCATTGGAGGCGGCGAACTTGCCGCATGGCAGTGTCCCTGATAAGGGGGCTGAGCGTGGGGAAGCCGCCGCTGGTGTAGTGAGCGGTGCGGCGGCTCCCACGCTTGGTTCGCTGGATACATTGCAGGACAGTACTGGTGTGGCTGGGACTGATAGTCCACCAGGATTCAGAGTGACACTCGCGCGCGCACAGAGGCAAAGCTTATATAACAGCCAGAAGTGAGTCAGCTGACCAGGCTGGTCAGCTGACAATTTTTACACCTCTCATTGGTCCAGCACATAGGGAGGGGCCTGGAGAGTGTTCTGGTATATATGCTGCTGGCTGTTCAGTTGCTGGTTGTCTGGCATTGCGAACACAATGTGGTAGCACTCAGACCTTAGGCAGATCCTAAAGTGTGCCGGGACCAGCTGGAGCTGTAATCCTACACTTAGCTAGATTCTGTTGATAGTTTTAAGTACTAGTTTGATTGTGATTATCTGTTATGACCTGTTTGCCTGTCTGACCATTCTCCTGAACTCTGATCCTGTACCTTGTCTTTCTGATACTCTGTTGCCGAACCCCGGCTCGTCCTTAGACTCTGCACCTGCCTTCTGATTTTGTACCTCGATATATCTGATACCCTGTTGCCGTACCCTGCCTGTACTTTAGACTCCGTTTCTGCCTTCTGAATCTGTACCTTATCTGTCCGTGTGTTTTCGACCTGGCTTGTCTGACCTCGAGAACTGACCTTACTGTTAGAGGCAGTTCCCAGTCCTGATAGTGACACTTCCTCTTGAGAGTCACTCTCGTTCTGTCATTCCTTCTCTCAGCCTGACTCCTCCCTCCGGGAGAATCCAGAAGGAATTGTGCAGTACTCCTTACTGCTCTGAGGCCCAGTCCTCTCATTATTACTGTTGCACCAAACACTCTACCCAGGTGTCCAGAGGTTAGTTTGTATATCGGATTATCGGTGATACTGCAGATCATCTATAATCTGGTATATATCTGTATTCCCAGTGATACTGCAGATCACCGGTAATCAGATCCTCTCTGTGCTACACCGATCGTTACAGAACGCCAGACCATAAAACAAAATGTATGCACGCACTGGTCCTCTGGGGGAACTTGCCACTTCGGTGGATAATGGCAATCGAGTGCTGGGTGAACACAAAGCATTGATTGAGGCTTTATCAGGCTCTGTACGAACCCTCCAGACGTCAGTGGATGAGGTGCGATCCCCTCCTAGCATTGATATACAGATGCCCGTACCCGAGAGGTTCTCAAGCCACAAATCTGACTTCCGCAATTTTAGGACTAGAGTGTTATCCTATTTTGAATTGAAACCCCGATCCTCTGGTACTGAGACCCAGAGAATCACGTTTATTAAAACTTTATTGTCCGGCGATTCCCAGACCTGGGCGTATAGCCCACCTCCCGGAGACACAGCTCTTACCTCTGTAGAGGAATTCTTAAAAGCCATGGCGGTAATCTACGACGACCCAGACCTTGCCACGACCTCTGAGCGGAAGCTCAAGCTTTTGCGGCAGGGCAAAGGTCCAGTCGAAGATTATGCGGCCGAATTTAGAAGGTGGTCAGTTACTGCCAGGTGGGACACCTATGCCCTCTTGGACTGTTTTTTGTCTGGGTTGTCGGATGAGGTTTCCGACTTAATGTTGAGCCAGCCCGAGCCCAAAACGGTCGATGAGGCCATCTCGTCGGCCATTCGTATCGACCGCAGGTTGCGCCATCAGAGACAGACCAGGGGTAGTCATCGTGTCCGGTACACATCTTACGCGGCACCTCCCGCTGCACCCCTGGTAACGCCATCCTCCTCTGTCTCATCTTCTCCGGTCTTGCCTCCTCCTGAGCCGATGCAGATCGGTCGGTCAAAATTGACCCAGGTGGAGCGAAGACGGAGAATGACTGAGCAACTCTGTCTGTACTGCTCTGAAGGAGGACATAGAGTACAAAACTGTCCTAATAAGACGGGAAACGCTAACGCCTAGGAGTTGTAGGGGGTAGCACCCTAGGCGCCCGACTCATACCCTTAAAAGAAAAATGTTTGCTCCTTCCATGTACGATTACGTGGGAGGACAAATCTAAAGCCACGGAGGCCTTTGTTGATTCAGGCTCAGCGGCTAATTTTATGAGTTCCGAGTTCACAGAGAAGTTGGGCATTCCACTCACCCCAGTAAAACCACCTATTCAGGTTACTGCCGTGGACGACTCCCCGCTACAAAGGGACCGTCCGCTTTCTCAGACACCAGAGGTGGGAGTCACTATCGGGGTACTGCATAAGGAAAGTTTAAGTTTAAGTTACACATGACTACCTCCACGATTGTCTTAGGTATGCCCTGGC
This sequence comes from Hyperolius riggenbachi, assembly GCF_040937935.1. Classification (NCBI taxonomy): domain Eukaryota; kingdom Metazoa; phylum Chordata; class Amphibia; order Anura; family Hyperoliidae; genus Hyperolius; species Hyperolius riggenbachi. Next base: position 390,345,496 of record NC_090648.1, read on the forward strand.
TGCAGCTCCATTCGCCACAGATCAGTTGGGCTGCAGGACAATTAACCAGTTGGTCAGGTTTCTGTTCCCAGCAGTGTCTAGGGAAAGTGACATTAGGGCAGACTAAGATTCATGTGGAGGGGGTTCCCGAGCAATATTCAGAATTTTCGGATGTATTCTGTCCCAAGGCGGCTGATAAGTTACCTCCTCATCGCCCTTTCGATTGCCCTATCGATCTCCGTGCCGGTTGTATGCCCCCCCGGGGTCACCTGTATAACTTGTCTGGACCTAAAAAAAGTGGCTATGCAGGAGTACATCCGCGACAATCTAGCCAAAGGGTTCATTCGCCCCTCCCGGTCGCCTGCAGGGGCCGGCTTCTTTTTTGTTAAGAAAAAAGACGGAGGTCTTCGACCTTGCATCGATTACCGTGGCCTGAATAAAATCACAATAAAGAATCGTTATCCGTTACCATTGATAGACGATTTGTTCACGCAGGTCACAAATGCTAAGATCTTCTCAAAGTTAGATCTGAGGGGTGCATACAACCTGATCCGCATTAGAAAGGGCGATGAATGGAAGACGGCCTTCAACACACCCGACGGGCATTACGAGTACTTAGTGATGCCCTTCGGGTTGTGCAATGCGCCAGCCGTCTTCCAAGAATTAATCAATGAGGTTTTCAGGGAGGTGTTAGGTAGATTTGTGCTGGTATATCTCGACGATATACTGATCTATTCCAACAACTTCTCTGAGCACAGGATCCACGTTAAATTTGTGTTGGACAAGTTGAGACAAAATATGCTTTATGCCAAGGTGGAGAATTGTATTTTTGAGGTGACCACCGTCACGTTTTTAGGGTATGTGATTTCCACCGCAGGCCTGTTGATGGATCCTGCCAAAGTCACAGCTGTCTTGGAATGGCCACAGCCAGTGGGGTTGAAGGCTTTGCAGAGATTTTTGGGTTTTGCGAACTACTATAGGAGGTTCATAAAGGGGTACTCCACAATAATTGCCCCCCTTACCAGTCTTACAAAGAAGGGGGCAGATACCAACCACTGGTCCTCTGAGGCTGTTGCATCCTTTTCTCATCTGAAAAAATTGTTTTGCTCAGCACTAATTTTGAGACATGTAGACACGTCTTACCCCTTTATTGTGGAGGTTGATGCCTCGGAGGTTGGGGTGGGGGCGGTGCTGTCTCAACGGTCAGGGTTGCAGGGCAGATTATATCCATGCGCTTATTTCTCCCGTAGGTTTTCACCGGCAGAGAGAAACTACGATATAGGCAATTGGGAACTTCTGGCCATTAAATTGGCATTTGAAGAATGGCGCCATTGGTTAGAAGGGGCAGAACATACGATCACGGTTTACACTGATCACAAGAATTTAGAATACATCGAGGGGGCTAAGAGATTGAGTCCCCGTCAGGCCCGTTGGTCTTTATTTTTTACAAGGTTCAGATTTATAATCACGTACACTCCAGGCAGCAAAAACATCAAGGCAGATGCCCTGTCCAGATGTTTCGAACCGGAGACAGCACAGCCCCCCGATCCTGAGTCCATCATCCCGCAGAGGTTAGTGTTAGCAGCTACAGAGACCTGGGAGGATTGGACAGAGGTTTTGGGTCCCTTTCAGCAGGAGGTCCCTGAGGGAAAACCTGAGGGGGTTATGTTTATCCCATTACCGTTTCGTCTACGGGTTCTACAAATGTTTCATGCCCATTAGAATGCTGGTCACCCCGGAGCTGCCAGAACGCAGGATCTGGTTGCCAGGTGTGCTTGGTGGCCTTCTATGGCAACAGACTGCAAGGAATATGTCAGAGAATGTGCGGTATGTGCTAAAATTAAACCCTCCCGGCTGGCACCTGTGGGAAGGTTACAGCCTTTGCCCACCCCGGGTGAGCCATGGACCCACCTGTCCATGGATTTTGAGGGGGAACTGCCCAGGTCTGAAGGCATGTCGGTCATTTGGGTGGTAGTCGACCGTTTTAGCAAAATGGCCCATTTCATGCCCCTGAAGGGACTCCCCTCGGCTCAGGAACTGGCCGAATTGTTCATCATTCACGTTTTCCGGCTGCATGGCATCCCGGAGAACATCGTGTCAGATAGGGGAGTCCAATTTGTGTCGGAATTTTGGAGGGCATTTTGTCATCAAATGGGCATGGAGCTGTCATTCTCATCGGGCTACCACCCACAGACCAATGGGCAAACGGAGAGGGTCAATCAATCACTGGAGCAGTTTTTGAGATGCTATGTTGCTGAGGCGCAGAACGATTGGGTCAGGTTTTTGCTGTTCGCGGAATTTGCGCACAATAATTTGAGAAGTTCCTCCTCGGGATTCTCTCCGTTTCAGGTAGTGACCGGGAGATTGCCTAAGTTTTCCCCATTGCCAGTGGCCTCCACTCCGTTTCCAGCACTGGAGGCTTGGCAGAAGTCACTCAGAGACAATTGGGGAATTGTTAAGAGTAATTTGGAGAAGGCGTTTCTAAGTCAAAAGGGTCAAGCCGACAAGAAACGGTCTCGGGAATGGAAGTTTCGACCAGGGGACTTAGTCTGGGTTTTCACACGTCATTTGACCCTGAAGCAGCCCTCAGCCAAATTGGGCCCCAGGTTTGTGGGTCCGTTTTCTGTGACCAAGAAAATCAACAACGTCACTTATGCCGTAGATCTTCCGGCCAGCATGCGGGGCGTAAGATCTTTCCACATGTCCCTGCTTAAACCTGCAGTCCATGTGAGTCCCGCTCCTCCTCCTCCTGTGATGGTGGATGACAAACCTGAGTACGAGGTAGAGAAAATATTAGACTCACGCATTGTCCAGAATTCGGTACAATATCTGGTACATTGGAGAGAGTATGGCATTGAGGAGAGACAATGGGTACCGGGGACTCGCATGCATGCGGACGAGTAAAGGAAGGAGTTTCATGCCTCACATCCCGAGAAACCTGGGAGGAATTGTCCGGAGTCCACTCCTTGGGGGGGGGGGGGTGTTCTGTGAAGAAACGCGGAAAAGCCGCCGTTTCCTAGGGTGAGGCGGCTGGTTCCGCGCCCAGCATGGTGTCACAATGCGGAAAAACCGCTGCATGCCGCATAGGCAGAGCGGCGGAATCCGCATTGGGAGCGGCGGAATCCGCATTGGGAGCGGCGGAATACGCATTGGAGGTGGCGAACTTGCCGCATGGCAGTGTCCCTGACAAGGGGGCTGAGCGTGGGGAAGCTGCCGCTGGTGTAGTGAGCGGTGCGGCGGCTCCCACGCTCGGTTCGCTGGATACATTGCAGGACAGTACTGGTGTGGCTCGGACTGATAGTCCACCAGGATTCAGAGTGACACGCGCGCACAGAGGCTGAGCTTATATAACAGCCAGAAGTAAGTCAGCTGACCAGGCTGGTCAGCTGACAATTTTTACACCTCTCATTGGTCCAGCACTTAGGGAGGGGCCTGGAGAGTGTTCTGGTATATATGCTGCTGGCTGTTAAGTTGCTGGTTGTCTGGCGTTGCGAACACAACGTGGTAGCACTCAGACCTTAGGCAGATCCTAAAGTGTGCCGGGACCAGCTGGAGCTGTAATCCTACACTTAGCTAGATTGTGTTGATAGTTTAACCTCCTTAGCGGTAACCCCGTGCTGGACACGGGGTAAGCCGCCGGAGGGTGCCGCTCAGGCCCTGCTGGGCCGATTTTCATAATTTTTTTTTTTGCTGGACGCAGCTAGCACTTTGCTAGCTGCGCCAGCACTCTGATCGCCGCCGGCCCCCGCCCGATCGCCGCTATCTGCTGCGGCGCGCGGCCCACCCCCCCAGACCCCAGCGCTGCCTGGCCAATCAGTGCCAGGCAGCGCCGAGGGGTGGCCCGGGACTCCCAATGACGTCCCGACGTCAGTGACGTCGGTGACGTCATCCCGCCCCGTCGCCATGGCGACGGGGGAAGCCCTCCAGGAAATCCCGTTCTATGAATGGGATTTCCTGATCAGAGATCGCCGAAGGCGATCGAAGCGGGCGGGGGGATGCCGCTCAGCAGCGGCTATCATGTAGCGAGCCCTGGGCTCGCTACATGATTTAAAAAAAATAAAAAATAAAAAACATTGCTGCGCTGCCCCCTGGCAGGATTTTTCATACCGCCAAGGGGGTTAAAGTACTAGTTTGATTGTGATTATCTGTTATGACCTGTTTGCCTGTCTGACCATTCTCCTGAACTCTGATCCTGTACCTTGTCTTTCTGATACTCTGTTGCCGAACCCCAGCTCGTCCTTAGACTCTGCACCTGCCTTCTGATTTTGTACCTCGATATATCTGATACCCTGTTGCCGTACCCTGCCTGTACTTTAGACTCCGTTTCTGCCTTCTGAATCTGTACCTTATCTGTCCGTGTGTTTTCGACCTGGCTTATCCGACCTCGAGAACCGAACTTACTGTTAGAGGCGGTTCCCAGTCCTGATAGTGACACTTCCTCTTGAGAGTCACTCTTGTTCTGTCGTTCCTTCTCTCAGCCTGACTCCTCCCTCCGGGAGAATCCAGAAGGAATTGTGCAGTACTCCTTACTGCTCTGAGACCCAGTCCTCTCATTATTACTGTTGCACCAAACACTCTACCCAGGTGTCCAGAGGTTAGTTTGTATATCGGATTATCGGTAATACTGCAGATCATCTATAATCTGGTATATATCTGTATTCCCAGTGATACTGCAGATCACCGGTAATCAGATCCTCTCTGTGCTACACCGATCGTTACAGTTGGCATGGAAGAGTTCACAAAGAAGCCAAAATAAAATAAAAATAAAAATTAGGTTGCACACTGACGCTGGTCTGTTTGGTTCCACCATACAGTTCTACCAATAACTTCCTTCCCATTCCCAAAACATGGGCTCTGCTACACGCCCACGATGGTTCGTTCAGTTTAGCACACATGCAGCACCACACACCTAAGGGCCTTACAGATCTGTTAGTGCTCAATCTCGCATGGCTGCATGGTGGCGTAACTAGTTAGCGTGAAGGAGTTCACAAAGAAGCCAAATAAAAAAATAATATAAAAATTAGGTTGCACACTGACGCTGGTTGGTTTGGTACCTTCATACAGTTCCATTAATAACTTCCCATCATGGCCTGTGCTACACACCTACGCTGGTCCATTCAGCTGTGTGCACATGCAGCAACACACCTAAGGGCCTTACAGACCTGTTAGCGCTCAGTCTCGCTAAATGTGGCATGTCAGTATGAAGTGGGCATAACCCTTTCACTACCTAATCCACATGTACACACTCCAGACATTTTAAAGCAGCACTTTCTGTTGGTGGGGTCTGATTGCTCCCCCAATGTTTATTTTTTTAATAAATATTTTTCTTTTTTTTTTTAAATAAATTTGCTTATTTTTTAATTTATTTTTCCTCCCTCCCTCCACCAGCCAATCATTTTCCTGCCTACAGAGGGGACAGCCGTGTCACACAGCTGTCCCCAGTACAGCCCTGCCTTAGATCGCAGCGCTGTACAGGGTTATTAGACGGCTGTTTCACCATCTAAACAGTCTCCGAGCAGTGATCGCCACTGGGAGACTGAAGGCAGAGTGGAGGTCCGTCATCATAGCGGAGATACGTGCGCATCAGCACACACCCGCTCTTGCAAGCCCCGTAGGAAGCCATTTACGTCAATAGATGTGGTGTGGTCCTGGGGCTGCTGTCATGTTCACGCGCCAATTGGCGTGGAGTGGTCGGCAGGTAGTTAAACAAAAAGTATGAAAAACCCAACCTTCCAAGTCTCCCTTTTTTTCAGTTGTTTGGTTTTTTTTCTCTCTTTTTTTGTAGCTTACAAACATAATTTTTCAATATGCATTTTTCAAAGCAAGATTTTGCAGTATGTATTTTTATATTGTTTTCTGTTTTCAAAGTGTAATCTATGCAATATCCCCTTATACAAAACATTTTCTAAATTTTTTTAAAGCACAATCTTTTCAGATTCAATATTATGCCTGATAAAAAAACTAACATTGTTTGACAGCTTGTGTGGCAAAACTGCTACCACTCAAATAAAATGCCTTACATTCAAAGCTTTCTACATTCACTAACATTTCATCACTGCTGTTACTAAAATTATTAAAACAGAAATCAGACATGATGTAGACAGTTTTTTGTGATGGGTATTTTGTACCCAAATTATATAGAAGTCATAAATATTCCTTAAAGATCATATTAGGTAGGTACTTTGTAATATTAAAAATATGCATTACACATGAAATTAATGATGCATTTCAGGGATCATAATTGCTTACATATGCAGTGATTCAATAGAAAGTGACCTCTCAGTAGGTAACTGCAAATGGCAACAACACTGTTGGTATTGTGGATATAGATTTTGTTGATTGTGCATTAGCCAATTTAGCTTTGCTTCCCCTTCACTGCTGTGCCATGCAATTAAGCTAAGGGTTGTTTTCTGCTTTCCCTTGGATCATGACTTCTTATTATAACAGTGGAATAAAGATAAACACAGTGAACAGCACAACACCAGTGATGTGTAAGCAAATGCAATACCTTGAAGATTCCTTGCCAGTCCTATCAACATATGCTGTCAGTGGGAAGGAAAGATTGTAATTGATTTTTAGTCTTCCATTAACCATATGGGCTAATGGCTGGCCAACAAGAGCCACAATTTTATAAAATTGGTATTATTCTGTTTATTCTAAACATGGCATTAATTCTGAATATGATACTGTTAAAAATGTCAGTGAAAATTAACTAGAAAAGTTTTCTTTGCAATTTTGTTAATTTTCAATTATCAAAACTGCTGCAAGGTCAAAAGGTCCACTAGAAGAGCATTTTCATTTATTTTGTTGCTCCAAAAAAAAAAAAAAGTAATAATCTATTGCAGTTTAAAAGCACACTAATCTGATATTATGAATGTTGCTTTTGGTCAGTTTTACACAGATATTATCCTCATATTTCTAGGACACAATAACAACAGAGGAAAAAGGTGAAGGGTTATTGTGCTTTGTCTTTAAAATTAAGAAGGCTGTCTTCATTCTTACAGCACACTCTTAATTCTGGAGACACATCTTAATAACTTCTAAATAGTTCCAACAAAAGAGTCATGTCAGAAGAATGGGCAGGCCCCAAGGTGTTTCAACTGGAGTGTTTTCATCTGCCTTTATTGCTCTATTCCTCTCCAGAATTAAGGCAATAACCTGTGATAAATTATTCAGGAATTGCTACAGGGATCAAAGTAAAATCATTCTGTTAAAGTGCTGTTTGCAACATTTGGCATTGGCACTTAGTGAGAAGGAAAAAAAAAACTTTTAATGTGTGGAAACTAAAATCCTAAATTTTAAATAATTCAACATGATGGAGTTTTTATGAACCCACTGAAGGTAGCAAGTAGTGACTAACCATTAAAGAGGTGGAAACTCCTTATTATGAACTACATTGGAAATCATAAAACAGGAGGTGATGATGATCATTTATGTGGTCTGTTATTAGTGAAATATATATTAAACACAATGTTTGGTTTGATCAGATGTTTACACTGTGAGTGCCCTCTAATATTATTTCCCTTGAGCTAGAATGAACTGCCTGATGTTACAGTTACCAGTAATTCTGGTGTACCTCATATATAATGTATTTAGAGTGCAAATGATGCGGTGTCAAATACATTCTAGAGAATTCATCCACTTGATCTAAATGCAGCTTAGCACTAAAAATATTTAGCCTATTATTAAGTCTACACTATATAAAAGTTTGCAGTTTTCTAGTAACTGCTATTAGTCAAATGAATTTGCCAGTGCTAAGTTGTTGAGTGACTGATATTCTGACACCTCTACATCCCAGTGGAATGGAATACTAAACAGTTTGGTTAAGAATTTTACAAAGTGCGTTCTGTCTCTGTCACTTATGAAAAGAACACAGATATCTACTTGGATATTAATCATTCAAGGAACTCAAACAGCTTATTTCATTTCACCTAAAACATATCTTTAAAATAATTTAGCTGATTTTTTATTTTTTTTTGCTGATGGTAAAGCAAAGAATTTGGTTATTTAGTAGGTAGCTTAAAGCACTGAGCTAGCTTTGTGTAAATTAGACAGATGGTGCTTACAGCAGAATTTACTAAAGGTCTGTCACAACAAATGCAGCCAAGATGCATATTTAATCACTGCAGAACCTTGTCTACCTGCAGCTGCCAACTACTAATCCAATTTCCCTGATAAATGTGGCAAGAGACACGATCAGCAATAAAGAGCATCTAACTCTGTTTTCCTGCAGGGCGTCTTTTGATGAACATTTAGGATGGAAGAGCGCAGTGCACTCTGTGGCCCATGCTTGTGGCAGCTGTGTGCATATTGAAGGCACAGTTCTCCAGTTACTCACTTAATTTCGCCACTATCATTATGGTGCTATTGATCTCAGTTGTTGCCTACATGGCATTACTAGTTAAGCTGAATTAAGCAGTTATTATGCTTTAAACTTGCTCGGAAGCTTGTAGATTTCACTTTAATTACTTGTGATTTTATTTGGAAATAACATTAAGGTGTAATCATGGAATTACTTTTCAAAATCATTACAGATTTGCTGTAAGAAATAGATCTCTGAGCACAGTAAAGCAGTTGACACGTGTAATAAAATAAAAAAAAGTTTCATTGTAATGCAATTAATGCTTTTTTTATTCTATAGTCATAACGTTCTAATAATAATAATAATAATAATAATAATAATAATAATAATAATAATAAAGAAACAGGGAACTCTACACAATATTATAAAGCTATACAGTGTATACAATCAAATATAAATCATCAATAAAATGTATTAAAGCATTTAGCCTTATGGCACTCTGTACAATGTACAGAACAGCAAAAAGCTGGGTAGAAGGGGGAAAAAATTGAGGGAAAACAATCCTGGCAAACATAAACTAAATTAATGTCCCCAAAATGAGCTTCAAATCTTCCCAAAGCTTCCATCAGGAGCTTATCCTGGCTGGAAAGTGTAATGGTTAAGGGCTCTGTCTCTGACACAGGAGACCAGGGTTCAAATCTTGGCTCTGCCTGCTCAGTAAGCCAGCACCTATTCAGTAGGAGGCCTTAGGCAAGTCTCCCTAACACTGCTACTGCCTGTAGAGCGTGTCCTAGTGGCTGCAGCTCTGGCGCTTTGAGTCTGCCAGGAGAAAAGCGCGATATAAGTGTTTGTCTTTGTCTTTTATCCCTTTGAGGCAGCGATGGGCAGATATTTTCAGTGATCACGGATTAGCCGTGGATCACGGAAATCGGCCATGGAAATCCGTAATTACAAATATTCCGAATGCATTCACAGTCGTGATCACGGGGCTCATGGTAAAAATTAATTTGTGATTATCTACCGCCAACTTTAGCAGTTAATAGCAAAGCTCCCTTACATGGTAGGAACAGCAAATTTGCCAAATATGTTAAGAAGAATTTCAAAGGAAAAAGTATACATTTCAATGTGCAAATGATATTTCTTAGTGAAACAATTCCAGCTGACTTTAGCAGTTAACACCAAATTTGCAGGATATGTTAAAAAGATAGTGGGAAACAATATATATTTTTTTAAATTTAAAATTTTTTATTTTTTTTGTTTATGTTCAGATAGTGGGAATTTTTTTTAAAAAAATGACGTGGGGTCCCCCCTTCCCAAGCCTCTGTAGCCCCTTGTCCCCCATGCAGGCTGGGATAGCCAAAATGCGGAGCCCTAGCCGACTGGGGCTTCACACCCTGAGCTATACCAGTCCATATGGTCCATGGTATGGGGGGCTCTGGGGGATAGGGGCGGCCAAGCCTTCCCCTCTCCCCGGAGCCCTTGTCCAAACCATGGACAAGGGGCTCTTCCCTACCTCCGGTGCCCCAGGAGGAGGTGGGGGTGACAACTCCCTGGGGGGGTTCATGGTGGCATCTGGGAGTCCGCTATAAGAAGGGAACCCCAGATGTCTGCCCTCCCTCCCAGGAGAAATCAGTATAGGGGTACAAAGCACCCCTTACCCATTTCCATAAATAGTTAAACAATGTGTGTATGTACGTTTGAGGCTGCCAAAAATTACTTTTTTTTTCATTACATTTTTTGCTGGAAAATACTTTTAACATAAAAATGCAAACCTATCTGTAGATAAAATAAGAAAACTGTAAGTTTTTTTTTTCTTAATACTTTTTTTCCTGCAAATTGAAGATTGGGAGCTAGGGATGGGCAAACATCACAATTTCATGTTTGCAAATGCGTATGTGAATTTTACTGCAAAAGTTTGCAAACCGATCGTTTGAGGCAAGCTCCCTATTCTTTAATGGCAGGCGAACTTCTAAAGGAAATGTGGCAACACTTTGGCCAGGGATCGCCATATAGCCTCAATATGGCAATTTTAGTGGTGATTTGTCCATTAAAAAAGATAAAGAAATAATAAAAAAAAAGATGTATGGTCTCCCTCCTGAGCCTCTTTAATGCCTTGTCCCCATGCATGCTGGGATAGCCAGAAGGTGGAGCCCCGGACACTTGGAGCTCCGCACCCTAAGCTATACTAGCTTGCATGGTCCATACTAGCTTGTATGGACTCCCCCAGAGCCCTTGTCCAATCCATGGACAAAAGGTTCTTCCCACCTCTGGTTTCCAGGAGGAGGTGGAGGCCGATGACACCCGGGGGAGGGGGGAATCATGGTGGCATCTGGGAGTCTCACCAAAGGCGGGGGCGCCCAGATGCAAGCCCCCTCCCCGGTGAAATAAGTATGGGGTACTGAGGAGTCCCCATTACCTAATTCCACAAAGAGTTAAAATAAAATCAAAACACAACCATGAATACTTAAAGGACCACTATCATGAAAATTGTAAAATTTTATATACATGTAAACAAATAAGAAGTACATTTATTCCAACTTACAGTAAGTAGTAGAAATGTCACAGAACCAACAGGTTTTGGACTAGCCCATCTCCTCATGGGGGTTTCTCAGGGTTTTGTTTATTTTTAAAAGCACTGTCCAACTGCCAAAAAAAAGTGTGCAGCGATCAGGGAGGCTGGCCAGCATCATTGTATAAATCCTTTTTAGGGAATATCTTAATAAAGAAGAAAAGCCATGTTGAGAATCCCCCATGAAGAGATGGACTAGACCAAACCCTGTCGGTAATGTCTTATTTCTACTACCTACTATAAGCGACAGCAACATAGGAGAAAAGTAATGTATGGCTAATTTTACTCTGGAAGAAACATACTTCATATTTTTGTATGTTTACATGTATTTAAAATGTAACAATGTTCGCGATAGTGGTCCCTTAACTTTAATTAATTTTCCCATGCCAATATCCTAAGAAAGGTCCCATGCCAACAGTCAGCCAGGCCCTCCTCTAGACAGTCCTCCTCCTCCTTATTTTGCCTGTCTGTGTGAACCTCAAAATAGGAACTTGCAGCGCCCGCTGGGGAGGCTGATAAGTCTGAGGGTGGCACTGCCAGGACCACCTAATGCTGATTGGCGTCAAGTCCTCGAGGCGGGCTTTAGCGGAGAACATGCACTCGCATAAGCATTTGTCCCCGGCAGTGCGCGCCAGCCCCCTGTGGGCTCCTGATTGCCCCTGTAAGCTTCATTTACTGTTTTTTTAAAGAATCAACAGCCTGCCAGCACTCATTGATGGCTGGCAGTCTGATGATGCAGGTAGGCCATCTACCTGCATCATCAGACTGCCAGCCATCAATGAGTGCTGGCAGGCTGTTGATTCTTTAAAAAAACAGTAAATGAAGTATAGTACACACTGTTTTGTAAACTGAGTGTATTATACTGGCTCTCTCCTCCTCTGGTGGTTTCCTTTGCTCGGATTTACCACCAGAAAGGACAGGCAGCCCTGTGAGTACCACCACACCACACCACACTTCAATTAGGAACATTTTTACCCCCATGATCGCACTCAGATCTCCCTCAGATCGCCCTCTGATCACCCCCCCCCCCCTGTCACTGATCAAGCCCTGCTCAGCCCCCTGTGGGCTCCTGATTGCCCCCCTGTAAGCTGATCAGCCCTTAATCAGCCCCCTGTAAGCTCCTGATCTCCCACTCATCACCTCCTGTCACTGATCACCCACTGATCAGGCCCTAATCAGCCCTGTAACGATTGTGGAACTATCTCCGTTGTCAGCGCACAAGATGTGCGCTGACACTGCGGAAGTTCTCCACAAGCGTGTAAAACGACAGAACCCAGCTTTGGTGCAATGCACCTGTAGAGAGAAAGTGAGCACAGAGACAGAATGTATGTGTGTCCACCAATCTAGTCGCCACCCAGCGATGGTGAACACACAACAGCGGAAACGAAGTGGGAACGCAATCGCAAGAGTGGCGATTGCCAATAGTGACACAAGACCGAGTTAGACAGAGCACAAGTGTAGCAAGAAAGACATAGCAAATAACAATGATCAGAACGCCAAGGAAAATAACAAACGCTAGCTAAACGCAAACTCCGCACTCATTCGCAACAGCGAACGCGTTAAAAACACGATCACCGCGCGTTAGGTGCCCAGTGATAAGCGTGCCACCCTAACTAACCAATGTACACAATCACGAAATAGAGAACGCGAACGCTTGCTAAACGGTTACCTCACCGAGCCTACAGCAAGCGTTCGTACCAGACAAGACAGAGAGAAGGAGTAGCCAGCAGCAACCGCAGCTCTGGCCTACACTCCCAGACAGAGCACAGAAGGAATCACCGCCACTACCGCTAGAGCGGATGCGATCCGGACAGACAAATAGATGAAGCAACCAGTAGCAACCGCTGCTCTGGCTTGCACCCCTAAGATGGAGTACAGAAGGAACCACCGCCACCACCGCTAGGGCGAATGTGATCCAGACAGACAAACAGATGGAGCAACCAGTAGCAACCGCTGCTCTGGCTTGCACCCCTACAGACAGAACGATTTCCTGTCGACCGCCGCTGGCGACAAGACAATCGCAACAGATAGACAGTACAAGGCAAAACAGATAATACAACCTGACTACGCTAGAAGGGATGCCTAGTGCAGTTCCAAGGAATTGCTCTAAGATAATCTTAGCAAACAATAGCAAAGGCTGATACTCCAGGTGAGTTAGCAGGAACAAACCATCATGACCAGCCAGGAATTCTGGGAGCAAAAGGCATTTATACTGCAAGCCATCAAAGGAAGCAGCTAAGTGTAACGGTTGGATGTCGCAACTCAGATGTCTGATTGTCTGAAGCTAGCACCTCACCAGTGGCGAGGGCCCACTGGTGAGTAGAATGGTCTGACAGGCAAGGTTCAGCAACAGAGAGGTAAGTATAGGTACACAATCGTAAGGCAAGAGAGTAGTCAGTAATCAGGCAGAGGTTTGGCAACAGAGAGGTAAGTATCGGTACAGAATCGTAAGGCAAGAGAGTAATTGGTAATCAGGCAGAGGTTCAGCAACTAATAAGGCAGATAAGCAGAGGTATAGGATCAGAAAGCGAGATCAGAGTCAGAGTTTTAGCCAGTCATACACAAATAATCAATACAATATCAAATAATTCCTAGTCTAGGTGTGAAGTCCTTGGCATCAACACCTGGGATCTAGCCTAAGGTCTGAGCGCTAACACATGAGACATTCACGACAGCAGACAGCGCCAGACTGTAGCCCAAAGGCTTAAGAAGCAGAGGAGACGTCACTGGCACGCCCCCCTGCACACAGCCAATCCTGGGCGCCGTAAGTCTCCTCTGCGATCAGCTGACCAGCAGGTCAGCTGATTGGCTTCCTCCCCGCATAAAGGTCCCGTCTGTGCGCGCGCCTGCGCGAGACGGTGACCCCCTACTAAACGAACGTGGCGTCCCAGACGCTGGGAGGACGGGTGGCAGCATGGCGGCAGCTGCGGCGGTGCTGTTCGCCGCAGCTGCCCTGTTCATGACAGTACCCCCCCCTTCTATGCGTGGACCCCGAACACGCACCACCCGGCCTATCTGGATGCGACCTATGAAAGTCTTCCCTGAGTTCCTCCGCGTGCATGCGAGAGAGTGGTACCCAAGATCTCTCCTCTGGACCATACCCTCGCCAGTGAACCAGATACTGCAAAGAGTTACGCACTCGCCGGGAATCCAAGATCTTTTCTATCTCGTATTCGGCCTCTCCATTAACCACCACAGGGGAAGGGGGGTGGGGAGTGGAATCCACATACACAGCAGGTTTCAAAAGTGATACGTGAAAAGTCCTACCACCCCTGAAACTGGGTGGAAGCGATACCATATAAGTAACATCATTCACTTTTCTAGAAATAGGATAGGGCCCTATAAATTTGGGACCTAGTTTAACAGAAGGCTGTTTTAAGGACAGGTGTCGAGTGGAAATCCCCACCAAATCTCCCGGTGCGAACTTCCATTCCACGAACGTCTCTTGCCGGCTTGCCTTTTTTGAATTGAAAAGGCTCTTCTTAAATTTCCCTTCACCTTTTTCCAGATATCTCTCATGATTCCTGAGTGTTCCAGAGCTGGAAATGGTGACGTCACCACTGGCAGTGGTGAAAATTTGGGTGACCTCCCCGTGACAATCTGGAACAGGGAGAACCCTGAGGAGGCAGACCTCAAGTTATTGTGGGCGAACTCGGCATAGGGTAAAAACTTGACCCAGTCGGTCTGGGCATCAGCCACGTAACACCTGAGGAACTGCTCAAGGGCCTGATTTACCCTCTCGGTCTGACCGTTGGTCTGTGGGTGGTAGCCGGAGGAAAACGATAACTTCATCACCAATTGATGACAGAAGGCTTTCCAGAAGTGGGAAGTGAACTGGACTCCCCTATCTGACACCACATCCTGGGGAATCCCATGCAGCCTGAATATGTGGAGTACAAACAGCTCTGCCAATTCCTGTGCAGAGGGGAGTCCGTTCAAGGGGATGAAGTGTGCCATTTTACTAAACCTGTCGACCACCACCCATATAACCGTTTTACCCTCAGAGAGAGGCAGTTCGCCCATGAAATCCATGGACACATGGGTCCAAGGTTCCTCGGGAACTGGAAGAGCCTGTAAGGTGCCTACAGGAGCTCGCCTAGAAGCCTTGCTCCTGGCACAAACGGCGCAGCTTCCCACAAATTCCTTACAATCAGAATTGATTGATGGCCACCATACACTCCGGCTTAATAATTCTTGGGTACGAGCCACTCCAGGGTGACCCGCAATTTTGTGGGCATGGAATGGCTGCAAGACCTTGAATCTAAGCTGGAGGGGAACAAAAAGAACCCCCTCTGGTTTGCTTTCAGGGATTTCCTGTTGAAAAGGGGCTAACTCCGATGCCCAATTCAACTCAACCTCTTTACCATAGGGTTCCACATCCTGTTCAACGGCTTCAACTACTTGGGCTTCAGTAGCTGCAAGGGGAACCTGCTCTAGACAGTGGACATGGCAGTATGGAGACCAGCTTATTAACTGTCTGGTACTCCAATCAATGTCTGGGGAGTGCTTCTTTAGCCACGGCATCCCCAGGATGACCGTGGATGTGGACATCTCTAACACCAAGAACTGTATTTGTTCCCTGTGCAGGGTCCCAATCTGGCATAACAGTACAGGAGTCTGAGTGATGGTGAGTGGCAGAAGAGAATCGTCCACAGCAGTAATCTTAATTTGCTCCCCCACAGGAACCAAAGGAAATCCAAATTGGTCAGCGAATTTTCTAGACATAACATTTACAGCGGACCCCGAATCTATAAAAGCCTGGGTAGTGTGAACCTGGTCCTCCCAGGTGATAGTACATGGAAGCAGCACACGTTTATTATTTAGAGGTAAATCTGGATCGCCTACGGTAGTACCTCCAGCTACTCCTAGGCGATAGAGTTTTCTGCCTTCTTAGGACAAGCAGAAACCATATGTCCTTTGTCGACGCAATACAAACATAGTTTTTCTGCACGCCTTCTGTTTTTTTCCACTTCTGAGAGTTTGACCTGTCCAATTTGCATTGGCTCATCAGCGGGTGGAGAGGAAGGCGTAGGATCTGAGAAAGTACAAGAAGAAAAGCTTCTTGAAGGCTTAGCCCGAGTTTGCTTTTGATAGCCAAATTAAAATCTTGATGGCCAAAGATATGGCCTCATCCAAAGTCTTGGATTCTGGATGACCCAACATGAGTAATTCAAAATACGATAAGCATCTATGCTTAAAATTACGAAAATCCGAGCGATGCCCTGAGAACTTCTCAGGTGGGGGCACCCTCGGTTCGATCACAGGAGGTGACACTCGAGTATTAGGGTCAAGTAAGTGGTTAACTGACTCAGTTAGTTGTTCGATCTGAGTCTGTTGCGCGTTAACTGTTTTAATAAGTTCATTAACAGTGGTGGCTAATACATCGACCCGTGTGCAGAGTGTCTCCATATTTTTTCTGGTTTGCTGTTCTGTAACGGTTGGGTGTCGCAACTCAGATGTCTGATTATTTGGTGATCTGCAGAATCAGCAATAATGCAGACGCTATACCTGATTATGTGTGATCTGCAGAATCACCAATAATACCAGTATAGCAAAACAAAGAGCTGAGTGTGTAGTGTTTGGTGCAACCGTAACTTTAATAGTTTTATGAGACCTCACCAGAGGGGCTGGTGAGGTACTATCGGTACACTGAGCGTGTAATGGAGTTCAAGCTCCAGCAAGCTGGAGATACGATACTGCGGAGACCGGATTCCCCAAGAAGCGGGTGATTTGGAGTGTACTGCAGCCGAGTGGTCACCTGAGGAGCGGGCAACTCAGACCGTACTGCACCCTAGGAGCAGGTGACACAAACAGTACTGCACTAATGATTGCCTGAGAAGAAGGTGATTCAGACTGTACTGCAGCCTAGGAGCAGAAAATGTAAACAGTACTGCACTAAAGAATAACTTCACCAGAGGAGCTGGTGAAGCTAGCACCTCACCAGTGGCGAGGGCCCACTGGTGAGTAGAATGGTCTGACAGGCAAGGTTCGGCAACAGAGAGGTAAGTATAGGTACAGAATCGTAAGGCAATAGAGTAGTCGGTAATCAGGCAGAGGTTTGGCAACAGAGAGGTAAGTATTGGTACAGAATCGTAAGGCAAGAGAGTAATTGGTAATCAGGCAGAGGTTCAGCAACTAATAAGGCAGATAAGCAGAGGTACAGGATCAGAAAGCGAGATCAGAGTCAGAGTTTTAGCCAAGAGTCATACACAAATAATCAATACAATATCAAATAATTCCTAGTCTAGGTGTGAAGTCCTTGGCATCAACACCTGGGATCTAGCCTAAGGTCTGAGCGCTAACACACGAAGCATTCACGACAGCAGACAGAGCCAGACTGAAGCCCGAAGGCTTAAGAAGCAGAGGAGACCTCACTGGCACGCCCCCCTGCACACAGCCAATCCTGGGCGCCGTGAGTCTCCTCTGTGATCGGCTTCCTCCCCGCATAAAAGTCCCGTCTGTGCGCGCGTCCGCGCGAGACGGTGACCCCCCTACTAAACGAACGTTCCGTCCTCGGCGTCCTAGACGCTGGGAGGACGGGGGGCAACATGGCGGCAGTTGCGGTGGTGCTGTTCGCCGCAGCTGCCCCGTTCATGACAGTACCCCCCCTTCTAGGCATGGACCCCGAACACGCACCACCCGGCCTATCTGGATGCGACCTATGAAAGTCCTCCCTGAGTTCCTCCGCGTGCATGTGAGAGAGTGGCACCCAAGATCTCTCCTCTGGACCATACCCTCGCCAGTGGACCAGATACTGCAAAGAGTTACGCACTCGCCGGGAATCCAAGATCTTTTCTATCTCATATTCGGCCTCTCCATTAACCACCACAGGGGAGGGGGGGGGGGGGGGAGTGGAATCCACATACACAGCAGGTTTCAAAAGTGATACGTGAAAAGTCCTACCACCCCTGAAACTGGGTGGAAGCGATACCATATAAGTAACATCATTCACTTTTCTAGAAATAGGTTAGGGCCCTATAAATTTGGGACCTAGTTTAACAGAGGGCTGTTTTAAGGACAGGTGTCGAGTGGAAATCCACACCAAATCTCCCGGTGCGAACTTCCATTCCACGGAACGTCTCTTGTCGGCTTGCCTTTTTTGAATTGAAAAGGATCTTCTTAAATTTCCCTTCACCTTTTTCCAGATATATCTCATGATCTCTGACCAATGTTCCAGAGCTGGAAATATAAGATATCACCAAAGAAACAGTCCGACTGAAGACTCATGAAGGTCAGAACAGCCCGACAAGGCCCAATTCCAGAGTCAATCCTCCCAAAACTGAACTCATCGGAAGGAGAAACCACCGAAAGATGCCCGTCAGTACTACAAGTCTCAGCATAACACCCATCAGAACTGTGAATACCAGAGAAGAACCCATCGACACACTCCGAGCAATACCCACCACCTTCCAGGGACCGTCCAAAAATACCAAACCTGCCACAATACCTATTTGAAGTGTCCCTTTCAACAGAGAAGCCACTGTTGATCCCATCCAGGGTACCAGGAAATATTTCTCCCAGAATCTCCCAGAACACTTTGAAGCTCCGCAGAGATCCCAAGAGGCCAGAATGTTTACCAGGCTCACATGGAGAACT
Source organism: Hyperolius riggenbachi (assembly GCF_040937935.1). Taxonomy (NCBI): domain Eukaryota; kingdom Metazoa; phylum Chordata; class Amphibia; order Anura; family Hyperoliidae; genus Hyperolius; species Hyperolius riggenbachi. Next base: position 390,363,942 of record NC_090648.1, read on the forward strand.
ACCAAGAACCCCTATGGAACCTATGACAATTCTGGATTCAGAATTTCCAGGACAACCATCAAGATCAGGGCTTTCAGGGACCACTTCTGGACATGCAGGCAGGCAGGCAATATCAGAACATGTCTCCACCGAGGAAGCATGTGAGCATGCTGGTAACCGAGACACACTTGGGCTTTCTGGGTCACAGAGCACATCGGGGTACACTGGCACAAGAGAAACCTCAGGACATGTCAAGTAACTGCCAACCTCAGAGTCTGTCACGACAAGACCAAAACCAAGACCGGGCAAAGAATTATCACGAGTAGTGGTCACAAGCACTGGTCTTTCAAAAGCAGACTTGGACTCAGACTTAGAAGTCTCTATGACTGTAATTGTATCCAACCAGAACTCATCATGGACTACGCATGACTGGAGTTCCACAAGAGCTGCAAAGGTAGTCAGTATAGCAGCAATGCCTACTGAAGTAGGCAAAACCTCAAACGGCCCTGCGGGGCAGGAGGCACCTCCTAAAAGTTCTGTACCCTTTGGGAGGAACTCGGAGACCTCCAGAACATTGAACAAAACTTCAGGAACATCATTTCCTAAGTTTTCTGACAAGGATTCTGAACTATCCATGTTACAGGGCCGCACATCAAATACCTTCTGCGGACAGGGCAGATGTCCCAGGGATGGTTTTACCATACACTGGGACTGAATTTCATCTTCAAGAATAAGATGGATAGGCATATCCAGTGAAACCAACACTGACTCCCTGAGTCTTGTTTCACTGCAGGCAGAATCCTTCATAGCAGTCAAACCAGACTGCAATTCTGAAATGGCAGAACAACAGATGCAATTAGCTGCAATACCTAGAGGAGCCTCTGGGCTCCCTGCAGGAGGTTCATTGCAAGGTAATATTGACTCATCCAGAGTACAGGGTGGAAAGTCATTACTTTCCTCAGTATCAGTGTAATGATCGGTGTCAGCACGCAGAGAGAATCTGATTATTGGTGATCTGCAGTATCACCAAGAATGCAGATATATACCCGATTATTGATGATCTGCAGTAGCACCGATAATCCGATATATTGCTAACCTCTGGACACCAGCAAAAGAACACAATCAAGATAGTAATATATCACGGAAGTGTGGAAATATCCACCACACGGCAATTCCTCAGAGGTGTGGTTACCTCTGAATGGGAACCCCGTGAGTGAGATCCTCTAACCAGGCAGAGTGAGGAATCTCGACCCCTAGCAGTAATCATCTGCTTGGGGCAGGTGTCTCGGAGAGGCAGGCCTCAGAGATAACCCTCCAGTGGGAGACGTTCCACTGAAGGGAGAAAGGTCAGACAGGCAAGGGTTCAGCAACAGAGATGATGGCAGCAGTACAGGAACGGAAGGCAGAAGAGTAATCGGAAATCAGGCAGAGGTCGGCAACAAGAATCAGATAGGCAAAGGTACAATAACGTATAGCAAGAGAGTGGTCAAGGATAGCCGAAGTCAAAACACAGATACAATATCAAAATACAATCCTAACTAAGTGTGAAATCCTTAGTATCAACACCAGGGCACTGAGCTAAGGTCTGAGCGCTAACACAAGTGTATTCAAGACAGCAGACAAGGAGCAACTGACAGACAGCTCCTTTTATGCTGGGGAACGCTCTAGCAGCGTCCCCCAGCCGCCCAGCCAATCCCCAGCACTGCTGGAGTCAGCTGACCAGCCTGGTCAGCTGACTCCCCTTCGGGAGCGATAAAGTTCCTGTCTCCTCGCACGTGCGTGTTACCCGGAGACACTGAGCCGGCGAGAGGGCGGGGAACCCTCTGGGCAGCAAGCGTGCGGCGGAGTCCTTCGGACTTACGGAGTCCGCCGCCTGCCCCATTGCCCCCGCCAGCAGCAGAGCGGAATCCCCCTGGGATGCGGAGTCCGCCGCCACGTGTGTGCCGGCGGCGGCTCCGTCATCCCTTACACAGTACCCCCCCTTGAGGAGTGGCCTCCGGACACTTTCCACCAGGTTTCTCAGGATGCAACCAATGAAACCTCTGTCTTAATTTCTCGGCGTGCATGCGATCTTTCGGTACCCAAGATCTAGCCTCCACCCCATACCCCTTCCAATGGACCAGATACTGCACTGAATTCTGAACCAGACGAGAATCCAAAATCCTTTCAACTTCATATTCTGTCTGGCCCGCTACTACCACTGGGGGGGGGGGGGGGGGGGAGAGGAATCCACGTACACTGCTGGTTTCAGTAGAGAGACGTGGAACGATCTCCCAAATCTCATGCTGTTTGGGAGATCAATAACGTAAGAGACATCATTGATCCTCCTGACCACTGGATAAGGCCCTATGAACCTGGGACCCAATTTGGTGGACGGTTGTCTGAGTGCCAAATGTCTTGTTGACACCCACACCTTGTCTCCTGGAGCAAAGTGCCACTCAGCAGACCGTCTCTTATCGGCCTGTTTCTTTTGTCTCTGAAAGGCTAGGCCTAAATTTCTTTTCACCTGACCCCAACGCTCCCTCAAAGCCCTCTGCCAGTCCTCTAGGGCAGGGAAGGAAGAAGAACACACAGGCAATGGGGAAAATTTAGGGGATTTTCCTGACACAACCTGAAAAGGGGACAGCCCTGTTGATAAACTTTTCAGGTTGTTGTGCACAAACTCGGCAAAGGGCAAAAATTTAACCCATTCGGTTTGCGCGTCCGCCACGTAGCATCTCAAGAACTGCTCCAGAGTCTGATTAACCCTTTCGCTTTGTCCATTGGACTGTGGGTGATACCCCGATGAAAACGACAGGTTCATACCCATAGTGTGGCAAAAGGCCCTCCAAAACTTAGACACAAACTGGACCCCCCTATCGGAAACCACATCATCCGGCATACCATGCAAGCGAAAGATGTGCTGCACAAAGAGATCGGCCAGCTCCTGAGCCGAAGGGAATCCTTTAAGGGGAACAAAATGGGCCATTTTGCTGAACCTATCCACAATTACCCATATGACTGACATGCCTTCCGATCTGGGGAGCTCACCAATGAAGTCCATGGACAGATGGGTCCACTGTTCACTGGGTGTTGGCAAGGATTGTAAAGTTCCCACTGGAGCAAGGCGAGAAGGCTTGCTCCTGGCACACACAACACATTCTCTGACAAACTCCTTACAATCCGAGGCCAAGGAGGACCACCACACGCACCTAGTGAGCAAATTCAGAGTGCGAGTGACCCCATGGTGACCCGCATTCTTATGGGCGTGGAACAGCTGCAGGATTTGCAATCGGAAGGGAAGTGGTACGAAGAGGACCCCTTCTGGTTTCCCATCCGGGGTATCTAACTGGTAGGACGCTAGTGTAGCAGCCCAATCCTCCCATGTTTCTGTGGCAGCTAGCACTACCTTACTGGATATAATGCCCTCTGGAAGTGTAGACTGAACTGTCTCGGGTTCGAAACACCTGGAGAGAGCATCCGCCTTAACATTTTTAGAACCTGGGGTGTAGGTGATGACAAAACTGAAGCGAGAGAAGAATAAAGACCAGCGGGCCTGTCGGGGAGTAAGCCTCTTGGCGCCCTCAATGTACTCCAAGTTCTTATGGTCGGTATATACCACAATAGTGTGTTCTGCCCCCTCCAGCCAGTGACGCCATTCTTGGAAGGCCAGTTTAATGGCGAGGAGTTCCCTGTTGCCTATATCGTAGTTTCTCTCCGCAGGAGAAAATCTACGTGAGAAATAGGCACAGGGATGTGTCTTGCCCTGCGGACCTGAACGTTGAGACAGGACCGCCCCCACCCCAATTTCTGAGGCATCCACCTCCACCATGAAGAGGAGGGTGACATCAACATGTAGCAAAACATCTTTTTCAGGGTATTGAAGGCTGACTGAGCTTCTGATGACCAATGGTATGGGTCAGCCCTTTTCTTGGTTAGACTAGTCAGAGGGGCTACTACCGAAGAGAATCCCTTGATAAATATACGGTAGTAGTTAGCGAAGCCCAGGAACCTTTGAAGTGCTTTCAAACCCACTGGTTGCGGCCACTCTAAGACAGCTGAAACCTTTTCTGGATCCATCACAAGACCTGAGGTCGAAATAATATAGCCCGGGAAAGGAATTTGAGTGACCTCAAAGACACACTTCTCTAGTTTTGCATAGAGTGAATTCATCCTCAACTTCCTTAAAACGTACTTGACATGCTTACGATGTTCTCCAAGGTTCGGAGAAAAGATCAATATGTCGTCAAGGTAGACCAAGACGAATTTACCCAAAACCTCTCTGAAGACCTAATTTATTAGTTCTTGGAAGACGGCCAGGGCGTTACACAACCCGAAGAGCATAACTAGGTACTCGTAATGCCCGTCGGGTGTATTGAAGGCCGTCTTCCACTCATCACCATCCCTGATGCGCACCAGGTTATATGCCCCACGTAAGTCTAATTTTGAGAAGATACTGGCATTGGTAATTTGGACAAAGAGATCGCCTATTAAAGGCAATGGATAGCGATTCTTTATGGTAATCTTGTTGAGACCTCGGTAATGAATACAAGGTCTAAGACCACCGTCCTTCTTCTTTACGAAGAAAAACCCTGCCCCGGCTGGTGACCGGGAAGGACGGATGAAACCTTTTGCCAGATTGTCTGTAATGTACTTTCGCATTGCCAATTTCTCCGGCCCTGACAGGTTATAAAGATGACCTCTAGGGGGCATACAACTGGATCTTAAATCAATGGGACAGTCAAAACTCCGATGAGGTGGGAGTTTATCAGCAGACTTAGGGCAGAAGACGTCAGCGAACTCGGTGTATTGTATTGGTACCCCCGTAACATCTATCTTGTTGCACACATAACAATCTTCCCCAAACAATGATTGTGGCAAAAAGATGACCAACTGAGTAGCTGACCTGAGGCCCAGTCTATCTGCGGGGAGTGGAGTTGCAACCAGGGCATCCCAAGAATCACCGTGGAGGTTGCCATGTGTAAAACAAGGAACTGTAAACTCTCCTTGTGCAAAACCCCTATCGTGCAAGACAACATCGGGGTCTGGGAGAGAGGTTGTTTGCACTGTAGGGGTGAATCATCCACTGCTGTGACGACTATTTGTCGGTCTAAGGGTTGTAAGGGCACACCCAGCCCTTTCACAAACTCGTAATCTATAAAATTGGCAGCGGACCCAGAGTCCACGAAAGCTTCCGTACAAACAGTAAAATTCCCCCAGGAAATGGAACATGGGGGATGTAACCGATTTTTCTGACTTAGAGGTAAGTTCTGTGCATCTAGGGTATTACCTCTAACTACACCTAGACGGCAGCGTTTCCCGATTTCCTGGGGCAATTTTGAGCAATATGACCCTGCTCTGCACAATATAGACAAAGATTTTCCGCCCTTCTGCGCTCTTTCTCGGCTCGAGTCAACCGAGAGTGTCCGATTTGCATCGGTTCATCAGTAGGAGGGGTAGGCGATGAAGATGCATAAGAGAGAACTCTTACTGCATTCCTGCCTCTTGATTGGCGCTGATAGCGCAATCTGCGATCTGCACGAATCGCCAGGGAAATGGCGTCATCGATGGACTTGGGTTCTGGGTGTCCTAACATCAATTCAGAGACTGCGTCTGATAGGCCTGAGAGAAAGCAGTCCAATAAAGCGTAGGACCCCCACCTAGATGACACAGCCCACCTCCTGAATTCGGGCGCATAAACTTCCACCGAATCTCGACCCTGTTTGAGAGTTTTGAGCTTCCTCTCAGCAGTGATCGAAGCATCCGGATCATCATAAATTATTGCCATTGCTTTAAAAAACTCCTCAACTGACGTCAGTGCTGTATCCTCGGGCGGAAGGCCATATGCCCAGGTTTGTGAGTCCCCGGACAGTAAGGTCTTAATAAAGGTCACCCTTTGCTGCTCAGTACCTGACAAAGTTGGTCGTAGCTCAAAATAAGACAAAACTCGATTGCGAAAGTTCTGAAAGTCAGATCTTTGCCCTGAAAATTTTTCGGGCACCGACATACGGAGATCCGTGACCTGAGGGGATTGCACAGTGGCCACAGTCGTCTGCAAGGCCCTTACAGACCCAGCCAATTGGTTGATCTGAGTCTGTTGTGAATTAACCACCTCAATGAGGTTATTAAGTGAGGTGGTTAGAGTCTCGATCTGACTGCGTAGTGCTTCCATACTAGTGGTCTGCTGTTCTGTAACTATCGGTGTCAGCACGCAGAGAGAATCTGATTATTGGCGATCTGCAGTATCACCAAGAATGCAGATATATTCCCGATTATTGATGATCTGCAGTATCACCGATAATCCGATATATTGCTAACCTCTGGACACCAGCAAAAGAACACAATCAAGACAGTAATATATCACGGAAGTGTGGAAATATCCACCACACGGCAATTCCTCAGAGGTGTGGTTACCTCTGAATGGGAACCCCGTGAGTGAGATCCTCTAACCAGGCAGAGTGAGGAAACTCGACCTCTAGCAGTAATCGTCTGCTTGGGGCAGGCGTCTCTGAGAGGCAGGCCTCAGAGATAACCCTTCAGTGGGAGACGTTCCACTGAAGGGAGAAAGGTCAGACAGGCAACGGTTCGGCAACAGAGATGACGGCAGCAGTACAGGAACGGAAGACAGAAGAGTAATCGGAAATCAGGCAGAGGTCGGCAACAAGAATCAGATAGGCAAAGGTACAATAACGTAGAGCGAGAGAGTGGTCAAGGATAGCCGAAGTCAAAACACAGATACAATATCAAAATACAATCCTAACTAAGGTGTGAAATCCTTAGTATCAACACCAGGGCACTGAGCTAAGGTCTGAGCGCTAACACAAGTGTATGCACGACAGCAGACAAGGAGCAACTGACAGACAGCTCCTTTTATGCTGGGGAATGCTCTAGCAGCGTCCCCCAGCCGCCCAGCCAATCCCCAGCACTGCTGGAGTCAGCTGACCAGCCTGGTCAGCTGACTCCCCTTCGGGAGCGATAAAGTTCCTGTCTCCTTGCGCGCGCGCGCGTTACCCGGAGACACTCAGCCGGCGAGAGGGCGGGGAACCCTCTGGGCAGCAAGCGTGCGGTGGAGTCCGTCGGACTTACGGAGTCCGCCGCCTGCCCCATTGCCCCCGCCGGCAGCAGAGCGGAATCCCCCTGGGATGCGGAGTCCACCGGCACACTGTCATCCCTTACAATTAGATTCGCAAAACCAAAGCGCTGTCTCACCCCTAGAGTCGGCTAACAATGTCGAATCCAAGGAGACAGAACGCAAATTTTGCGAATCCAAGATCGCTTTAGATTGTGAAACTGAGGCTTCCAAAACACAAGCCTCCGCAATCTGTGGAGGAGACTGCAAAGTGTTCAGGACAGAAACACTGGAACAACTGTCATCTGGCAACATGCCTTTACAGGTGTGAACAGAGCGAGAAATTGATTTATTTGCAGAAGAGGTTGTGACAACAACATGACTAACTTTATCAGTCATATTAACATTACTCTTGAGGCCGCATAGTTTAGGAATTTTTCCCATAGCAGGATCATAGATGGGAGATCTCACAGAATCACTGGGAGAAAAAGATCTGTATTTAAATGACAAGGGATCCCACACATTTTTTACAAAACTGACACAATCGTGTTGATCATAATCTGCCTGAACATCTGAGAAACAGGCATCAGACCTCGCAGATTCAAACTCCACACAAGCAGGAGAGAATCTTTCAGAATTCACACAGGTGTCAACTCATTCATTTCAGATCGCACAGTGTCTAAACTCACTTGCTTTACCCCAGAAAGGAAAGAACAATCATCAGACAACGGTGTCGCTTTATTGGAGTCAATTGGTTGGTGTGTGTGCAACTCATCCAAAATCATCTGCCACACACAAATCAGCGGATCCACAAAACATTCGTCACACTCATCAGATCCAATCAAAGCATACACAGACTCAATACAAGCATTAAAAATCACTTCGCTTTTTGCGATGTAAAAATCGCAAAACGCCTTCCAATCAAACTCAAGCTCCTCAATCAAAGCCCCAATCTCCCACAGAGCGAATGGAGGCTCAAACAACCCTGTATCTAAAGGTGGCCACTAATGATCCAATCTTTTTCATCCAATCTTACCATTTCTATGTAATATAAGGTAACTGCCTGAAGTATCCATTCAGTATTTTCACTGAATTTACCCTTATACTACATAGAGTTGGTAAGATTGGATGAAAAAGATTGGATCATTAGTGGCCAGCTTAAGAAACACTCATACGGGTTGGGATCAGAAACAAGCATAGACTTTCTTACAGCTTTAATATAATATATAATTCTGCCCATAATAGGATCCACATATGCTTATGCCTTGGGCAATGAAACCTGAGACAAATCGAAAATTCCCTCTACTCTGGGAAGTTTGGCTGGTCATACTGTAACGATTGCGGAACTATCTCCGTGGTCAGCGCACAAGATGTGCGCTGACACTGCGGAAGTTCTCCACAAGCGTGTAAAACGACAGAACCCAGCTTTGGTGCAATGCACCTGTAGAGAGAAAGTGAGCACAGAGACAGAATGTATGTGTGTCCACCAATCTAGTCGGCACGCAGCGATAGTGAACACACAACAGCGGAAACGAAGTGGGAACTCAATCGCAAGAGTGGCGATTGCCAATAGTGACACAAGACCGAGTTAGACAGAGCACAAGTGTAGCAAGAAAGACATAGCAAATAACAATGATCAGAACGCAAAGGAAAATAACAAACGCTAGCTGAACGCGAACTCCGCACTCATTCGCAACAGCGAACGCATTAAAGACACGATCACCGCGCGTTAGACGCCCAGTGATAAGCGTGCCGCCTTAACTAACCAATGTACACAATCATGAAATAGAGAACGCGACCGCTTGCTAAACGGTTAACTCACCGAGCCTACAGCAAGCGTTCGTACCAGACAAGACAGAGAGAAGGAGTAGCCAGCAGTAACCGCAGCTCTGGCCTACACACCCAGACAGAGCACAGAAGGAACCACCGCCACCGCCACTACTGCTAGAGTGGATGCGATCCGGACAAATAGATGAAGCAACCAGTAGCAACCGTTGCTCTGGCTTGCACCCCTAAGACGGAGTACAGAAGGAACCACCGCCACCACCGCTAGGGCGAATGCGATCCAGACAGACAAACAGATGGAGCAACCAGTAGCAACCGCTGCTCTGGCTTGCACCCCTACAGACAGAACGATTTCCTGTTGACCGCCGCTGGTGACAAGACAATCGCAACAGATAGACAGTACAAGGCAAAACAGATAATACAACCTGACTACGCTAGAAGGGATGCCTAGTGCAGTCCCATGGAATTACTCTAAGATAATCTTAGCAAACAATAGCAAAGGCTGATACTCCAGGTGAGTTAGCAGGAACAAACCATCATGACCAGCCAGGAATTCTGGGAGCAAAAGGCATTTATACTAAAAGCCATCAAAGGAAGCAGCTAAGCAATTTGCATGACGTGTAGGCAAATTCTCACCAGCAGAGCAACTCTGAAACTTGTAAAGTGAAGACAGGTCTCTTTTCCAGAGACCTGCAGCATTCAGACCTAAAGAATGGTCAAACAGCTGTCTGCCAGTGCAGACAGCTGAGCAGATCATTACAAGCACCATGTAGGCTCCTGTTTACCCACTTGTAGGCTGGTCAGCCCCTAATCAGCCCCCTGTAGGCTCCTGATCACCACCTTGTAGGCTGATCAGCCCCTAATCAGCTCCCTGTAAGCTCCTAATCCCCCTCTTTAGGCTGATCAGCCCCTAATGAGCACCCTGTAAGTAGAGATGGCCCGAACAATTCACAGGCGAGCAGTACTCTGCAAACATCGGCTGTTGGCATTCGGGGCAAATAGTGAACATTTGGCTGTAATAGATAGCGGAGATACCGCCGCAGAGGCAAGCAGCACGGTGGCTATCTCCGCATATCAGCCGGCGGCCTCTACCGCGCAGTTACATGCTGCTGCTCTGCCTGGTCCTTCTATTGCACATAGATTGAGGGCTACGCGCGCGCGCCAGGCGACAGAACCTTTATGCGAATAGAAGGGGATTCAGCTGATCTGCCAAGTCAGCTGACTTCAACGGTACTTTTGGATTGGCTGAGTGATGGGGCGGCGCTGCGGGGCATCTCTGTATATATAGTACTAGTCTGTCAGTTGCCCCGTGTCTGCTGTTGCGAATGCTAACCTGTTAGCGCTCAGACCCTAGTCAGATCCCAAAGTGTGCTAGAATCAGCTGGAGCTGGGGATCCACACACTTAGCCAGATCCTGTTGATAGCTTAAAGTACTAATTGCATTGTATTATCTGTTATGACCTTCTGCTTCCTTTGACTACTCTCCTGCTTGTTGATTCTGTACCTCTGCCCATCTGATTCCTGTTGCCGACTCTGCCTGAACTTAACACTGAATCAGTCTTCTGTCTTTGTACTTTATCTGTCCGTACGTTGCCTACTCTGCTTGTCTGACCTTCCTGTCCTCACCAGTGGGCCTAGCCACTGGTGAGGGATCTGTAGTAACCTTCACCTACTCCTCAGGTGAAGCTCAGCTGCAGCACTGTCTGTAACACCTGCTCCTCAGGTGTCTACTAGTTGCAGTATAGTCTTAGTCACCTGCTCCTCAGGTGATCAGCCTTTGCAGCACTGTCTGTAACACCTGCTCCTCAGGTGTCCACTAACTGCAGTGTAGTCTTAATCGCCTGCTCCTCAGGTGATCATCTTTTTCAGCACAGTCAGTGGTCCCTGCTCCTCAGGTGTCCACTGGCTGCA